>NC_081414.1:286126590-286726590 GCF_030272615.1 Cryptomeria japonica | reverse complement strand
ACTCAGGTCCCATCTTGGAAAAAGAATTACTCCGACCTCTATCAGTAATTGTCTCCCTCTTTGTGGAGTCATTTTCACCAATTCTGCTTCTATATCCTCTTTTAGTTTCTTCAATAATTCTGCCTCATTTCAAGGTGTCACATTTGGGATAGACTCCCTCAGCCTTTTGCCTTTGAAATTATAAAGAAAAGACTTAAATTCTTTGGATTTAACAAATACATCATCTGCCACAAAAGCATCATGTCCATCCAATCTTGCATCTTTATGAATTTCTATTTTAGTTACAATTTGATCATCTTCATTGAACTCTTCTTCCACATCTTTTGCCTATGACCTAGAAATGGCTTCAGTGTCTTTTTGTTCATTTTCTGACATTTCTTCTTCTGACTCCATCTCCACTAACCTTTGTCTTTTCTCCTTCAATTGTTTGTTTAGGTTATCAATCACTTCTTGAGCCTCTGCATCTTCCATGTTCCTTAATATATCTTCCGCTTCCAGACTCACATGCAAATAATCACCTAGATTTTGCATTTTCTTGTAGCAGTGGATATATCCTTCCAGATCATAATTCTTTCTTGCAAAATGTTTGAATAAATTAAATTCTTCCATTAATTTCTTATCAATTACATCATATGCTTTGGTTGAAACAATTGTGAAATCTCCAAAGCTGAGAGTACCTGGCAAGAAAGTCTGCTTATGCAGATCCCCAAAGTTTTTAGCATTTGAGACACTCAATTGTCTGACAATCTCCAAGTATGCTATTCAGTCAAGAACACATTTTGGCAACATATAGGGAGTTCCTTCAAACCCATATATCCTGAAACATGTGAAGTCCTTATGGACATACCAATCTCCCTAGTTATGATTCACTATCTTTTTGTCATCAAAATATTTAGGTCTTAAAAATCTTTTAATATCATCTGAGATTGATCCATCACAAGGAAATCCATACATCCAATAAATTGGCTTTACTATCCATTCCTCAAATTTGATATAATTTGATCTTATGTAACGAGAATCCCAAAAAGAAGTCCATAATTGAACAGGTTGCTCCTCCCCTTGCCTATTTGTGATGTTGAGCCTCAATTCCTTGGGCCAAATACCCCTAAAACGCCCATAGAATAAGATTAAATGCATCAATAATGAGTAAAACTTAAAATTAGGGCAATTATTATCCTTGACGTTCAAAAAACCCTCATACAATCTCTCCACCAAATATGATGCATAAACAAATGACCTGGGTTCATACATTTGAATGTCTGAAGCTACAACTAATGGCCCAATACTCATGAGGTCTGGAACCTCAACGCCTCCTAACTGCCCACAAGACATATAGGTGTACTGAAGGTAATGTCTGAACAAATCAATGTTAAATGGTGGCCCATCCTGTTTTGTAAGTTCCCCCACTTCTTCTTTATGGACAACTAGTTTCCACCCAAGGTATGTACTGTCCATTCTTTGATATTCCTCTTCTAATTCCCCAAAAGATAGAGGTTTATCAAAACCAGAATCTTGGTTGAACACTTCATTTATAGTGTTTACTGAAAATCTTATGAAGGCTTCTCCATTTGGAGTCTGAATGTATCTGTCCGCAGAATTATAATTTCTTGTTAGCATCTCTTAAACTTTCAAATTTACAAAAACATTAGGGACAATTAGCTTACCCAAATTTGTAACCCAGGGGTTGCAGAGTGACACCTCCCTATTTCTCCTCAAGTAATGGAATAAAAACAATTCATAGCCCCTTACCCTATTCCAAACATCCCCGACATCCTTGTATCTATCTTCCAATTGATCCCAGTCAGGTAGATGTTGTTTCTATCTTCTAGACTTAGGGCCAGGCGCTTGCATTTGATCAATCATATCTTGGTTCAATTTTCTAACTAGGGTGTCTTCTCCTGTTTTGGATTTCTAGGCTCCTAACTCCAAACTCTTGGTTGATCTCTTTTTCCTTGTAGAACTAGACACCTCCATTTATGCGACTGCAATTTCTCACTCTACCCTTTATGAATTAGAAGTATCTATTCTGCCAATTTCCTTCATTGAGTGAGATTTATGTCAGGCAACTTCAATTATATAATAAATGTATTCAATGCCAAACTCATAATGATTGGCATCCCATAAATTGGCTTTGTGTGAACCCAATGCAAGCATTTAATAAGAGTCCTAAGCTTCAGTTTTGAAATTTGATTTGACAACGGCTCATAAACACATGTCTCCCCAGTGTAATTTTATTTTGGCACCATCGACATAACTCTCTCCCTTTCTTAAATACATTGAGATTACCTGTTGATTGACATATGTTGGTCCAATGATTTTCACAACCTCTTGATTTCTTCTTACTCATCGGGATAACATAAGTTGATGACCTCTCTTCCTGCTGATCGGTGTGAGTTATCCTGCTAGTCTCATCGGACATCAGGATAACTTAAAATGTGTTCAGGCGATGAGCATAATTTCCTTGATGTCTTTTTCCTCAACGTAGCTCCTCTCGATACGTTATGTCTCCTCAGCATAAGCTTTTCCAACATTCTCATTAGGAATAGTCTTACCGATAGCCTCATTGACTATCGACAAGACAAGATTTCTCCATTGTCACTTGTGTGTGTTCTGTCGATGGACTTCATCAGTGTATTCTATTTTGATCACATGCTTCTACTTGTCTTAAGTGTTACCATTGGGTTAAATTTTGTCGATAGTGCAAATTTCAACTTTTTTATAACTTTTGCTTTTCCTTATGAATACAAATGTTTATAATCTGCTTAATGGGTTCAATATAAACTGAACAAAACCTCTAACACAAAAATGGAATCCACTATTCCTAGTTATTCTTTAAGATACTTCTGAAGCATACATTTTGGCAAAATTTATCAAAGTGAAATCTCATCCATATCTACCATCTGATAAAAACACATGTTTTTGCTTCAAAGGAATCTTGAAAACCATTTTATAAGTAGCCACAATCACATTTTTATTTTTGATCACTCCAATAAATGTCTGATAAGCTTTCTATCGTCCAATCTGCACCTTGAGAGGAGATATGTCTACCTTGTCTCATCTTAGTTCCACCTTCAAGCTGCCCAAATAATGGTTGGTTTACAGGAGGCAAATCACAGATGGATGGGAGATGGTCACCTTCAAGCTCCTTTAAATGCAGCTACTCTTGACTTACTGTTGGGCCTAGTTTGCAAACTCTAGATAATCCTAGTGATGCAGAGAGGCTATAGGATCCCTCAAATCTTTGTGAACCTTCCTGCCCTTATCACTACTTTGATCTTATCAGAGTGCTTTGACATTATTGTAATATAGCTATTGCCCTTGTGATCTGTCAATGACTGTTGTTCATGATGTTACCATATTGAATATTCAATGGTTTTGGTTCGTTTTGCAATTTTTCTATGTTTAATTATTTCAATTTGGTATATTATACTGAAACATCATTTCATAACTAACATTTTGAGTACTTTATAACTAGTTCTAAGAAGACTTTCGTACTGTGATATCATTTTGCTTAGTTTGTGAAGGCTATAGATCGAAGTTTCCATAGCCTGATTTTTTTTGCCTATGAAGAAAGGTCATGTCAAATAATATCAGCAAAGAATAAAATAAGGAGGCAATTGCTAGATTGTGGTCTAGCTTGAAAAGAAAAGGTGATGGAAAATATTATTGTCCCTACAAAAATTGTAAGGGCTTAAAGACTAGAAGACTTATAATCACAACAACCGAGAAACATTGTAGGCAACATTGTCACATTGAAGGGGGGAATGATTATCGTCCATTGGTAAGTTGTTCATTATATCGTTTTAACAAATTTTATTTATTTTTGATAGGTAATGGGCCAAAGCCGATGAGGTGTACATACCTTACCCCCTTTGGGATTTGAACTTGTGACCTCTCTTTTAAGAACACAAGTTCTCTACCACTAGGCCAACTTAGGTTGTACATTGTTTTAACGATTTATTTACATAATAAATCACTTGATGATGAGATCATGATAATGGTTTACTTATGTCAATCATTTTTATATAGGTGGAGCGTCCTACGACACAAGATATGGACTACCACAACTTCAAGAATGTGGTTTTCCAAGTGGAGGAACATGGAGGTGTGAATATCGAAGCTGAAGATAATGATCCTATGGAAGAAGATGATCATGCACCAGAAAACATAATTGAAGATGATAGTACAATTAAATTGATCCACGACACATTTAGTGCTAGTGCAACTAATCATGATGATCAAGATGACTTTGATGTTGTTCATGATGTACCTCTACTTGAGAAGGCATACGAGCCCCTTTACAAAGGCTCTCAAACAACTCTTCTCTCTGTTTTATTGTTGTTGGTGAACTTGAAGGTTATGAACAATTTATCCAACATAACAATCTCACGTATGTTAAGGTATGTCATAAATGTCATCTTTTTTCATCTATTTTTGTTGTTATTTCATTATAGTTAATAAAGGGTGAAACATGCACCATTAAGATTATTTATATTAACAAATTATATTTTTGTTTGTAGATTGATAGGTGAGCTTTTGTTACCACCATCAAATAGGTGAGTTTTTGTTGTTATTTCATTATAGTTAATAAAGGGTTAAACATGCACCATTAAGATTCTTTATATTAACAAATTATATTTTTGGTTGTAGATTGATAGGTGATTTTTTGTTACCACCATCAAATATTCTACCTCGCTCATACCGAGAATTATTTGTCATTATGAAATATATTGGAATGGAGTATCAAGCAATAGATGCATGTCTCAATGATCATATTGTATACCATAAACAACATGAATTTTCAACAAAATGCCCTAAATGTCATATGAGTAGATATCGAACAAATCAACTAACAAAAAAGGTGCCTCGCAAGGTTGTTCGTTATATTCCCATTATTCCACGTTTGCAATGATTATTTAGGTGTGAAAGCTTGGCACAATTTATGGATTACCTTGCACGCAATAGAAGTCGATATGACATTATTCTAATGCCTGCAGATGGTTCTGCATTTATGGACATAGACAAAAAAGTGGACACACTTTAAAGAAGAACCTCGTAATCTCAAGCTTTCATTGGCAAAAAATGGTGTTAATCCATTTGGAGAGTTGATCTACTTACTCAGTGTGGTATGTTTTTGTCATCAACAATAACATTCCTCCATGGATGTCAGTAAAGAGGAAGCACATAATGTTGGCAATGATTGTTCCTAGTACTTTGTTATTTAATAGTCATCCATATTAAATTATAAATATCGCAGCAAAATGGTCATAATAATTATGTAATGTTTTTGTTCATTCAACCAGGTAAGTACCAAGTTAAAGATATGAATGTATATATTGAGCCTCTTATCGATGAGTTGTTGGAGTTATGGAATGGTGTCACTATGTGTGATGTCTCTAGGCCAATAGGACAAAGAAAATTTCAATTCCATGCAATGCTTGTATGGACAATTCATGATGCCCCAGAGCTAACACATTTTTGTGGCATGTTATAGTGATCAACTTGCCCATAATTATAAATATAAAAAATTATCATACTTAATCCAATTATACATGATCTTGTAGGTCTTCAAATAAAAGGAAAATTGCATGTCCAGTTTGTGGTCCAAAGATGAAATCTCGTTATTCAAAAAAGTTTAGGAAAGCATATGTTTGATGAGTATAGGCACTTCCTCCACAAAAATCATAAGTATTGAAATATTGAAAAACATCTTTTCAATGGGAAAGAAGAGAATACATCAAAGCCACGAAGAATGACACCTCACCTATGGAAGTTAGAATATAATAGAATTAATCGTCAAGGTAATGTCATTCCATCTAATGGTTTATGTTTGGAATTTATATTTTTATATTGTGTTTGGTTACTAATGATGTAATTGATGATGATCATCGTTGTTAACTTTTTTAACATATTATATGCCTCGTGAAGGTCGTCAAGGCATTAATGACCACCTTCCAAAGGGACTAAAGAGTTATCCCAGACAATTTAGTAGGTTGCCCTACTACGAGTAGCTACAAATTGTGCATTTATTTGATACTATGTATATTGGAAAGAATATAATAGAGATATTACGGAAAATATTGGATGGAAGGCGTGACAAAGAAAAAAATGTCAAAATTGGTAGTGACATTCAGGAACCCAATCATGCAATGAAAAATGTCATTCAATCAAACAGCGATAGAGACCATATTAATATAAGTGTCATTCCTTGGTTATTAACAAAGTAGCAAAGCAATGCTATGAAAGAAGTCATATGAAAAATTTGACTTCCCACAAGATTTGCATCAAACATAAACAATCTCATAACAAAGAAAAGTGCATTTGGGTCAGGGATGAAAATGCATGATTGACATACCTTCATTAAGGTAATTCATGTTCTTGTGTATTTACTATATATTTGTACATTGCATGTACTTTTCATTGTATTATGTTAGAAAACAATAAAAAAGATCATTTTATAATTATTGCAGTACGTTCTACCTCTATCTCTCCCATACCACTTCGACAATAATGTCAAGCAAGTTATATATGATCTTGGAAAATAAATGAGGTAAGTAGTGATATTTGTTCAATTTGTAGTGATATTACTTGTTATGTAATATATTGTATATTATTTTGTAAAGTCCTGTTAATATATTTGTGTCTTGAAGATCTCTTGTAGGTGGTTGTCATCTAAAGAAATCCATAAAGAAGATATAAAATATTGGAAGAGAAAAATTCCTTGTCTAATGTGTGAAATACAAAAGTGTCTACCTTCAACTTTTTTCAATGCACAAGAACACTACTTCATACACCAATTTGAGGAGATGAATTGTGTGGACCTATACACACAAGGTCAATGTGGCTGGTTGAGAGGCACTTGAAATTTTTGAAGTCTTTGGTTTGACAAAGAGCACATCTTGAGGGTTCTATGGTGGAGGGATATATGGTATACCAGACTATGGTGTACATTACTGAATACCTTCCTAAGTTCGTGACAAAGATCCATGTAGATCATATTTGGGATCCCAACTCCATTAACGAATTTGAAGGGGAGTACTTGATGAGGAAAGGTACAATGAGGAAAGTGAGAGGTAATTATTCAATATTGCAGTTATTTTTATATATATTGCACTTAATTTATTTGTAAACTTCAATATACTTTAGTTGTAAATTTCTAGTTATTTTTTGTACAGTTGCTCGAGAGTGGGATGCACTACATTTGTATGTTGCAAACAATTTTGATTAGATGACAGTATGGATTCAACAATGTCAACAATCTAGTCGCGCATTAACATGGGAAGGTATGGCTTCATTGGTTAAAGAAGCTCGCCGTAATGGAGATTCCAAATTTGTTACACAAAGGGAAATTGATTTAGCATATGGATTAAGAGATAAACATGTACATATAAATATATTAATCACCCATATTATTTAATTTTATTCCATTGTAATGATGTACATATTATATATGTTTGACATTTTGCAGGTGAAACACCACAAGGCTATGTGGTGCAATGGTCACAAATTTCACATCAAAAAGTTGGATGACACGAAGAAAACTTGTGATTCTGGAATAAGTACAGTATTTCAGGTGACTAATGTTTCACCTAGAAGCGACATACATCCTCGAGTCTCAGAAAATCGATACTATGGGATTTTGGATGATATACTTGAGTGTGACTCTAGGTCCTTCAAATTAGTTATTTTCGTCGTCCAATGGTACATGTTACGATTCAATGAAAATGATCCTGACAAAATTGTTATTAAACATGATAATGGATTTACAATGGTTAATACAAGGTTGTTTGAGTGAGTTGGATATGAGCCTTATGTTCTTTCAAGCCAATGTGAGGAGGTATTTTATTTAGAGGTTCCTCATAAACTGGGTTGTTCATTTGTTGTTAGACATGATCCAAGAGGAAGGCCAATAAAGTATAATGTGATAGAAGAAGAAGATACCGACGAAGAAGAAGAACATGATGATGATGATGATGAACAATGACATGAATGAAATGTATTGGTATGCGATTATAATATTATCTATTTGATATTGATTTCTTGATAGAAATTTATTTCACTTATATATATGGTCACATAATTAACTCATTGTGTTTTAAATTTTAATGTCATTACATAATCTATTCATGATGTCCTAATAGTAGAACCATGCCACCCATAGGAGATGGAGACATATAGAGTGTCGGCTGGCCCTCATTTTGTGTGACATTTTTTTAAGTTTGTGTTTATTTATTGAATGTGGATTGTTTATTAGCTATGTGATGGATGGTGATTTATGATACATATATGATAGATTACAACATCTTTATGATTATACATATGTGATTTATGATACATATGTGATAGATTACAACATATATGATGGATTACAACATGTTTATGATGATACATATGTTTCTATTATTACTCATGTATTTCATGTATTTATTGTTTATCAAATTGCAAATGTAATGCTTATGATGTTCAACCCTTTTTTTGAGGACCCTACACTTTCTAGATAAACGAAAGGTAAAGAGAAATAAATAAACAATGATATTTATGATGTTTGCATATTGTTCATGTTGTCTACTATGTAATTTTTAGTGTACGTATCATGTAATGCTTATAATGCTCAATTATTGGTGTTGATTATATGTGTGTGTGTGTGTGTGTGTGTGTGTGTGTGTGTGTGTGTGTGTGTGTGTGTTTTGTTTGATTCTTTCATCCTTGGTGGAAATAGGTAATTGACTACAGACATCGTTAGCCCTTTTGTTGAGGACCCTGCACTTTCTAGATGAACGAAAGGTAAGGAAACAAAAAACAATGGTTATGATGTCTGCATATTGTTCATGTTGTCTACTATGTAATTTGTAGCATACGTATCATGTAATTTTTAGCTAACATGAGATAAATGAATTACATATGTAGGAACCTGAACCACTTTGATGAGGATCTTGCATAGTGTCATGGAACGATAGGTATAAGTCAATACACCCTATAGAAACCATTTATTAATTGCTTGCTTTCTCTTTAATAATAAGCCAGGTTTTAGCAAAAATATTTTGTCATAACTTTGATTTTTTTCTCATTGAAACCACATGTTATTGCTCATTCCACCTTCTTGGCCCTCCTATATGCAATAAATCTAATACAGTTATCAACACTTGAGGCCCCAGTTGGGTTTATTCAAATTTTAATCTCAACATCAACTTTAGGGTCGACTTCTTCATTTGATGGAGTGCAGGTACCACCAAATAGGTATTTGTCAGATCTGTCTTCCTCGAGCGAGGGAAATTCAAGAAAAGGAGACGAAAGTGAGACATGCAGTGCGTCTAAAAGAGGGAGATCAACTAGAGGTCAAAAGATTAGGAGAAAATTCAATAAACCCATGCAATTTTTTCTTGCTCAAGGGGGGTCATGTTCTTATGATGATGAGAGCATAGGAGACATCGAGGTGCCCTTGAGGTACAAACATCTACAGAAACAATGGGTACCCAAGGAACTTTCTCCAATAAACATTGATTTTTGTGTTAACGAGAGGATATATCGCATAGCACCATCGTCATTACATGGTTTGGGACTATTTTCCATGGATGACATAAATGTCCGTTACAACAAAGTTGCTGAATTGATGGAGTATGTCAGACCTTGTTACAATTATAAAAATTGGATGCAGATTGTTTGATATAAAAAAAGTATGCATGGGTAGGCACTCTCAGCAAATTATATACAATAGAAAGATAATGATCAAAGTAAAAGAGTGGCTATGTACATTGACAGAAGGCCAAAAGCAATAGGGAATATTGCAGGTTTTATAAATAGTACACAACCTAGGTCAACTAATAAGCAACTCAATTGCACATTTGAGGCACGTGAGGGAAATTGTGTATTTGTATGTGCGATAAAATCAATAAGTGTAGGGGAAGAGCTGATAATCGATTACAATTTGAATCACATAGATATAAACAAAGTTACTATCATGGGGGTGGTACATACTATAGACCATTTAAACCAATCTTCAATTAATAACTCCAATATACCATTTTATTATTAAGTTTTTTTGCTAAGTCTATTGGTTTCATTTCGTTAATGTCTTTTTTTTATATTTAATTTTTGTCACAAGGCGACATTCATCCGACACATAGCACAGATAGGGATGTAGCTCTCAGCCCTTCTACCCAGCAAGTAAACCTCATTGTAATTGTACAAATTAGATAGAAGCAACATGTTATATTATTATGTTCTTTTCTTTAGGGTTTCCGAGTAATTTTAATAATGTTACTAATATTCTTGTCATGGACGAATGTTCAGGGAAAGGAACCTGCATTACCTGATGACAATACAATGGTGGACTCACTATTATGCGATTATGCCATTGCATATTCCACAGACCCTATCACAATGATGAGAAAGATCCAAAAAAAAGTTAATAGAGAAATTATTGCTCTGGCATACCAAGTCCCTCAAAATGAAGCAATAAAAGAGAGGTTTCAACAATTGATGCAAAGAACACAAAACTTGCAAGTAAGCAGTAATGAAATATTTAATTATAACATAAGTTCAAAAATGGTTTATATTTTATACTCTTTTATTTCAGGAACTAAAATATGTGTGTGTTGTTTTTACAGGAAATATTGCATCCTCATCAAGTTGGTGGTTATGGTCAGGGTACTACAGGTAATTCATGTGATGACCATGTTACATACATTAAAACTACTTTGATACTCTGATATATCTTTTATGTGTTCACAGGCTCCTTGTTGTTATCAAACATGTGACTTTCCTGCACATTTTATAATTGTTGCAGAGCATCCACACTATAATTCATCAACTAGGGACAACCTTCCACTCAAGGTCATTTGACTCACACACCATTTGACTATTTTTTATGCCTCCATACATGGAACAATACATTCACACATCCTTCAAGGTTGCACAACACCCTGGTCGCCAAGTCAAAATTAATTGACTCAAACATACCAACTAGGACAATCATTATCTAAGACTCCATACCCTCACTTTGGAACTCTCAATCAATCCCAATGGAATTCAACATTACTCCTAGGGTTTACTCAGACCCCCACATACCAACACATTACTTGGTTTGCACATTAGAGACAATATTCTCACTATTTTCATAAGTTGACAGTCTATGTAAAGTTTAGGATAGTCACAAAGGAATTAGGCAATCACTTGTCATAAAACACCCAATATTGACTAAAGACACTCAAAACTCCTTCCAAACATACACCACACACTGAGGTTTCCATCCACACTATCTTCCAAGACTATTTTTCATTCAACCCTCACATGTCAAAAACTTTTTATCATTATTTTCAAGTTTGTTGTCATGGGGAAATACAAAACGACAATCATGTCACATCTTTGGTTCAAGGTATTTTAAGGCTTCAAAACTCCTTTGAAATCTCTTAGATGACTCCCCAAACACCTTATTCAACCCCCAAAAATATACCAACACTCATTCATATGTACTTTTGCACCAAACCCTCACAAATCTGCCTTTTCACTGTCCTTGTTGGATTGAGACACTGAAAACATTCCCAAAAGTCTTCAAATCATGTGCCAAACTTGGAGTGAAGACCTTGCACACTTGATGAAATGAAAGTACACAATATAATATAGATTTATGCCCATTTGTGGGCTTATTTGGCAAACAAAAATAAAAGATATTACATTTTGAGTGCTTGTTGCCAGCCTTAGGTAGGGTTTGGACAATTTTCACCAAAATGGCTATAACTTTTCAAATACAGATCCAAAATTAATGAAACCAAAAGGAATTGAAAGTATATTCATGCCACTTCAATCTCCAACCAGTTTCCAAACCCAATCAATGCATTTGATGGTGGAAAACATGTGGATAATAGACTGCAATATTTAGAAAATTGAGAAAGAGTGCAGGGAATTCAAAAGTTTTTATTATTCAAAGGCTCTAAAATTGACTATTCTGCTTTAAAAATCGGTCCTAGTTCCTCATTGTGCTCTTGGTTCTCCTACACCACTGTGTTATTGCTCATATATTTAATGTGTTATTCTTCAAGTGATGTCCATGTTCTTGTGCAAATGTCGCCTCATTAGAGGCCATCATCCCCACCTATATTGCCAATTGCAATATCGACAACACACAACATGCAAACATCCACTAGTGCACATCATATTGACCCCGGATTTGGTAGATCCCTCTTTTTCTCTCTCTTTTGTTATGTGTTTATTTCCCTTGAAGTGTTATTTCTTGGGGGCATTTCATAGTGGATTCATTTTCTACAGCAAGACATGTACATAAGTATGCAAAGGCCACTAGTGGTGATACCATAGTAACATTTCCTGGATCTTCCCATATTGCTAGTACGGGAACGTTGTTGGTCACATTTGTGGTGACCGAAGATTTGCTTCCCATAAAGATAGAGAAGGTTCCAGGTACTTTAAAATTATTATGGTATATAGAGTAATTGTAATTTACTTATTGATCACTCGTTTTGGACTAATCATCCCATGATTTGTTTGCAAAAAATGATATTTTTTATAAAAATATTAATCAAATTACATTGGAGATATTTAAGCCCACCATACATAAATGGTGGAATGAGCAAGAAAAAAAGTTAAAAGATGAGCTCATAAACCATTTGGTTGGGTTATTCAGAAATGACACATTCAAGAAAAGCAAGTTCCTTGACCGAGCTGACAAATATCTAAAGTATGTGAGGGGCCAGTATAGGACACATTTAGAGAAGAACAAAAAGTATGAGTGTCCCCCCATGATTCTAGAGAGGGAGTGGAAGGACCTAATTTTGGATGCAAAGGAGAGAGTTGAAAGGAAAAAAGGAAATACACCACTAGGTAGAAGAAGATATATGATGCTATTAAGAATGTAATTATGTACTAATTACTCTTTATATTTATATAATCTAACATATTTCAAAATTTTCGTAGACTGCTCGACACATCAAAGGCAACCAAGACAAGACTAGAAAAGCACGGGCAACACAAACTCGGCTCTGGTGGTTATATGAAAGTTACCGCATGAATTGTAAGTATCAATAAATGAAATATCGCATTGAAATAATAAATTGCAAACAATTTTTTTAATCATTAAATAATACAAGAAAAATTCATGATATTAAGCAAAAAATGCAGGGCTTTGAATTCAATAGAGTGCCCACAAAAGATGACATGAAAATTGCCTTTTGGGAGGGCTATAGAGTTATGGTTGAACGTCTAAAAGGATTGAGTGGGCAAACAAAAGAATCTGGTGCATCTGTCAATCATGTAAATGAGCTAAATGAAAATTATTTAAAATTGAATACTTGAGCAACAATCTATTCGATGTTAATTTCCAACACAATGTGACTATATTTGTTTTAAATAATCAAGCAATCATAACAATGCACATGATGTTGGAATGTAGCCTAGACAGGGTGGAACACAATCTGCACATGATGAAGTTCATGGTGTGCATCCCGGTACTGGAGGTATTCACGTGTTAAATAATTTGTTTTATGTAATGATTAATATAATTAAACATCTTTAATTGAAATCGGTGTAGTAATTAATGTAACCTTTTTTGTTTTTATTTTGGAGCATGTAGATCGTGGTGAGCAAGTTGAGCATGATCCAGGTAGACAACATCAGGAACATGATGGGGCCCCACCAAGTAAAGAGGACCACTATTATTCCTTTAAATGAATTTAATTGCAATTGGTGTATTGATTACTGTAACCTTTCGTGTTTCAACTCTAGAGGATTTAGAGGGTGTTCAGGATGTTGAGGATGAGGCTAGACAAAATGATCAGGAAGATGATGTGGCTCAATCAGGTAAAGAGCACCCCTGTAATTTTCTTTTAATTAATGGAATACTTGTAACAATAATAATAAAACTCATGAATTTAACCCGTTTCTTTGTTATTGCAACGGAACCCCCTTTGCATACGCGTTCTCATCATGAGTACAGGACTAGGCATACGTTAACTAGATCATGAGCAGAGGGCAGAAGAACTAAAGAGGGGACAAATGATGAAGACAACAATGGTCCAATTAGTCTTTACCTCCAAGCTTCAAAAAGAAAGAAAAAAAAATGATTGTAATCTTATTATATGTTAACAATTGGATTTTATGTGTGAATGAATTTAATTATGTGTTAATGAATGTTAATGAATGATATGTGTTAATGAAGGTTGATGAATGTTACTTGTCAATGAATGCTAATGAATGATATGTGTCAATAAATGTTGATGAATGTTACGTGTTAATGAATGTTAATGAATGTTATGTTTCATTAATGGATGAAAGATTGTTAGACATTAACGAAGAATTTAGAGTGATATTGGGGGGGGAGGGGCCAAATGAGCTTCCACCTTTGTGTGGTTGGCCTTGTTAAGTAGAAAATATTAAAATATTATTGAAACAAAGAGAAGCTCAATAAGGTAACACACTTTTCAATATTTCATTATGCTCCACTGTTAATCTTATTGATGCTAAGCATCTTGTTTGTAGGTTACATATTTAGTGTTGCAGGTTGTGAACATGCTTCTACGAGACAGTTCCCCATTACAATTGAATGCATGCCTCATTGGTTTTGTGAGTTAATTTTGTTCTAGAATAGACATACTTTCTCTGTTCATTCCTTAACATTTGTTCATTTTATTTTAGAATAGACACACTACCTCATTTTGTTCATTCATTATTCATTTTGAGTTTATTTTGGGTCGAATTTGAAGAAAGAGCATGCATAAAAGGAGGTGGAACTGCTAGAAACTAACTGTTAAACTAAGTTACTGATTCTTCACTAAAATCCCTAGATCTTGATTCGGATTCTGCCTGGGTCTTGGTCTGAGCTTGATTCCCCTTGGATTCCTCCAAGGTCCTTCTTAGGTGGTTGGGTCCTCAATGATTATTCATCATCTGTTGTGCCTAATTTTGGGGCAAATTAATAAAGTAGTGTTGGTTGCATAGTGTACAATTTAAATTGCTATCTCATATATGCTGCAATCTTTTGTAAGGGGTGTGATTTGACCCAAACTACTATTCAAAATGCAATTGTCATAAATACACAGCCTATCATCATTGGTGCAATCTGATCTTTATTTATATTTTTGTTGATTTCTTCATACTGTCATAAGGATGTGAAGATGCTATTAGTGATTTCTTATTGGTCAATTGGTTATCATATTGATTAATAATTAGCTCTAAGATCTTCCAATAGTTATAGTGGCATTATTTATCACTAGATTTTGTCGTCCTACTATCTTGATGACTAGATCTGGTATTGTCAATATTTTCTAAGGGTTTCAAGAGCTAATTGAGCATCATTAATCAGATAAGTTTCTGCATCTATGCAATTCACTATATGAGTGTTTACTTTGATTTCATTTCAGTCTGTCATAAACTAAATAAATTCAAGATTACATTTGCTCTGAACTGCTTTTATATCATTGGAGTAGATTTTATGTCATATATACGTGTGTGTGTGTACAGACGTACCTGTACCCATACCCAAGGATATATTTTTTTGTCGATTATGTATTCGTATGCGTACTCAAATCAATAACTTAGTTGTTAAATTATCTAAAATCCATCTTATCTCATGTATGACCTATGAGGGGATTCTAACTGATGTAGAACTGATGAAATTATCCTCAAAACCCCACCTTTTCAGGCCTCAAATTGATGATGAACTTATAAATCCACATTTTCTCCAAAAACTAATGCCTAAATTGATGAATGATACTAAGAACTTGCATTCTAACTTGAAGTTCACTTAACTGAAACTCCCACCCTTTAGTCATTTCCATGTGCATGTTTATGGTAGTCCAATCTACTAAAAAATACTATCATGACTGCACTTTCATTTCTCATAGAAGGTGATCATATCTTCATGTTGCATTGTCTAATCTCAAACTTAATGTCATGTGCCTATGTTATTAGAACCTGATTTCTATCACAATCCTTATTCTTCACTCCTCATTACTAGTCTGCAACATTGTATCACCATTGTATTGAGCCTATGTGCATGCCTTATGACTATTACATCTTTGAATGCCTTTGAGTTTTTCTTTTTCTTTGATAGACTTGATCTTCTTATCTCTCTATGATTGTACTTTGTCTTTGATTTGCTTTGCTTTGCGACAAGGCTTTTATGGACTACAATTGGCATTGATGGAATCTCCTTGTATTGCTCTTAAGTTTGGAGCCTTGAAATGGAGTGTACGCCTTATGATGGCACTGTCTACTTTGTGTTCAACAATATTCTCAGGTCTCCAACTCAGATGATTATCTTTTATGACTAGATATATATTTGTAAATGCTTTATTTGTTAATCATTATCTCCTTGAGTTGTGTGTGCCTAAGATTGAAATATTGTTCTTGATAGTCTTACTGCTCACTATTTGGTAGAGTTTTCCTTAGGCACGTGCACTATCACATGTTGCCTTTTAAACAAGGTCTAGGACTATAACTAACCCTACACTATTATCCATGACTGCACACTGAGTTCTAGGTCTCCATCTTTATAATATCCTCTTTTGATAGTATTTTTAAACAATAATATGACTATCTGTATGACTATTTATGAATTCTTTATGTACTGGTCGCAAGACATTTTTAGCATTTACTATTATGATTCCTTATGATAAGTCTTCTCATGCATTCTTGTAGCTATTTCATCTTTATCTTCCGGATAATGAAGTACCTACTGTGCTTAATCCTTTGTAATCTCACTGATATTAATCCTTTGTAATCAGAAAAATTCAACCCGATGGTAACACCGACAAGTAGAAGCATGTGATCAAGATAGCATACACCATTTAAGTCCAGCGGCAGAACACACACTAGCGGCAATGGAGAAATCTTGTCTTGTTGATAGCTGATGAGGCTATCGGTAAGACTTATCCCGATGGACACTGGCAAAAAGTAAAATGCATTGGCAAAGATTATGACGATAGAGGGTCATTGGTGTAGACAAAAGCAGTCGAGATTTTTTTTTTTTTGAATGTTGGGGAAGGTCGGAATTCCGACGAACACCACAAAAAAACCGACGATGTTGTCATACATGCGACAATAAAAATGTCGCAGGATGCAGCCTCATCCGTCATCGTAATCGTCAAAATTCTTACATCTCCTTGAAGATGGTCCATCAACAAAACACACACTAGCGAAAATGGAAAAATCATGTCTTACCAATAGCCGATGAGGCTATCAGTAAGACTTATCCTGATGGACACTGGAAAAAGTAAAATGCATACGAAAAGGTTATGTCGCTAAAGGGTCATTGGCAAAGGTTACGGCGATAAAGGATGCAACGAGGTCAAAATTTCGATGTCTCCTCGTCAAACAAACATGTCGCCTAGTGGCAATGGAGAAAACTTGTCTTGTTGATAGTCGATGAGGCTATCGGTAAGACTTATCCTGATGGACACTGGAAAAAGTAAAATGCATCCGCAAAGGTTACGATGATAAATAAAGGGTCATCGACAAAGTTTACAGCAATAAAGGATGCAACGAGGTCAGAATTTTGACATCTCCTCGTCAAAAAAACATGTCACTAGTGCATAGAAATTTTCAACGCGGTGTCATCAGAATTTCAACATGAATCTCGTCGTCGAAATCACCGACGAAAAAATAGCGACAAGGATTTTCTCCCCAAATACGTTTGAATTTCGATGCTTAGTTGTCTGAGATCCGACAAATGGTCATCAAAAAACCGCTCCAAATGTTCTAGTGAGTAGATCCTTAGAAAACTAATGATGAGAAATGTTTTGCATGTGCCTGAAGCATGAGAAATAATACAACCTCCCACCTCATATGATGTAGGAAGTTTCATGTTTTCTGGAATCAAACCTCCTCCAATATTTCTCCACAAAAATTAAAATGCATCTTGTTGGTGAGCATAAATGCTTTCTTTTTTAAGCTTGGAATAAGATTCCACACAAAATTCTCTAGAGGAGAAGTTTTAGGGAAAGAGTTTATACTATGGTCTTCAACATACATATAAGTTTGGGGAGCATGACAAGTCCACTCCATGAACAAAATAGGGAGAGGGAGAAGGAGAGGGACTGTGAGAGAGAGAGAGAGAGAGAGAGAGAGAGAGAGAGAGAGAGAGAGAGAGAGAGAGAGAGAGAGAGAGAGAGAGAGAGAGAGAGAGAGAGAAGGGGAAAGGGATAGGGAGATAGAAGGGAAAAGGGAGAGGGAGATGGAGAGAAAGATCCCTTTACCTCTCTCCCTCTATCTCTCTCTAGATCCCTCCCCCTAATTACTCTCTCCCTAGGTCTCTCTCTCTCCCTAAACTCCCTATCCCCCTCTCTCTCTCTATCTCTATCCTAAACAAGGTATCAGATATCCCTCTCACTCTCACACTCCCCAAACCTCTCTCTCTATAGATCCCTTTACCCCTCTCTCTCTCTCTCTCTCTCTCTCTCTCTCTCTCTCTCTCTCTCTCTCTCTCTCTCTCTCTCTCTATTCTCTCACTCTCCCCAAGTCTCTCTCTCTCTCTGAACTCCCTCTCCCCCTCTCTCTTTATCCCTATCCTAAACAAGGTATCAGATATCCCTCTCTCACTCTCACACTCCCCAAGCATCTCTCTCTAGATCCCTTTACCCTTCTCTCTCTCTCTCTCTCTCTCTCTCTCTCTCTCTCTCTCTCTCTGTTTCTCTCTCTCTACCTATCCTAAACAAGGTATTAGATATTTCTCTCTCCCTCTCCCCCCTCTCTCTCTAGATCCCTTTACCCTTCTCTCCCCATCTCTCCCTCTCCCTTTCTCCTTCTCTCCCTATCTAGATCACTTTCCCCTTATCTCTTACCAACTCTCTCTCTCTCTCTCTCTCTCTCTCTCTCTCTCTCTCTCTCTCTCTCTCTCTATCCTAAACAAGGTATTGGATATCAAATATTATCCGATATCTGATATCTTTTATTATTAATATATATTAAGATATTTTAATATATATTAATATATTTAATATATATTATATATTAATATTATTATATATTAACACTATATAATATATAATAATATACTATATATTATTAATTATATTTATAATAAAAATCAAATATCATATTTATATTCGATATCCGATTTGTATCGGATATCCGATATATCTGAAAAAAATTAGAAACCTTGGTAGCTCAAGATTGCATTTAGATCTGGCTAGGAAATGCCAAACTTGGAAAGTCAACTGAAAAAACGTATTCTTGTTGTTCTTTGCTTTTCCAGACTTCGCTATGGTGGCTAATGACTTTTTTTTAGCCGAAATTGATGAAACAAAAAATGGATTTTTAAGGACATTTTCAGCTTTTCAACAATATAAGTTTTTTCTTATTTTGACTTTAATAAATAATTATTATTCATTTTCCAATTGAATTTTGACTGAAGTCTTGATTGATAGACTGATTGGAAAACATTTATAACTTTTAAATTGTATCACATTTTTTGAATCCGAAATATGCATCACATTTTATCCTTCACCATAGTATAGGACTAAAAAAAAAATTGAATATCATAAATTTTTTACCAAGATAAGGTTGTCAGACATACGAGTTTTTTATATTTTAAAAAAGTTGTAGTAAAAAAATCATAATTATTATTTACATAAAAAAATTACAAAAAAATATGTGTCACATATGGACAGATTTTTTTATTTTTTTTTATCGATAACATTATGTAATATATTGCTTAAAATAGAAAAGTTTTACATCCAAATAACAGATAAACTTCCAGCAACACTATGGGGTCTTGCCCCAACTACAAAAAGGAACCCAACAAGACTCCATCCCACCATGGCCAACAACCACAAAAAGGCCACATACATACACAAAAACCACAAACTAGGCCTCGAACAACCCATAGATCCTAGCTACGAAACCACCCCAATGCCTCATCTCTAGAAAAAATGGGGATACCCCTGCTGGGTCCTGCCTCCTGCGTCACGCTCCCTCCACCTAGCACCGTTCCTGGCCTGCTACCACACAGAGCCCCTCGCTCCACCACCTTCACCATTTTCTTTGGAATCTGGTGTCGAACCACAGGCCTCCCATTCTCATCCAAGGGGGCCTCTGGCCGAATGGGAGTCACCTTCCCACGGATCTTCACTCGCTCGGTCGGCCCCAATTTGCGCGCAAAATCCACAATCTCGTCCCAAGCTTTCCTTGCATCCTCCACCTGCAATGCTACCGGTCTGGAAGCCGACCAGATGACAAAAGGCTGCAGTGCCCCACCATCCACTCCAATCCTCCTCCACGGGCCTTCCATTGACTTCAGCCCCTCGCCAATGACAGCTCGGGCCATCACATCCTGCAAACCACCTGCCCATTTGGGTCTTAACACCAGGGAGGTAATCCGTTGCACTTCCTCCACCGACTTACCCATCTGCAAGGCCAAGGCCGCAAAAAGCAACAAAATGTCAAGGTTGGTTCTCGACCGCCAATCAAGAGTCAGGAATTCCTCTCCAAACAACAACCTCACTGCCCTCCAGAAATCATCACCATCCACTCTGAATACATTCATCAACCTAATCCTCGAGATTAGTCCATGAAACGCAGGCAATTGCCCATCCGACAACAAAGAAAAATTTGCTTCCATCCTTTCTCGCTACTGCACAAAAGAAACCCTGAACACTTCGCCTACCACCAAGCAGTCACCACAAAATGCCAGGAATCAAAACTCAAAGGCCTTTAAAAGCCACCTCCATCACATGTCATGATTATTCCACACGCCTCGCAGAAAACTAAGCATCATCGCCAGTCACTCACACCAATCGCCTCCATCATCATCCATCACCGCAAGGCCACTTGCAGTAGCATCGTAGATCGCACACCATGAGGATCTTTAATACCCACAGGACCATGGGAACAAATGGTCACTTCAAATCGAGCTCAGGTTCACTTTTATATGATAAGCCATCTAACCAAATTCAAAATCAAGAGGACTAAATTTTCTAAAGTCCTCGAACAAACTAAACTTATTTTCCAAGGAGCCATTCGCTCCCACATTTGAAAGTCTGTCAGCTTCCAAGTTTGCTTCCCGGAGGACATGAGACACCTTAAAATATTCAAAACTGCTCAACAGAAGTTTCATTCTTCGAACATGCTTGTCTAAATGCCACGCCTCCATTCGACCTCGAGCTATCCCATTCACCACAACCTGAGAGTCTCCTTCCAAATGAAGTTTCTTCACTCCCAATTTCCCAGCCATTAGGATAGCTTCTAACGTTGCTTGACACTCAGCAACGTTGTTTGATCCATCCACCAATCTCTTAGCACCAATGGCTAGAGTATTGCCCCGATTGTCGCGAGCAATCGCCCCAACACCAGAAACCCCTGGGTTGCCCCTCGATGCGCCATCAAAATTAATCTTAATCCACCCCTTTTCAGGCGGAGTCCACTCAGGGATTGCTAGACCCTGACTCTGAAGATTAGCCCTCAGAAGCCCATTAACAGGCCACATGAGTCTTCTACTTATATTTAAAATATTATAAAAAAATATTATGATCTGATTGTGAATAGATTATTTTTTTTTCAGAAAACAACTATTAGCTTAGAAACTTCATTCAATTTTCTATAGATTCTATTCTTACATGTTTTTAAAATAATGTTAATAGCTTATTCAATTTTTTACGTCAAGTTGCCTAACTCTATTTTTCTAAAATTGCATTGCCACTTAAGAGCCTATTTTGGTCCACCATGATTCTGCAAATACCCTTACACTCTATAATATTTATGTAGGGAGTGCTTTATTTGCCCTAACTATATACCTAGGGAGTGTTTTATTTCCCTACAAATATGTAGTGGCATTGCTAAAGGACAACTATAGAGAAATATCCTTACACAAGTGGGGTCCCATTGTAAAATTTTAACCTTACAATTTGTAAGGTGTAGGTTTCCATTCTATGTATGCAACCTCATCATAATTGAAATTATTTCTGTTAATTCCATATTTGAATTTTAAATTGTCTAAACATTCTAAAATTTCCCATCAAAGGCAATTGTGAGCCAAATATATTCAATAAAAATAAACAAAGTAGTCATGTTAGTCTTGTTATTCACCTCATATATTTATATAGAGTACTTTATGTCCATACAAATATATAGTAGACATGCTAAACAACAAAAAAAAAGATTATTCTTACAGAAAAAAAATCCACATGTAAAATTTCAACTAGTTATTTACCGTATATATTTATATAGAGACTACTTTATGTCCCTGCAAATACACAAATACATAATAGATATAGTAAACAATAAATTAAAAAGAAAATATTAAACAAACAATATTTATATGTGAGATTTCAACTAGTCATTTACCTTAGATATTTATATAAAGTGTACTCTATGTCCCTTCTTTATATAGAGTATTTTATGTCCATACAAATATATTAGACAAGCTAAACAACAGAACAAAAAAATATTCTTAAACAAATAAAATCCACATGTAAAACTTCACCTTCACAATTTATAAGATATAGATGATCATTCTATATACTCAAAATTTATCATAATCAAATTTTACTTTGTTCTATTTCCGATTTAAATTAAACTAACTGTTCAAATATTCTCAAATTTCTCAAATATATGTAATTCATGCCTAGAACTATAGCAATCACATTTTTAACTGCCATGCTACATATCAATTTTATTGTATTTGGATGGATTAAAAATTCAAGTTAAGTAGGTTGTTCTAACTAAATTCTTTCTAGAAAGATTGTCAACAACCTTGTTCTAGTTATCCAAAAAAATGTTCTCAAGAAAATCTTGTAAGAAAATTTGGATTTGATCTTAAGATTTTTAAAATAGAAAATTTTATTGTTAATTTTGTACTTAGTAAGAAGTGATTTATATTTATAAAAATTTCTAGATTTATATTTTTGGTTTGCCTCTTTTACGATACAATCTTTTGTCATTTTGATATGGTTTAAGAGTTCATTACAATTTAAATAGTTAATGTTATGCTAGGAAGGTTTGATTTATTTTAATGATATCTTGAACTGTTATTATTTTTAATACTTTCTAATAAAATTATCCACTTTCACATATATTTTATCTTTCAATTAAAATAATTTTTCAATCTAAAATATGCTTAAATTTTTTACAATGCAATCAATACATTTTTTATTTATAAATTTACATATTATGCGATTTTAATGTATGTTTAAAAAAATATTTAATGATGTTTATCCTATTCAAAACACAATTTTCTTTCTTACTAATATGTATTGAAATATAATGTTATTTATTAAACTTTAGAAAATATATATATTATAATAATAAAATAAACTTTATAATTATTATATTAATAAATAAAATTATCTTCTAATTAATAATTTGTATTATATACCTTAAAGATTATAATTTTTTTTTTAAATGTAAAATATATATTATCTAATTTTCTTAAATAAAATATTTTTTTTAGGCTTCTAATTTTTAATATTTTTTATTTTGTCATAACTTAATTAAATTTTAACCTTAAAATTAATTTTATCGATAAAAATTATAATTAAATATTATAAATAATATTCTTTTTATTTATATTAATAATAAATCAAATTATTATGGAGTTTAAATTTACTCTACTATTCACTTGTTTTTCAAACTTACAAAATATTTTTTAAAATATAAATAATTTAGACATAATTCCATGACATTAATTTAAATTTAGCTACAAAACATTTTGAAATATTACTTACACTTTCAACATGTATCATCTTAATTGTCATCCATTACAATAACTAGCAATTGCACCTTGGTGTGCAATGGGTACGCTGAAAAAGTTTAATTAGGAACTTTTTTGTCTAATTTTTGTGTAGATTTGTGCAATACATGAAATGGATTTCTTGATTTAATATAAAAAATTACACAAGGTGAATTGGTAGGCTATATAGAAAATGATGTTTTTTGTGCTACAAAGGTCTCAATGGAGAGGTGGTAGCTTTAACTAATTTTTGCATCTATCTAGAAGGATACAAACATGATTGGAATAAAACCTCTAAATCAAGAAGACAATAAGGTTTTATTACCAACATGCTCATGTTATGTTTACAATAGGGAGTTGGGGAGAGATAGGAATAGAAAGAGTGGGAGAGGGGGAAGATTGAGAGAGAGGCAAGGAGAGAAAAATAAAGAAAAAAATATATATAAATGGAGAGAGAGAGAGAGAGAGAGAGAGAGAGAGAGAGAGAGAGAGAGAGAGAGAGAGAGAGAGAGAGAGAGAGAGAGAGAGAGAGAGAGAGAGAGAGAGAGAGAGAGAGAGATGGAGATATAGAGTAGGAGGGATGGAAGGAGAGATGGAGAGAGAGAGAGAGAGAGAGAGAGAGAGAAGGATAAGGAGAGATCTAGAGAGAGAGAGAGAGAGAGAGAGATTATAGTATTCAGATGGAGACAAAGGGCCTCTATGATGATGGCTATTCATTGGTTTGTGTTGCACACCATTCTTAAAAATTTGCATGCTATACTACACATATTGTGCCATGTTGTCAATGACATTGATCAATAGAGTTTGGTGGAAAGATATTATGAAACCCTACTAAAGCATAATAATATAATCTCTTATAAACAAATAATGGATAAAATGAGAAAATAAATGACAAGGATTGAAAAATGGGAAACAAACAACCAAAATAATGAATGACAAGCCATAAAGTGACAAAAACCCATCATTTCATTAAGTGACTTACTTCTAACCATATTAAATAATAAATGCTTAACATATAATATATTTAATTTTTTAATTAGTATTATATATTAATTATATATTATAATATATTTTTTATTTAAAAATATATATTATATAAAACTTAATGTATAATAACAATAAATATATTTTAATAGAAATTTTATATATGAAAAACACTATTAAATACTAGGGAAACATATTGTGAAATCATGTCACCTGTTGTTGCCCTAAGGCCGACTGCTGCTGGCATTGTCCGTCCGGCTGCTGCTGTCATCCAGCCTCCTCTTCGCCCGACTGTTGCATCCCCTGGCGTGGTTGTTGTGTGTGTTGCGAATGGGGCCTCTGCGGAGGTTTTTGTTTGTGCCTTGGTGGGGGATCTGGGGGATTCTTCGCCTCTCGCCTCAGTTGCTCGTGTACCTATTGATATTACGGAGGACGACGGGCATCCGGCGACCTATGATACAGATCGGGTTGCTCATGGCTTGGGGCCTGTGGCTGTTACCGTGTGCAAACCCTTGGCTTTCAGGGTGTTTGCTAATACTGAAAAGGAGATCATCCACAAATCCTCTGTGTTTGAATCTCATGGTCTGATTTGCAGGGTTCGGGGCTTTTGGCCAAGCCTTCCTTAACTGCACACTTGGATTTCCCAAAGTTGGGAACCAATCTTAAAAGGTTCAGTTAACATTTTTCCTTCAGCCAGGGGCTTTTTCATTGCTAAATTTGAACATGCAGAGGATAGATCAAAAAATTTATGTATTAATCCTTTCAGCTGGGAGGACAAATTTGTTTTGATGGTTAAACCCTGGTTCTCGAGTTTTAACCCATCTACTGATTCATTTAATGAGATTCCTATTTGGGTTAGGCTCCCTAACCTTCCCCTTCATCTATGGATGAACTCTCTGCTAGAGGAAGTGGGGGAGGCTTTAGGCGAATTCCTAATGATTGATAAGGATTCTTACCAAATTTATCATTCTACTTATGCTCGGATTTTGGTTAGCATTGATGTTTCTAAAGGGCTTCCAGCTGAGATAGAGATTGAATCTTCCTTGGGATCTTGGGTTCAACCGCTCTACTTTGAGGGTATCCCCTTTAGATGTCGAAGGTGTTTCCAAACTGGACATGTTACTGCACGGTGTGAAATAGATAAAAAGAAAAAAAGATCTGCTTCTTTGTGGAAGGGTGTCTCCTCTGAACACTGTTTTGTTAAAAAGAAAAGCTTCTCCCAGGTGGTTGGGTGGGTTCCTCAGGTCGATGGTATTGCGCCTCTAGTTGCTTCCTCTATTTCTGAAGTAGATTTGCCTCAGGAGTGTGTGGATGCTTGCGGTGGCATCCCGACTGGTTTGAAAATTGTTGGATCATCTTCCTCGATGGATGACCTTCCCACTTCCCAGATTGTTGCTGGATCTTTGTCTAATTCTCCGATTTCTACTCTCCCTTCCTCTCTGAATGCTGGCTCTGTTCTTCCTGGTGATGGGAGGTCCTCTATTCTGGACCCATCCTCTTGGCAAATGGCTACAGCTAGGGTTGAGGAGGGATGGATTACTGTTAAAAGTAAAAAATCTAAATTGTCCCAGTCCTCTTTTGATATGACCCTTCGTTCCCACAAGGGTAGGTCAAATTCTTGATCCATCCCGGTTGGATTGGGGTTGCTGGTCTTTTGCAGCCTGCTGGTTTTTGGTGGGGGTCCTTCTTATATTGTTCCCCTTCTTTTGTTTGGCTGTGTCGAGTCTCATTTGTGTTATGTTTCTTTGAGTGGACTTTCAAGTTTATCTTTCAGTTCAGGTTGCAGGTCCTTCTAAAACCTGTCTTGTATAAGGTTTCTGGTCCCTTAAAAACTTGTTTTCCTTAATCAAAAACACTATTAAATACTAAACACATAATATATCTTCCATTTAAAAATATAAAATTTAATAAAAAATAAAGTTAATAATTATATTATACAAAATTTAAAATATTGTTTTAAAATTCAAACTCTTGTTAAAGCCATGATACCTAGTAAAATTCGAAAGCTCTAGAATTATGCCAATGTAGGAGGGGAATTACGATTTTACAAATACGAGGTTAGAAGTGAGCACAACTAAAACTTGTGCATGACAAATTGTATTTAAATTAGCCGAGAGAGATTGAATACATATTCAGTAGGATATTTTTGTCATTGTCAGCGACCAAACATACAGGGTAAACGACATGGTAAATGATGATGACTTTTACGCTATGTGACTTTGCTAATCTAGAAGTCATCATTTTGATTTTTCGATTTCAATTGTATTGCCATGTGTACACAATTTAAGTTGCATTTCATTTAATTTGTCTTTGATGTCGCTCTGTCATTGGACATGTGGTAATAACGTTGGGGTTGTTTTTTATTAAATGAAAAAATGTTGTTCTGTGATTGAAGCGAAGTAACGGTGGGTATTGTGCAAGAGAATGTAATGAGGGAGAAGAATACTGCTCGATTGCAAAGCACTTCACAAATGGTGGTACGTATGAGACTACGTATGTACAATTTGGATATTTTCATGCAGTGCTTTGTACGCTACAAACATTGGCCACCATTTTTGGTTGAAGACGATACTACGACATTTTCATTAATGCAATAGGTGACACAACTCATCATCATTTACCTTGTATGTTTGATCATTGACAATGACAAGAATATCCTATTGAATATGTATTCAATCTATATCAGCTATTTTAATTACAGATGAATCTTGTTAAACGATCCAGATCGAATGGAGGTGTCAAAAAGAATAGGTGAAAATAAGTAGAATGGACGAGCCTGACAATTTTTCAAAAATCACAGAAGATGTCAGAAAGAATAGATGAAAAGGTCTGGAGGAGACGGTGCCAGTTGCATGGAGTTGACAGGGAAAGTGGTGCATGTAATAAATAAAAAAAATGAAAGGCCAATATTATTGCAATGGTCTTGCAGTACCTTCAAACAATTCTCCACCATGGATTTGAAGATGCAGGTTGACCATCTCATATAAGAGACGCCTTCGACATAATAAAGTAAAATTATTTTAATGTTAAATATGAATATTAGTTATTTTTTATTTCAAATTATTATAAATTTTCTCCTCAAATTTGGATTACAACCACTCAAATGTATCCACCTAAGCATGATTTTTTTCAATTTTTTTTCAACTCATTCTATTGCACAACTAATATATTTTATTATTTTATTTTCATTTATATTAAAGTTATGTTGTATATTTTTTGTTTTTCTACTGTCATATATTGTTGGTTATGTTTAAATATTTTCTTATGATATTTTTAATTTTGTCCATAAAAAGATATTTTAAATTTTGTCTACAAAAAGATATTTTATAGTATTTTACAAGTGAATATATCTCATCATAATTATTATCCATTTTCATTTTATTTTTACTATCACTACATTACAAATGTAGTAAATATATATGCATTAACAACCATTAAACGGGATTTTGTAGAGCACAATCAAAAATCCAAAAAGTTGAGGGTAAAAGAATGCTAATATAAATTAATTATACAAGGGTGAATGATTACATGCCTTCCTCCAATTTTCTACATATCAAAAAACAAAATCATCCTGCTAAGGGCAGCAACTTTTTGAGGAGCAATTTGTGGAGCAGGTGGCCCCATGGATAGTAAAATGGCTGCTCAATTTTATATAATCCTCTTAGATCATTTTAGTGAATGAAATTATTGGTAATATTTCTTTAAGAAATATTGTAGGCAAATAAAAAGGAGAGCGAAAAAACATGGTGAAGCCACATGTCATTTTTTTCAATAAGCAGCCACTGCTTATTTCTAGCCCCACTCTTTTTTCCAAAGCTTATTTTCAATTTTTAAGGAGCTCCTCCTCCACTAAAATAGGGAAAGATTCCAATTTATCTTTTTCCTTTAATTAAAATTTTACATGAGAACACCTTAATTGCTTAAATTTAAGCAGAAAATGTTCATAAACAGCAGTATGAGGACATAAGGCAACATTTGACAGAAATTTCGTAACAACAAAATCTTGTTAATAAAAAAAACAGAAAAATCTAATTATTTATCCTAAATATTTATGTAAAAAAAGCTCTGTTTCCCTACAGATACATCTAAAGAACAGCCGAAAAGAAATATCTACCCGAGTGGAGTTTGGCTGTAAAATTTCCTCTTCATAATTTATAATGCATAGGTCTCCATTCCATATACAGAGCCAGCAGCCTAACATTAAAATTAATTTTTTTCCAAATCCAGATCAGTCTAAAGTAATTCTTGGCATGGATCCACTTTATTCTCTCGATTGTCAATTTGGTGGTAGTCTTGTCAATTGTCACGTATTCTTTCTTGTCAAAATCGGTAGTTTTCCTGTCAATTTGTCACAGAAGTATGTATGGGGGATGAATATGAATCACAAAATAGAGGTGGAATTGGAGGCAGAGACGTGAAGGGTATCGTTGAGGAAGAACCTGAAAAAAAATGGCGACTTTGATACTATTCTTAATGCTCTCTTGTTCATCAGGAATTGTTCTGTCACGACCGATTCAGCTCAACAATGTTTCGGACGGACAAGCTCTGTTGGCATTCAGGGCAGGTATCACTGTGGATCTCTATAACTCATTAAGCGATTGGAATTCCACACATCCAGTCTGCAATTGGAGCGGAGTGAAATGTTCCACACGCAGACAGCGAGTCGTGGAACTCAATCTTACAGGTATGTCGTTGCAAGGCTCCATATCGCCGTTTCTAGCTAATATTTCGTTTCTTCGCGTGCTTGACCTCAATAACAACGCTCTGAGCGGGAATATTCCCCCTGAATTGGGAAATCTTGCTCGTTTGAGGAACCTCCGCCTCTCCAAGAACAGATTAGAAGGCTCTGTACCCTCCGCGTTTAGCAATTGTCGGTTACTGAAAACATTCTCTGTTTTTCGCAATCGTTTGAGCGGAGGCATTCCTTCGGAGATAGGGCTTCTCACAGGATTACAAATGCTCTGGCTTTCAGATAACAAGTTAACAGGCTCCATTCCGTCTTCCTTGGGATATTGTTCCTCGTTGAGCGTACTGTCTCTGGGTAATAACAGGCTCGGGTTCCATTCCTCCCGAATTGGGCATGCTTTCCCAACTCAACATGCTACGCCTTCGTCATAACCATCTTACAGGACAAATTCCGGCCTCCCTCTCTAACTGTACTCCTCTGCAAGATTTGGAGCTTCATAACAATAGTTTGTCCGGCAATATTCCCTGGGAGTTTGGTGCCAAACTGTCTCAATTGCAGAAACTGCTTCTATGGGGTAATCGACTGACTGGTAGAATCCCAAATTCTCTTTCTAACTGTACCCAACTCAATGTTATTGACCTGAGAGTCAATAAACTAGATGGCACGGTTCCAATGGAATTTAGTCAATTGAGTAACCTTGAGCGCCTCTTTCTAGGAACAAACAGGCTTGTGAGTGGCAGTAGCAATAGTTTAGTCATTCTCTCTGCCTTGTCTAATTGCTCTCTTCTTGAGCAGATACATTTGGGTGAAAATGAGCTTACTGGCACTCTGCCACCATCGATTGATCTCCTTCCTTCCAAGCTTTCTATCTTCAACTTGAGCTACAACTATTTAGATGGACAAATCCCACCACAAATTGCCAACCTGAGTAATTTGACATTACTCGATTTACAGTGGAATTTCTTCAATGGATCTATTCCTTCATCACTGAGGAGGCTTACAAAGTTGGAACGTTTGTTCCTAGGAAAAAATAGTCTACAGGGAAACATCTCAACAGAAATTGGTGACCTACCAAGATTAGGTCTCATGTCTTTATACCAAAATCAGCTATCTGGCTCAATTCCCCCTTCTTTGGGCCACCTGCAACAGCTTCGAGTGTTATACCTTCATCAGAACAAGCTTTCAGGAGAAATTCCTCCTAGTCTAGGGGACTGCCGACTGTTGGAAGTGATTGATTTGTCTTACAACAATCTGAGTGGAGAGATCCCACCAGAGCTAGCTGCTCTTCCGAATCTGAACTTGTATTTCAACTTGTCGAGCAATCTATTACTAGGCTCTCTGCCACCAGTGATAGGCAAGATGACAATGGTGCAGGCCATAGATGTTTCTTCAAATTTATTGGTGGGTTCAATACCTGGCACAATTGGAAGCTGCACATCAGTTCAATACCTTAATCTATCACACAATTCTGTGCATGGTCCAATACCAGATTCACTTCGGCAACTTCAGAGCTTGGGGGACCTGGATTTGTCCTGGAACAATTTGTCAGGAACTATACCAGAGTCCCTAGAAACACTCAAGATGCTTACCACTTGAATTTGTCCATGAATAAGTTAACAGGAGAAGTGCCCAAAGGTGGTATTTTCAGAAGGCTTACTAATACATCATTTATAGGAAATGTGGGTCTGTGTGGACCATGGATACATAATATGCCATCATGCCCTCCTCCTGTGTCTCACACTCGTAATTCTCATTCGAAAAATTGGAGGATAATAGCTCCTGTAGCTGTCACAACTTTTTTGATTTGCATTTGCTTCTTAGCTTTCTTAATTTGGAAGTATGGGAAGAAGAAAAGCAGTACAAACTTTCAGACTACAGAAGCTTTTCATTTGAATTTGGGCTTGCCTAGAATTTCACAAAAGGATATTATGGCTGCAACTAATGGGCTTAGTGATGCCAACCTTTTAGGGGTTGGTAATTATGGATCAGTGTATAAAGGGGAGATGAGTGATGGCACACTAATTGCTGTTAAGGTTCTCAGTTTACAAAATGAAGAAGCTCATCAGAGTTTTGACAGGGAGTGCAATGCTTTAGGTAGGGTCAGGCACAGAAATCTGGTTGGAGTCATTACTTGCTGCTCCAACCTTGATTTCAAAGCTTTGATTTTCCCCTATATGCAAAAGGGCAGCTTGGAAGACTGGCTATACTCTGACGGAGATGAGTGTGAACTGAGTTTGACAGAAAGACTGAGCATAGCCATTGACATAGCTCAAGCCTTAGCATACCTTCATCACCAATGCTTTGTACAGGTTCTGCATTGCGATTTAAAACCCAGTAATGTATTGTTGGGAGACGACATGACAGCACATCTGACAGACTTCGGCATTGCAAGAATAGTCTTGGCCAACTCTATGGATTCCATGACTTCCACCGCACATTTACTCAAAGGATCAGTAGGCTACATTGCCCCAGGTATGTTTGTTTCCTTAATTTTACTTTGTATTTAAACCTATCAGTGAATGCTGGAATGAAAAAATTAACTGAATCATTCTGCAGAGTATGGATTGGGTGCAAGGGTGTCGACCAAAGGAGATGTGTTCAGCTACGGAGTATTATTACTAGAGATGTTGACAAGAATGAGGCCAACGAATGCCATTTTCAAGGATGGATTAAACTTGCAAAAATGGGCAGCTGAAAATCTCCCGCATAGAGTTAGAGAAATAGTTGATTTAAATCTGTGGAGAAATCTGTGGAGAGAAGACCAAGGTAGCGAGAATGTGATAACTGAAATCATGGACGTGGGGCTGCTGTGCACACGAGAGTCCCCTCAAGAACGACCCAACATGCTTCAGATTGCTGACATTTTAGAGAAAATTAGGACCAATATGTACCGTGACACACTCAGATGAATTATGTTATATCACTATGCTTTGAACATACTCACGGGAATTCTTCTTACTTCCATCAATTCTCGGGAGATAAAGCTTTCAAGCCTAAAAGTTCAAGCCAAACTTTTTTGGGAATCTGTCTTTCATTACTATTGTATACATTATAAATAAAAAATAAAATAGAGTACTATTTTATATTGAATAGATTTAATCTTAGGAGTTTAAAAAATTATGTTATATCTTTATGAGTTTGATTTGTATTCTCTATTGGATTCTGTAGTTCAGGGTCGCCAGATTGTGAGCCATTGATCCAAGTGCGGATGCACAGAAATTCTGAGGCGAGGGGGACTCCAAAAAAAATCAAATCAAGCGGCATCCACTGCTCTCATCACTTGAAACAAGCCAGATGGTCTGCTCCAAAAATTTCGATAGCAATAGGCAGTGGAGATAATAATGACCATTAATTTATCCACCAAACAACATTGGGATCTTTAAAGGCACTTGGAATAATTAAATGTGTTAGGCAACACAACTTTTCAAATGATGAATAAGAAGCACACCTCACAACATTTTCATTCTATAGATTTGTTATTATACATCTGTTTACATCAATCACATCATCTCTTGTAGCAATAAAGGAATAAAACCTTGTTATTGAATTAGGGTATTCTAGCATTCATTACATCTTACATCATTACATTGAATCTTAAGAGCCTTCGTATAATATTAGCCACGTCATTATTTATCTTCAAATTTATTAAAATTGTTAAATAAATCAACAAAACTTGTCAAAGGCTGGGGGAGTGAGTGTTTGTTATACATAGTAAAACTCAGCATCACTTTGTTCTTATAGTGTACATATAGATATTAGATAAATATTTATTATATGTACAAAATATCTAAAGAGAACATGATCATTTATGTGGCAAAAGTTCTTGAAATCAATATATGCAAAAGCTTAGTTTTGCAATGATGAAATTGAACTAGGATTTCGTATAGTCACATAATTTATAAAATATATTTGTCTCAACTTGATCATTTGAGATCCAATTTTTAAAAATAGATAACTTTTTGTCATGGTTATTTCAATCTCCACTTTGACGTCAAAATACATATTTACTTTTTAAAATCTTATTCTAATTTTAAATCCAATCTAATATGTGTTTCTATCTCAATTTCTTTATTTAAAATTGTATAGCCTAGATTTTGACTAAAACAAGAGGAAGCTAGTGCAAATCTAAGAGTCCTTATTCCAAAACTAAGTAAACCTCAAATAAAGGTAAAACGACAAGAAAATAAAAATGTTCAAAGATAGTTATACATTATACCTTCTTGTTGAATGTATGTGTTCATGAATGGTTGCTCATATGTTGTATGAAATACCAAGTGATATACACCTATGTTGATGTTGATTTGACAAGGGATTGATGAAGATCCTTTGATATTTCAATTAAGTCTAATTCCCAATTTGTCATTTAATAAACCAATCAAAACATATTTCACCCCAACACACTCAATTCAAAATTAAGAAATTCCATCTCATCACTTTTACTCACTTAAAAATTTAAATAATTTTACATCTAATTCATCCATTTGAATAAGACAATCACAACTATACATCTCACCACCACTCTTCCACCAATCATTTAATAAGACGCTCTCAATCAATCTTAACCTCCCATCGACATTCAATCTCAACTATTTATTTTTCTTAGCTTGCCCTAGAGGAGAACAAGATTACCCTAATCAATCTCAACCCTTTGTTTCAATTAAATTTCATTCATCCATATTTTCTTCAACACATCTATACATCAGATTGAATCCTTTATCAAATGGATCATTATGGAGCTTAGATTTGCAAATACATGCTAAGAGTGATCCCGTGCAATAGTGTTCAAATTTTTGGCCTAAGTGGAACAATAAAATCAACATTTTTAACCATCTTTTTACTTTTTGACATCTATAGCAAGTTCTAGCTATTAATAATTTGAAAATGATGTGAGTTCTAGTGATTTTTGGATTTTGCGTGTAGATTATAAATCCATTTTTTTATATTAAGAAATAATTTGTGAATTTTTTTATGTAACTTGAAATAAAATATTTATATAGTTAACAATGTTTTAAAAAGTGATTTTTTTGATATTAAAAGCAATGAAAACTAGGGTGTTATCCCTTAACACAACTTGAAGGTGTTCAACATTAGCAACTCATTTGAACAACATAAAGTTACCAGAAAAAGAAACAAAGAATCCAAAAAAAATAATAGCAACAAAAAAAAAAACATCAACAGGGGATAAAACCTCGTAAGTCCAAAGCCATAAATGTAACACCTAGACAACAGGTGATAAAACCCCGTAATTCCAAAACCATAAATGAAACACCTAGACCTAGGGACCAGACTTCCGTAACCTAGCTTGTTTGAGGAAATTGTCCTAGTGCAGTCGTCAGTGAGAAACTTGTAGATCTCCCTGTAGGATTCCTTGTCCTCATCTACCTCTCCTAGGGCCTTATCTTATAACAGACAAATGGTGGTTGTTGAGCTATGTGTAACCCTCATGCAAAACTTGTTTATACATGTTAGCTACTTGTCGCAAGTGTCCCATTTGTTCTTCAATTCCCTTATCTCCATATTTAGGGCTTGCAGCTCTAAATTCATCCTTGGCTCTCCATCTTGTTCCTCAACTCTTGAACTTCTAGCTTCAAATCCTACAGCTCATCCTCCACCTACTGGCTACTCATCTCAGCATTTTCGTCTGCCTCTAGGGTTTGCACATCTTCAATAGTTTTCTATCTCTTCTTCTTATCTTTCCACATCGCTTTCGTCTTAGCAATCCCTTTCCTCCCCCTATCTTCTCCCTTCACCACACTAACCAATCTATAGATATTGTATTAGTGATGAAAGGGTGATTTTCATTTTTAAATTATCAAGTCTATATGCTAAAGCTACAAGATACCTAAAAGACAAAACATCATGTTCTCACTACAGTTGGCAATGTAATAATTTGCCACTCATCACAAATATTTTAATCAAAAAAAATTTAAAAAAATTTGGCCTTAAACATGTTTTTTGTTTCTTGGGTGGAGAGTAAACAAGTTATTTGCATTTTACCTATTCAATAATTATCTAAAAAATGTATCAAGGTGAATATAAGATACAAAACTCAAATTCATAAACCATTTTGTACTCATCATTATTAAACTCATTCAAATTAATCCTTTCAATTACTTAACTCATTGAATGTTGAATTTAAAAAAATTAAAAAATTAAAAAAATAAAAATAAGAAATACAAATACAAAAAATACAAATGATTAAAAAAAAAATTAAATTAACACAAAAAAAATACAATTACAAAAGAAACAAATGATATAGATATCTACATTCCAAAAATGTATTACAACTCCTTGAGATTGAGATATGTAGTTGATAAGAGAATGGTAACTCCATCCTCAAAATCTACATATTTTTTAAATACCCCAATAAGTAGCACCAATGTCTCCACAGAAAATAAGCATAGTTTTTCTTTTCCTATATTTATCAATGGAAGTTGCACATGCAAGATACTAGAAGAACTTACAAATTTATTACCATAAAATTATAGATGATTTTAAAGCATTAGTTACTGTAAACAAAACCAACCCATTAATTAAATCATTGATCTACTTGACTTACTGAAATCATTTAGAAACCCCAAAAGATATTTTTTTATAATTTATCCCTTTTTAATGTCAAATAAAAACAAGATTGTGAAAATGAAATCTTAAATCTCCACGATAGCAGAAGACAACACAAAGCTTGAAAACTTCGAGGGTTTCTGAACCACAAGCCATTTGGGGGAGATTGCTTCCTTAGATTTAACTGTTGAGAGGTCAAGCATACATAACAAGCTTGATTGCCCCCACTGCAAATGGAGCCTCTCACAAATATATTATCATGCCACACAATAGCACAAGTGGCCACATAAATTGATTGTGGAATGGAGTCGACAAGGCAATAAACATTCTCCTAGGCATTATACTGCATTATCCCTTGTAATAACACAAGGTTGGTAAAACCATGAATAACAATGGACAAAGTGTAATTATAGTTATAAGTGCAATTACATCATAACTATAATAAAAAACTAACATTATAAAGTGCATGATACCTGAATCAATCACATTTATCACATAAAAACATCACATGCACATTTTATCACTAAAAAAATAAATCAATTACATCCTTTCACAAAAACAAAACCCCCAGTGTTGCAATTTTTGGTCATTGCTCCTAAAAATTCACATCATTCTACCAAAAAAATGGGTTACCAACTACAAATAGCAATTCCAATCCAATGGAAATTCAAATCGTGCATATGTAGAGGAGAAAGCGCATGTACGAAAGAACTTAAACCAGAGAAGGACCAAAATGAAGTTGCTATGGCCAAAAAACTCTACTCTCCCGACTTTCATTCCTTTCATGGCTACACCTACATCACAAATGAGAGAGCACTGCACCTACACCACAAATGGGAAAGCATTAATTTTTTAAGGAATTCCAAATATTTTTAAAATGGTTAGGCAAGAAAGGGATTTCAAAAAATTTATGTGCGCGTTCAAATTAATGATTGTCGTTAATAGCGATGTCGTTAGTGGATGCTATCAATAAGTAACATTGATGCTATTCTGTATAATGCATCATTTTGTATGGTGATATGTATGTTAGCATATCTTAATATATCATTTTATATGGAAAATAGCCAAAACCCTAAAGAATAACCATAAAGAAGTCTCGTTACATAAGAAGGGTCCCCTTGAAATTTTAACTAATATATTTGAATTACCTTTTTTCTTTAATTACGCCGAAGGGTCTCTAATTTGAAATGGACATCCTCAATTTGTTCATCAATGGTTGATATTTTGTGTAAGGCAGTGCAAGACGATTGAAAGAATCAACACCCTCCATATTCATCTGCAGCCCGTACGTTGCTTAGTATAAGGATGGATCGTTAAAGTCGTGCGATGATTTTGTTTTGGGTCACTCCAATTTGATCAGTCTGACTTCTGTGAATTGACAACTTAGCACGTGAAATTGTAGAATAATGGTATTCGTTTGTCATGTCAAGTAACGGGAAGATTTTTTTGGCATTAACTTAGCACGGCCTAGAGGAACCTATACGTCACATTTAAAATTTACCTGTACGTTCCGCTTCAGTTCTCAGTGTGTTTTGTCTCTACGTAGACAGTTTGGAGGATGAATGAATAAGATATTGATAGGTTTAAAAGCTAAAGTATCTCATGGAAATCTTTACACAGCGTACAACATTCAATTCTCTGGCAACAAGGGTGACTATAGAGCTGCACAGTACCAAACTCTTGGTTGGCAAAGGTTCAAGCACGAACAGAATTCTTATCCTCATTTTAAGTTCTCAACGACATTCATACGTTCGAGGTATTTGCATTCATTCCTTTCTGCCTTGTCATTGCTTGCTACAGTCAGAGTATTCCATCGCCCAGAAGGTGGGAATTATTTACGCCGATGGAATGGACGGGTTAGCTTTGATGGTTGGCAACATCCTAAAACAATGCAAGACGATTGAAGGACTAACGACCGTCGATTCTGCTGGATTTTTTCTCCATACTTTTCGTAGGTTTTTTCAAGATATGACAGGTTATGACGTGAAATCCGTTCAGAGGCTTTACTCAGCTATCTTTACAGCTGTTCAATCATTTTATGATTCACAAGAACACAGACCGTAAGCTGGCAGTTTTACTGCGCGTCAGTCATGGTAAGGACAATGTAAATAAAGTCTGACCCACCCCGCGCCTCCCTCCATGGTCTTACACTGCACGCCCACATTAAAATTTTAAAATTTTCAGTAAGCAAAAAACATCCCACGAGAAAGGGAGATTTTTCTATTTATTTATTTTTCATTGGGGAGAGATTATTGTTAGGGTCATTGTTTAACTTGTTTACATTCTTTATGATATATATTATAAAATCATTCATAAAAAATCCATTTGAAGAAGAATTTTAAAATATGAAAATAAATTATGTTTTGTAACATGTAAGTAGTAAAAAGAGGTAAGAAGTGATAAATTTAAAGTTGTGAATGTTTTTTATTTTTAACAATTTGTGATATGCACGTCTTTTTGTCTTATTTTTTAGTAATATAAATTTAAAAAATATTATTATTATAATTATTTATGAACATTATTTTTGAAATGATTAAAACTTACAAGTATGATATTTTAAAGGTGAAATTTACATACTAATAATAGTTGTAACTCTATTGTAACAAAATTTGTCTTGATTTTTAATTCTGATTTCATTATATTTTGTACGATATTTTTTTATTTTATTATATTTAGTAATATTATAAATTTTCTAAAAAATTATTAATAATTTAAGAATTTTGGAAAATTTAAAATTTGTCTTGCCAAAGTAAACATGCAACCTATAAAATAGTGTCCCTACAGAAACTTATTATAATCGAAGATGAAGATTATAAAATGTGTACCATATTTAGAGACAGGAGGCTTCCAAGTCCGTTCTAATTGTACTACTAGAAAGGTAAAAAAATCAATACACAATTTTAATCCAAAACTTTTCAATGCAAAATTTTATTCTTTTAAAAATATAAGGCTACCTTAACATACAAACAATAAACTTAAAGAACAAGACCACTTTGACATACAAAAACTATACAACCACTCTTGCATAGGACCACCTTATAATACTAAGAAATAATATATATATATCTTATAAAAGAAAGTTACAATCTCTCTAAAATCTCATTTTTCATAAGATAACATTTCTAAAATTTTGATTCTATTTATGATAAAAATGCATATATATATAGTCATACATTCATCAAATTTAAACTCTGGCAATCCTCAATACCAACTTAAAATTGGTACTTTCTATTTTAAGAAAAAAAAAAACATTTTAATCTTCAAATACTATCTTAACTATTAAAATGCACTCAACAAGTTGGTACTTTTTTTCTTTGATCAAGTTATTGAGTCTTACAAAAGAAATGTAGTTCAATTAGTTGATCACAATTGGTGAGGGTGATGGTATGTTCCTTGATTATGTCATCCATCAAGCCTCAAATCCTCAAATGTATGATATAAGAAATGGGAAGTAGATTGTGCCCTAGGCGAATTCGACATAATGGAGACTCCCTAAATCGTAAGCCCTAAAACACTAACCCCTTTGAGTAATTAACTCTCAATCGAAGAGATATCAAGATAAGCTTGTAACTTTGACAAAATGGAGACCCCTCAATTTTTGACTCGAAATCAAAGAGATATCAACATAGACTCGCGCTCTCATATTTGAAATGATATAAAATCCTCCAATATAAAAAAATTATTAAATCTTTTCTCCTAACCATATAATCGTTTTTCAATTGTAAAATTTAATTGCCCTCCCATCAATTGTGTTGCACTGTTTCCTCCCCTTCAACACTTTGGTTCATAACTTCACCACTTTTAAAAACAAAGAAAAAACCATAGAACTAGTACACCTTCCTACGTATGACTAATATGATAGGTGGACAGTTGATCCAACGGTCTCAATATCTCCAAACTTTTTTTTATGGCTATCTTTTCACCAATATTATATCGTCGACCATAATACACACAAAAATCTCAATTGAATCTTTGATGACTGATCATTGTGTAGAATCTCTTTACCCAATATGATTCTCTCTCTCTCTCTCTCTCTCTCTCTCTCTCTCTCTCTCTCTATGATGCTTAATTATCTCCCTCTCTTTCTTTATATATTGAGCTATCTCTCTCTCTCTCTCTCTCTCTCTCTCTCTCTCTCTCTCTCTACATATTTATCTCTACCAACTCTATCCATCCCTCTTTCATTCTCTTTCTCTTTATCCCTCCCTCTCCTTCTCTAGATCCACCTTTATCTTCCTTTCTATCTCTATCCCCTAGCTCTATCTCCTTACCCTTCTCTAACTCTCTCACTCTTACCCCCTCTATTTATCCCTCTCTTTCCTCCTCTCCCTCTCTCTCCATTACAAATATAATAGGACCATATTGGTAATGGAGCCTAATTATCTCCCCGATTCAAAGGTTTAGTTTCAATCATGTTTGGATCCATGTAAGTGGATGCATAGTTGATTTGAAGATATGAATTCTCCATTGAGACTTTTGTTGCACAAACAACATCATTTACTAAATGGCTTACCTATTGACCTCATGTACAACAGAAATGCATACAAAAATAGATCATATTCTTCTATTTTACTTTCCACACCTCCTCGGCGTACCCATTGCACACCAAGGTGCAATTGCTAGTTCATATTTGAATAAACATTCTAAAATATTAAAGTCAATTGGGAGCCAAATATATTCAATAAAAACAAACCAAAAAAGTCAAATATATAAAGAATACTTTATACATAATAGACATACTAAATACAAAGTAAAAGAATATCCTTAAACAAATAGAATCCAAATTTGAACATCATCACTAAAACTTATTTTATGTTTAAATTAGACGACTGTCAAAATATACGCACAGGTCTCTATTCCATATACGCAGGGCCAGCAGCCTCAAACAGAATTATTTTATTCCTTATAGGTATGCAGCCTAACAACAGAAAATTAATCTTGGCACGACGCCACGTTTATCTCTCGATGGTCAAGTATTGCTATCAATGGTCAAACTGGTTAGTTTCTTGTCACTTTGTCACATATGTATGGTGGATTAAAATGAATGAGCAGAGACGTGAAGGATTCCGTTGAGGCGGAGCCTGAGGAAAAATGGCGACTTTACTGTTCTTACTGCTCTCTTGTTCATCAGTAATTGTTCTGTCACGCCCCATTCAGCTCAACAATGTTTCGGACGAACAAGCTCTGTTGGCATTCAGAGCAGGTATCACTGTGGATCTATATAATTCATTAAGCAATTGGAATTCCACACATCCAGTCTGCAATTGGACCGGAGTGAAATGTTCCACACGCAGACAGCGAGTCGTGGAACTCAATCTTACAGGTATGTCGCTGCAAGGCTCCATCTCGCCTTTTCTGGCTAATATTTCCTTTCTTCGCGTGCTTGACCTCAATAACAACACCCTGAGCAGGCCAATTACCCCTGAATTGGGAAATCTTGCTCGCTTAAGGAACCTTCGCCTCTCCAAGAACAGATTAGAAGGCTCTGTACCCTCCACGTCTAGCAATTGTCGCTTTCTGGAAACATTCTCTGTTTTTCGCAATCGTTTGAGTGGAGGCATTCCTTGGGAGATAGGGCTTCTCACAGGCTTACAAATGCTCTGGCTTTCAGATAACAAGCTGACAGGCCTCATTCCGTCTTCCTTGGGAAACTGTTTCTCGTTGAGCGTATTGTCTCTGAGTAATAACAGGCTCAGAGGTTCCATTCCTCCCGAATTGGGCATGCTTTCCCAACTCAACACGCTACGCCTTCGTCATAACCATCTTACAGGACAAATTCCTCCCTCCCTCTCTAATTGCACTCCTCTGCAAGACTTGGAGCTTCACAACAATAGCTTGTCTGGCCATATTCCCTGGGAGTTTGGTGCCAAACTGTCTCAATTGCAGAATCTGCTTCTATGGGGTAACAGGCTGACTGGTAGAATCCCAATTTCTCTTTCTAACTGTACCCAACTCAAAATTATTGACCTGAAAGTCAATCAACTAAATGGCACGGTTCCAATGGAGTTTAGTCAATTAGGTAACCTTGAGCGCCTCTTTCTAGGAACAAACAGGCTTGTGAGTGGCAGCAGCAATACTTTACTCAGTCTCTCTGCATTGTCTAATTGCTCTCTTCTTGAACTGATACACTTGGGTGAAAATGAGCTTACTGGCACTCTGCCACCATCGATTGATCTCCTTTCTTCCAAGCTGTAATCCCACCACAAATTGCCAACCTGAGTAATTTGATATTCCTCAATTTAGAGGGGAATTTCTTCAATGCATCTATTCCTTCATCATTGAGGAGGCTTGCAAAATTGGAACGGTTGTTCCTAAGAAAAAACAGTCTACAGGGAAATATCCCAACAGAAATTGGTTAACATACCAAGATTAGGTCTCATGTCTTTATACCAAAATCAGCTCTCTGGCTCAATTCCCCCTTCTTTGCGCCACCTGCAACAGCTAAGAGTGTTATACCTTCATCAAAACAAGCTTTCAGGAGAAATTCCTCCTAGTCTAGGGGACTGCCGACTGTTGGAAGTGATTGATTTGTCTTACAACAATCTGAGTGGAGAGATCCCACCAGAGCTAGCTGCTCTTCCTAATCTGCAGTTGTATTTCAACTTGTCGAACAATTTATTACAAGGCTCCCTGCCACCAGTGATTGACAAGATGACAATGGTGCAGGCCATAGATGTTTCTTCAAATTTATTAGTGGGTTCAATACCTAGCACAATTGGAAGCTGCACATCAGTACAATACCTTATACCAAAATCAGCTCTCTGGCTCAATTCCCCCTTCTTTGCGCCACCTGCAACAGCTAAGAGTGTTATACCTTCATCAAAACAAGCTTTCAGGAGAAATTCCTCCTAGTCTAGGGGACTGCCGACTGTTGGAAGTGATTGATTTGTCTTACAACAATCTGAGTGGAGAGATCCCACCAGAGCTAGCTGCTCTTCCTAATCTGCAGTTGTATTTCAACTTGTCGAACAATTTATTACAAGGCTCCCTGCCACCAGTGATTGACAAGATGACAATGGTGCAGGCCATAGATGTTTCTTCAAATTTATTAGTGGGTTCAATACCTAGCACAATTGGAAGCTGCACATCAGTACAATACCTTATACCAAAATCAGCTCTCTGGCTCAATTCCCCCTTCTTTGCGCCACCTGCAACAGCTAAGAGTGTTATACCTTCATCAAAACAAGCTTTCAGGAGAAATTCCTCCTAGTCTAGGGGACTGCCGACTGTTGGAAGTGATTGATTTGTCTTACAACAATCTGAGTGGAGAGATCCCACCAGAGCTAGCTGCTCTTCCTAATCTGCAGTTGTATTTCAACTTGTCGAACAATTTATTACAAGGCTCCCTGCCACCAGTGATTGACAAGATGACAATGGTGCAGGCCATAGATGTTTCTTCAAATTTATTAGTGGGTTCAATACCTAGCACAATTGGAAGCTGCACATCAGTACAATACCTTAATCTATCACACAATTCAGTGCATGGTCGAATACCAGATTCTCTTCGGCAACTTCAGAGCTTGAGGGACTTGGATTTGTCCTGGAACAATTTGTCAGGAACCATACCAGAGTCCCTAGCAACACTCAAGATGCTTCACCACTTGAATTTGTCCATGAATAAGTTAACAGGAGAAGTGCCCAAAGGTGGGATTTTCAGAAAGCTTACTAATGCATCATTTGTAGGAAATGTGGGCCTGTGCGGATCATGGATACATAATATGCCAGCATGCCACACTCATAATTCTCATTTGCAAATTTGGAGGATAATAGCTCCTGTTGCTGTCACAACTTTTGTGATGATTTGTTGCTTCTTAGCTTTCTTAATTTGGAAGTATAGGAAGAAGAAAATTACTACAAGCTTGCAGACTACAGAAGCTTTTCCTTTGAATTTGGGCCTGCCTAGAATTTCACAAGAGGACATTATGGCTGCAACTAATGGACTTAGTGATGCCAACCTTTTAGGGGTTGGTAGTTATGGATCAGTGTATAAAGGGGAGCTGAGTGATGGCACACTAATTGCCGTTAAAGTTCTCAATTTGCAAAATGAAGATGCTCATTAGAGTTTTGAAAGGGAGTGCAAGGCTTTGGGTAGGGTTAGGCACAGGAATCTGATTGGAATCATTACTTGCTGCTCGAACCTTGATTTCAAAGCTTTGATTTTCCCCTATATGCAAAAGGGCAGTTTGGAAGGCTGGCTATACCCCGATGGAGATGAGTTTGAACTGAGTTTGTCAGAAAGACTGAGCATAGCTATTGACATGGCCCAAGCCTTAGCATACCTTCATCACCAATGTTTCGTACAGGTTCTGCATTGTGATTTAAAACCCAGCAATGTACTGTTGGGAGACGACATGACAGCGCATCTAACGGACTTGGGCATTGCAAGAATAGTCTTGGCCAACTCTATGGATTCCATGACTTCCACCTCACATTTACTCAAAGGATCAGTAGGCTACATTGCCCCAGGTACGTATATTTGCTTCATTTTACTTTGTTTGTAAACCTATCAATGAATGCTGGTAATGGGCTAATGAACCGAATCATTTTGCAGAGTATGGATTGGGTGTAAGGGTGTCCACCAAGGGAGATGTATTCAGCTATGGAGTATTATCATTAGAGATATTTACAAGAATGAGGCCTACGAATGCCATTTTCAAGGATGGATTAACCTTGCAAAAATGGGCAGCCGAAAATCTCCCGCATAGGGTAAGAGAAATAGTTGACAGAAGTCTGCGGAGAGGAGACCAAGGAAAGGAGAATGTGATATTCGACTCAGTAATGAAAATAATGAAAGTGGGGTTGATGTGCACACGAGAGTCTCCTCAAGAACAACCCAACATGCTTCAAAATGCTGACACTTCAGAGAATATTAGGGCCAATATGTACTGTGACATACTGAGATGAATGATGTTATATCTCTATGCTCTGGAACTACACGGAGGGAAATCTTACTACCCTGAATGCGTGGGAGCTTAAGCTGCCAAACCTAAAAGTACAAGCCATTTTTTCTTCTTTCTTTTTAAATGGGCCCTGTTTTTGAAGCTTAAAATGCAAACTGCCAAACCTAAAAGTACAAGCCCATTTTTCTTCTTTCTTTTTAAATGGGCCCTGTTTTTGAAGCTTAAAATGCAAGGCAATCTTTTTTCTTGGGATCTGGCTTTCCTTCTCTGGTCAAATAATGTAATCTATTCCATATACCTATATAGAGAAAGAGAATAACTTAATGGTTTTATGCATGTCGTGACTCTGCCACTTTATTATGTTCATAAGTGTCGTTGTCTGTAAGTCTCCGCAAGAGAATCGGTCATATATTCTTCAGTGTAGGGCGGCTGAGGTTTTCCGAGCTCCAGGTGGGGCAGGCTATATGCGACGGCTTTCCCGTGGAACAGTTTTTTATTATGGATATTGATTTACTTTAGTTTGTATGTATCTACATCTTGTTATGCAAAGGGTTGGGTTCTCGAGAATTTTTATTTTTCTTAAATATAATTTTAGAAATAAAACATTATAAAATATATGGGTTTTATAAATAGATGAAAAAATGGTCATGGATAAGTAAAGTATTTTTTACAAATAAAATGGAAAATGGGTTTTGTCATGGATAAGTGAAGTGTTTTTTATAAATAAAATGGAAAATGGGTTTTGTCAATTGAGATTTTCATCAGTGAAAAAGGAGCAATCAATAAGAAAAATGATTCTAAGGAGAAATTTATTCAAAAATATCAAAATGATAAGATTGTGTTACAATTTGATAGTAAGACGGGAATGAAGGTTCTGCAAAAACGGTTGGAGGTCAATGGCGGAGCAGGCCGCAACACAGGCAATCCGAAGGGGGGGAGAGATCTGGAGGATGATGAGATGGTGGTGGACCTTAGGGAAGAAATCGATGAAGATAGCCATCTATGGAATAACCATGCAGTGATCGCAAGAATCATTGGCCTCAATTGGTCAAGGAAAAACATTAAAATCTGGGTGGCAATAAGTTGGGGAGATCATGTTGTTATCAAATTTATCTCGAGGGGATTTTTTGTGGTGCTCTTTGAAAATCAGACAGATAGAGATCGAATTCTCAATCAAGAGAATTGGTTTGCTAATAAGCATGCGGTGTATTTGCAACCATGGGAACCTAATTTTAACCCAATCCCACTGTTAGTGTATTCAAGCCCGATATGGATTAATTTGTATAATCTACCAATAGAATACTGGGGAGAGTCTTACCTGGAAAAGATTGGTAGGATGTTGGGAACGGTATTAGAAATTGATTTTGACGATGAGGAAGATCTATGTAAGTTGGTCAAAATCAAGGTCGTTGCGGTTAAAAAAATTCCTGAGTATATCTGTTTACAGACTGCAAATGGAGTATATGGAGAGAACGGTTAGAAATTGAAAAAGAGTGGAAAACTTGCTCCAGATGCGGCAACAAGTCGCACGCTGCTAAGAACTGCAAGATGTTTGTAAGGAAGGCCTGGAATCCCCTCAGAAAACTAGAGCAACATTGGAGAAGAAAACCGAAAAAAAGGGTTACGGGTTCGACAGTTGAGGGAGATGCAGAAACTTCCAGTAGAAGTAAAGTAAAGGATGGAAACTCTTCGGCGAAGTTCAAAGAAGAAGTCATGGCTTCGAAAAAAATGCCATCTCCAATTGCCACCGAGGGATCCTATAAAGAAGCGGTGTTAGGATCCAAGGATGGAGGGGTTAATTCATCTCCACCGAAAACCTTAAACATTCGTAAAAGCCTATCTGATACGGAATTTGAACTAGATAAGGAATTGGACGAAGATTTATTCCAAGAGGATGAGTTAGAAAATGTGGACCCAAGATGCATTAGCCAATCGGCAAACATCCTTTTGGGAAAGGCCAAAGGATCGAGAGGAAGGAGAAGTAACCGAGAAAAAAGAGAAGAAAGTACCAAGGAGAAAGGAATTGTTATAGTCTTTGAATTCATGAGAAAAGCCAGGGGAGAAGGAACATCCCCTGGCAAAAGATGAAAATCACCACGTGGAATGTCAGGGGCCTATCGGCCCCTGATAGAAGACACTTGGTAAAAAGAGCATTGGCTAGAAGTAGTAGTGATATAGTTGCTTTTCAGGAAATGAAATTGAACAGTGAGAAGGCGAACTGTTTCATTAGGTATTGCAAGGTTTGGGAAGGCATCTTCCAAGAAGCTTCAGGGGCCAGTGGTGGGTTGGGAGTTATATGGAACCCCGCTCAGGTCAAGGTATCTCTTTTGGAGAAAGCAGAACATTGGATGATATGCTCTGTTTTCAGTTTTAAAGAGGAATTGAACTTCCCCTTAATTAATGTCTATGGTCCGACAAAAACATCAGATAAGTTTGAGGTATGGCAGGTTCTCACAAAAAAAACGTTGGATATTCGAATCGATAAGGTAGTAGTGGTGGGCGATTTCAATGTCTTGCTCGACTTGGATGAGAAAAAGGAGGATTAAGAATGTCAAATAAGATTATGGAAGATTTTAGAGATTTTGTAATGCAAAATCATCTGACAGATGTAGTTCCAAGGAATGGAACCTTCACCTGGACAAACAGAAGAGCTAAATTTGCACATATTTCAGAAAGGCTGGATAGACATCTGATTGGTGAATCTTGGTTGGAGTCGTCTTTTTAGGTTGAAGCACTTATTCTTCCTATTTCCCTCTCAGATCATTTCCCAGTTGAACTCAAATTGAGCGAGGTCTCAATCAAAGGAAGTAGTAGCTTTAAATTCCTTAGTATGTGGTGGAGAGACCCAGAGTTTATCACGCATCTTCAGCATTGGTGGGTAGAAAGTAACATTTTTAGGGGTTCTCCGAGCTTTTGTTTCGTAAAAAGATTAAAGTTTATAAAAGAGGATAAAAAAATGGAATAGAGAATCATTTAAGAATATCTTTGCAGAAAGAAACAAAATTGAGGAGGAATTAAACCAAATTAATGTGACCACCATCTCCTCTAGGACGACAAATGATATGTACCTCAAAGAAGTCTCCCTTAAACAAGAATTGGCAGAAATTCTTCTGAGAGAGGAAGTATTCTGGTGTGATAAATCCAGGGAGCTTTGAATTAAAGAGGGAGATGCAAACACGAAATTCTTTCACGCATCTGTTAAAGCTTTCAGGTCCAAGAATAGAATTGACAGGATAATCGACCTAGAACGTAAGTTGCACTCTTCTCCAAAAGCCATTAAGGAGGCAACGATAAATTTTTTCAAAAATTTGCTTGGGGATGCAGTGGATCGAAATCCGCGGTCTCATTTGCCAGCAGACATTATCCCTAAAGTGATTTCATAGAATGATAACCGAACACTAGTTTGGCCATTCTTGCTTGATGAAGTTAGAAAGGTGGTCTTTGATCAACACCCCAACGAAGCCCCGGGCCCAGATGGGTTCACAATGGAATTTTATCATAAATGTTGGGGATTCATGGGGAATGATATACTCAGAATCATGGAAGACTTTAGAAAACAAGGGAAGTTCGTTAAAGAGATCAATCACATGAACATTGCTCTTATTCCAAAGAAGCAAGATTGCTCATCAAACGTGGATTTTAGGCCAATCTCTCTATGTAACTCCCTTTATAAAATCATCTCCAAGGCGATGGTCAATAGACTTAAACCAATTTTGAAGAACATAATTTCGCCAGAGCAGCATGGCTTCACTCCGGGGCATGAAATCATGGATAGCATCATCATGGCAGCTGAAACCATCCACTCAATGCATTCTTCCAAATTCCAAGGTATGATTGTTAAACTTGATGTCTCCAAGGCTTACGATCGGGTAAAGTGGTGGTTCTTAATAGAGGTCCTCAAGAAATTTGGCTTTGATGAAAAATGGTTGAGATGTATAGTTCAATGTATTTCAACTGTTTCTTTTTCAATTATTGTAAATGGCTCCGCATGCGCATTTTTCAAAGCTACTAACGGGCTACGACAAGGAGATTCTTTGTCGCCATTCCTGTTTGTTCTTATGGCTGAAGTGCTAGGCAGGCAAATCAAATTTAAGGTTGAGCAAGGCCTTTGGAAAGGATTTTCAATTCACGATAGTTTGAAACCGGTGTCCCACTCCCAATTCGCAGACGATACCATTCTTTTCGGCATTGCTTCAGAAAGAGAAGCTCGAGTCATTGGCAGCGTTCTTGAAGAATATGAAAAGGAATTGGGGCAGAGTATGAACAAGCAGAAGTCTCAAATTTATTTTCTCAACTCTAGCAAGAAAATGCAAGAGAAAATAACAAGAGTGCTGCAATTCGGCCAAGGTGTCTTCCCGATTCAATACCTTGGGGTCCCACTGTTCGCGGGCAAAGTGGACAATAGGCTTTGGGAAGAAGTAGGCAATAAATGCAAAGGCAAAACTGTCCTCTGGAAGAACAAGTGGCTATCACAGGCGGGGCGGATTCTGATGATCAAATCAATGCTATCTGCCATCCCAATTTACTACATGTCATGCTACAGGGCTCCATTCAAGGCATTGGCGACAATGGATGGCCTATTAAAAAGGTTCATTTGGGAGGGATCGAAGGAAGAAAAAAGATTTCGTTGATCAACTGGGAAACAGTTTGCATGCACAAATCGAAAGGTGGGGCGGGTCTGAGAAAGATGAACTTGCAGAATTTGGCTCTGGGAGCAAAGTTGGCTTGGAAGATGTACAATAGCCCTAATAAAGGTTGGTGCAAGGTAATGTCGCATAAATATCTGGATTCGGATCAGCCAAAAAGAATTTTCACCATGGCGAACTCAATGGGAGGGTCTCTAATTTGGAAATTCATATGGGAAAGTAGGAGGATCATCACTGATCACCTGTCATGGAGAATAGGTGACGGTCGCAAGGCTAAATTATGGAGGGATTCGTGGAACGGCGACAAAGCACTAGTTGATGAGACCGAGGACCAAGATTGGATAAATGAGATGGAAGCCTCTATGGGGGAGAGGGTGGCAGACTATGTTCAAGAAGAGAATCGTCCAAACTCCCCAATAAGATGGAAGTTGTTCAAAAATGCTCATAATACAAATAGTGCAAAGGTGAATAACATACTCCTAAGTAGGAACATTCATCTGACAACCGACAAAGATACTCTCATTTAGAATGCATCTAAATCAAGGAGTTATAAGGTTAACTTGGGCTATGAGCTACAAAGGAGGCAAAAAGATGGTGATTGGCCGACTACTTTATGTTGGGACAAATGGGTGTTACCTAAGGCGGGGGTATTTCTTTGGATTGCTCTGCACGGAAAAATCCTTACTAGTGACAGATTGAAGTTAATGAGGAAGAATAAACAAATCATTTGTTGTACAATTGTCCTTTTTCTAGGAAGTGTTGGGATTGGCTGCAGATGCAACTTCAGAACTATATGGTTTATAACGGATCCTTCAAAGAATTCATTCTTGCTTGGTCGACAGGGGGCAGATCTTCAAAATAGGGAAGTTTGTGGATCTCGAGTCCTTCTTTGGTAGTGTGGCATGTGTGGAAGGAGAGAAACAAAAGGATTTTTAGGGAAGAAGAGCTGGAGGTCAATATTCTAATCAATAAAATTCAAGGGGCCATAGAAGAAACAATTAATGGCAAGATATTCGGTAGCAAATATAAATATTACTCAAAGTGGGATATGGAAATGGAGCAGGTGTGGAAGTTTAAATAGAGCAGCAATCACACCCAAGGTGTCAAGTCAATAGCTCGAAAAAAGGTAAAATGGAAGCCTCCCCCTAGCGGATGGAAAAAGATGAACTTTGATGGTGCTAGCAAAGGAAATCTAGGTTTATCGGGCTATGGAGCGATTATTAGAGACGAGAAGGGTAACCTTATAGGGGCGGTTTGTGGCCAAGTGGGCTTTGTCTCTAACAATATAGCAGAGATCGCGGCTCTAGAGGAGGGACTTGAATGGGTATTTGTTAATGGAGTATCAAAGGTGGTGATAGAAGGGGACTCAAAAGTGGTTCTCAATGGCATCACCAGCAAGCTCTTTATGAACTAGCGGTTGGATACTTGGATCCCAAGAATTTATGGTTATCTTCAAAAATTTGAGGACTATCACGTTCAACATACATTCCATGAAGGCAACCAAGTTGCGGACCTCCTTGCTAATCATGGGATCGATAATTCTCTGCCAGCCATCTTGTCGCTTGCAATTGCAGTTAACAGAGATCTTCATCAAAGATTACTAGAGGACATTGCCCACATCCCAAAGTCAGGCATTGGTTAATTGGAAGGTAGCATTGCTCTAAGGATAAGAGAATGTATGCTCTTATCTAACGGCTCACGTGGAATGGCAGACCCTCGGCATTACATCCAACATTTGATAGCCCGTGAATATAGAAAGGCCGAGAGGGTTCTAGTTTCAGCCAATCATTATAAGTAAGAGAAGTTAGTCCGGAATGAAGCATTCTGCATAAGCAAGATGGTTCATAGGTTTGGTTTGCGCTGCCTTTGCCACAAGGAGACGTTGGAAGTACAGTGTGAAAGGCTATTTGATATAGACTTTGAAGGCCAGATTGATATTCAGGGAATCCTCGATGATGCATTCAGCGAGGAGCAGCACTGGTGCGATGGTTTTTTATACAAGATTATCCTGTGCCTGTTGGTGGATGTTTTACTGTCAAGGGAAGCTTGTGTGGAAAAATTGGTGGGCTTCGTCAGGGAAGAAGATATAGAAGCCGTTGGGGGTGCAGTGTTGGAAGTGGAGGAGGAATGGGCTAGTATTCTTGGGCCATATTTCAATCCCCTAGTTTTTCTTTCTGATAAGGAGTGTTCGGACCCCGAGGACAAAATACAGCTTGCTACTGAAGCAATCAGAATGAGGAAGGAGGAATTCATGGCGGAGGCTTGGGAGGTCTTCAGAGTGGGAGTTAAAAACGCAAACATGGGACCTTTCAGAAGGATGATGTTGCAGGAAGATGGATGGCTGTCAGAAGGGAACGTCGACAAGGTGGCGACCATAGGCATGCGGGTGGCCACCATCCTTAGGCTTTTGTAACAAGCTTTTGTATCTGTTTTGAAGTATGTGGTGGTTTTGAGAAAATCTTTCTATGTATGTCTCTCTTGGATTAATATAGGGCGCTATCCCCATCTCGATAGCACTTGCTGATAAAAAAAAAAAAAATATTGTGTTACAAAGTCTAAAGAAAAAAGAGAATGTAAGCCAAGAGAGAAAAGCAAATGTTTATAGCCTCACAAGAGTTCTAACGTGGTCACCAAATTTACATGCTTGTGAGCTATTGAACATCAAAGGTAGGATACAAGAGTTATTGAATATCAAGGGAAGGTTGGCAAGTATGGAAGTTAGGGAGCAAGAAAACCGCTGCAAGTTTCAAGGTACCATAATAGCAAATCAATCTCTAGAAATGAATAACAAAGATTTAAAGAAGCATGTAGCAATGTTCCAAGAACCATTAAGGGTAGAGGAAACATGAGCTTAAACCCATGAAACAAGCTATGCAACTCATGCAAGAACCAACAAAAATAGTCATAGACATAGAAAATTAAAATGGTGAAATACTCCAAATATATCACAACGATAGAATGCTCATGACATGAATATGAAAGAAAATATCATAGGTAACTTCAAAAAGGAAATAAAATCAAGGCACAATTTCTACAAGGTCCAATAGACAAGGCAACTTAAATGAATATAAAACACCACAAATCACAATAAAGAGACACAAAGCAAGGAATGATAGACTAAAAAACTGTAATTATTAGAGGAGTGAGAAGTTATGGAGAAATTAAAAGCCACCCAATTTTATTAGTGACTCTCTTAAAGACAAGTTACAATGGAAAGGATAATCTATCAAGCAAGAAGATTGAGAAAGATACAAGAAGAAAGTAATATGCCTATCAAAGTTGCCATCATGACAATAGATAACAAAAAATAACTATTAGAAAAAATGTCATGACCTTATTTCGTAAATTATAAAATAAATTATACTTATTTAATTAATTATTTTTCTTTGAATTTAAAAAAAATATTATTATTATTATAAAGAGATTCATTATTATATATTAAATATTTTATTAAAAAACTTTTTTTTATACATAAAAATAATATTTTCAAAACTTAAAAAATAATAATAATAAAATAATACATTGTTTGTATTTAAAGTAGTAATTTCAAATTTAAGTTTAATTTACTTTACTAATATTTTATTAATAAAAGAAAATAAAAATGATGCAAAGAGAGGAAGAAGCTTTATTAAAAGAAAAGCTCTCTTATTTTTTTACAAGGAAAGATAACTATTAAATAATAAGGAACTTAATAAAGAAGATTAGATTTAGAATTTTATAAATTAAAATTAAAAACTCTTCCTCCATCTCCATGTAAGGGAAAGTGGCAATGCTAAAAACAAGTTGAGGTATTATCCATGTCCTCATGTCACTTCTTAACTCCATTTTTTTCTTAAAAATAAGCAATTAGAGTGTCCCCACACAAATCTTTAATCATGGGAAAAGGATAATTTGGAATGTTTTCCTATTTTTGTGGAGCAGCCATGGCTTTAAAAATGAAAATAAATTGTGGAAAAAAGAAGGGGGTTGGAAATAAGCAGCCACTGCTTATTAAACAAAATGCCACATGACAACACAAATTTGTTTGCCTCCATTTTTAACAAATTTTCTTTCTAAAATATATCACATATAATCATATTAATACTATTTAAACAATTTGTTATTTGTGTGGCAAAAGAATTTAAGTTGACTGCTTAATTATAAGCAGAAAAAAAATTAAAATTTGTTCATGGGGCCACCAGCTCCACAAATTGCTCCTTAAAATATTGAACAGTGGTTGCTAGCCAAAATAAACTAAGCAGCCACATGAGGACATTCCCTTAGTGATGTGCATGATTTTTGGTGGACCGACACTACTTTAGTTAAAGAAGGTTCTACAATATGCACCGAGGAGGAAGTTTTGGGAAACATCCAATGCATGGTTGCCCCCTAAATTTTGCATGGCAGAGACTAACTTTGATGGGAAAAAAAAAGATTATAGTGTCTTTAAAAGGGTGATGAAGCAAACTATCATTCATTCTATTACGAACATGCATTCGATACCTAAAACCTTTACATTTTTGCTAAATTCAAATTGGCCTAATACCAGCAAGAGAAGAAAATCACCATAAATAATTGTGGAATTGCTTATGGAGGAGGTCATGGGTTTCAAAAGAAGAAAACTTGGCATCAAGGGAGTCAACACAGGAAGGGACGTTTTCATGGTATTCATAATAGCGTAACAAGAATGAATGATAGCGACAAAATCAACTAGGTAAGAGTACAAGTTGTATTTTCTTTAAGAAGCAATCAGTATTTTCATTCCATTATTGAGAAAGTTCTATGACTATGCTTATAGCTAAGACACCATCTTATTAGGTAATACCAATATGATCATAGACATGTTAGATTATACTATATAGATGGTTCTTTAAGGCAGTTTTGGAGCATAGTTGATCTCCTTGCAATGCAGATTTTGACACACAACAAAGCACAAGCTTATAAATGTTCTTTGATTAAGACATGGATATAATGCATAACTACATTTATAGGTAACATGCTAAATCTATAGATCTTAGCCTCTAGATTTCATACTTGCATCTATAACTTGTGGACACCAATCGTGGCATAGTCTCTTTTGCTTCCTAATTTTCCATCTTACCTCATGTTCTCATGCGACTGCTTAAGTCCATTTTCTGCTTAATTTTAAGCAGTTGGAGTGTTCCCATGCAAATTTAAAATTGTTGGGAAATGATAATTTAGAATCTTTTGCTATTTTAGTGGAGCAGCTACTATTTAGGAATTGAAAATAAGTTGTGGGAAAATAGGGGGGCTAGAAATAAGCAGCAACTGCTTATTGCCAAAAATGCCACGTGGCTTCACAAATTTGTTTCCCTCTTTTTTTTTAACATTTTATTTATATTTTTTCTTGTGCATAAATTATTACTAATATTATTAATACCAATTTTAAGATGTCGCTTAAAAATTAGCAGAAAAAAAGATACTCATGGGGCCACCAACTCCATAAATATTTCCTAAAAAAGTTGAGCAGCGATTGCGAGCCAAAATAAGCTAAGCAATCGCATGGGAACATCCCCTCACTGTCTATCCTTGGTTATGTATATATTGAATGACCGCATACTCTGCATAGAAGTATTTGAACAAATCATTTGAGTGACCTTTTTATCCCGGTGTTATCTATTTAAGAACATTATATATTTTATAGGAATGTATGTATGCAACAATTAGATTTCTGCTAATATTCTAAGACTCGTTCAAGAGAATTAATCTTCTTGCTATATAGTTATTCATTGTAGAAAGTTGGATTCTATTTTGTGTGTGGGGTCATCATTTGCCTTGAAATCTTTCTAGATTGATCAATGAATTAAGGTTATGGATTTAATTTTAGCAATAGGTTATAATTCTATTCATTCATACCTATGCTTTATATGATTTTGAGGTGTTCTAGCAAGATTGAGTAGGGACATTCCTTTGGCCATTCATGATACCACTTTTGGAACAATTTATGAAATTATTATTCGTACTTGCGAGTGTCTACCTTCTGCACACATATTCCCTTTCTCATGTAATTGAGTTTAATTAGTTGGTCAACCAATCGAGTTTAATAATTTGACCAAGGTTAATTGATTAGAATATTTGTAGCTACTAATAGAAGGGTTGGTTTGACCTCATCCTTAGAACTTGTGGGAGTTAAAAGGATAAGTATATATAAAAATGTTAGGTTGGTATGCTTTGACTTATTGGTCTTATACTCATTTTAACTTTGTTGGCATGTACTTCTTTATACAGAAATGAACTACAATTGGGTTTATCCTCTAGAACATTTGTGATCAAATTAGGTCCTAATAAGGTATCAAGTATTTAAAGAAAGAGTTTATGCTTGTATGCTCTATTTCTATAATGCCTACCAAAATACCCTAGAGAAATTAACCAACTAACATGCAAATAGAGATAAAAAATTTAACATCTACTAATGCAACATAATCAACTATCTACACATATGCATCAAACACCCATTAACATGATATATGCATCATCTTCATCACATAATTACAAAGCATGATACACAAGCGAAATTAAACACAATACATCAACAACATTCCCTAGGGTATATCAATGTCATTGCTTAATATATCCATGAACAATAACAACATGATCACTTCTACAACTCATTGCATACTAACTCTATCATTATTCATTCCTTTCATGCATATACACATGATCATCCACTGTCCTTGATTCCTTTAGCATGAATACATCCATTAAGTATGCACATACTAACCATCCCATTAGGTTCATTTAAAGAACCAATACCAAATGTTCCTAATCCCAAACACTTATTCATTTCTAACATCATAATCTTGTTCCAATATGACCTATCACATTTCTAATCCTTTACATGATACCAAATACATATCAATAAATCCAATACTATTTGTAGTCACATAAATCTGTCCATTTTAATTAAATGAATATTTCGTATTTATTTGATTAAAAACCCACTAGCCATCAGTTAATTAAATTAATATTTAATTAATTCATCTTCAAACATTCTCCTATTAATTAAATAAATTATTCGATTTATTTTAATTAATTCATTCAACCAAATTCACACTCAATTAAATGAATAAATACTATTTATTCAATTTAATCCTCTTTCCTCTTTTAAATAAATTAAATAAAACATTTATTTAAATCATTTATTTCCCCCACTTGCATTTTCCTACATCTCCCACTTGCCCTTCCTAAATTATTCTAGAACCTATCTAATCCTAATCAATTGGCCTAATCCATCTCCTAATTATTGTGTGTTCAACAATTTAACCTCTAAAAGTCTTCCAAACCACTTATGGCTCTTACATGACCATTTATGGTTAACCCCTAACTCAACCCTCATGTGACTCATGTGTCTCCTCGAGCATTTATTAATTTGACCATGGTTATCCCCTTTACCCTTGCACAAGAGTTTATCCATTGGATAAAAGCTTTATTCTTTGAATAAAAAATTTATTCACTCAACCCAACCTTGACCTTGACTCCCAAGTTAACTCTCAAGCCATGTCAAACATTTAATGCTTATTCCCTCTCCTCTCAACCTATCTCATATTGACACTTGTCATCCCGGGATTGGGTTGAAAGCCCTCACATGGATTGAATATCATTCAATCTTGACCCTTGTTGAGATTACTCAATCTCAACCATCCATTGCTCCATTTTTCTTATAAATAGAGCCCATTTCTTCATAATCCAGATCCTGAAAACTTGTATGCATTTAATCTATAGTGAATTTTAGAGAGCATTTAGCATAAATCACATATATTGTCATTTTGGACTAAAATAAATCTTAGTTCATTTCATAATATGTCTAATTAGTTTGTTTTACACTTGCATAAGTATAGTTAAAACATTTCAATCTTGAACCTCCATAAGCATCCATAGTGCAAAAAGTTGTTGAGAGCTACACTAATTTGGAACTTGAAGAGGAGAGGAACAAAGGAGAAGGAGCTAAGATCATGTTAGAAGGCATTTGGAGATGCCTTGTGATATTTGTTTCCCTAGTTAAATACTTTAGCATGTTTTTAGTGTCTCTTTTGATATGCCTGCTTAGATTAGTTTTTGGTTGAATAACACTAACTTTGATCCTTGTTTCTTGTTGTTTTTGTGTGTTATACGACCACAGGCTTTAGTTTAACCATTGTGTATTTTGCAGAGCATCATTTGGTGAACCCGACATGAATCCAACACCCAACAACATTTTTTGTTACAAAACTAACATTTTTGATTGTTTCGCTTGACACACAGGTCGCGCTTTGGCGCTTTTGCTCGCATTTTTGCGCTATTGAAATTTGATATTCTAGCGCTATTGTATTTACAATAGCACTATTGTCTGAAATTTAGCGCGGTTGAATATTAAGTGGCACTTTTGTCATTGTTTTCGCACACTTGTTCTAGTAGTTAAAATTTTTAGTTTAGCACGTTTGTCCACGTTTTAGTGCGTTTGTGTTAAGTAGCGCTTCTATTTTCACATAGAGTAGCGCTATTGTAACAGAACGTTATAAAAAAGGCCATGTACTCAAAAAAATAAATTTTCTTAGGCTTGTGGAAGCCCACCTTATGGTCGGATTTTACTAACTTTTTGCTTCATGTGCAGGTTTTAAACTAACCCCGTTTGTTATTTAAAATCAAAAACTTTCATTTTGGTGCTCTAAAACTCAACAAAACACAAATTTCATTTCTTGCAAGTTAGGATCCATTTTGTTTTGGTGCTCTAAAATTCAACAAAACACAAATTTCATTTCTTGCAAGTTAAGGATACATTTTATTTTGGTGCTTCAAACAAAACAAGGCAAATTTTCTTTCTTGCATCAAACTTAAAAATCACAATCCACACTTCAATATTTGTGCAAGTAAAAAGAGCAATCAACTTGTTTCAATTTTTCAAAATGATTTTACTTCACGCAAACATGTTTTTCATTAAGTTGACCAGGATTTCAAATTCTAGTTTACTCAAACATATTGTCTTTGAAGTTAAAAAGAACATCATGGTTGTTGGAGCAACATCTCCAATTAGATAGAAAATCTTTTGCAATGACAAGTTAAAAAGAACAAGTGTATTTTGTGTTTGGCACACTTGTGCAAAAAAAAAGTTTGGTCGAGTGGTCCTACTTCTAACACACACTATCCTCTCCCTTGGCTTTCGTGGTCCTAGGTGCAAAAGAAAAGTGTTAGCAACACTCAAGTTTTATCTTTTTAAGAGAGGCCTGCCAAGAGACACATCACTCTTGGGAACGACCTCGCGCGGTAAATCCTTTGAGCCGCTATAGAAATCAGGTGAGAGCGAAAGTTGTAGCCTTGGGTATAGTTTTTCCTACAGTGTAACTTGCTGAAAGGACAAATGGGCCCCACCACAAGTTACAAGGCTCTTAAGTGAGTCACTGCAGAATGAACTTATGTCCAAAAACATAAAAAATTACTAAACACCTCTAAGTATTAGCCCACCCGTTCTATTGATTAAGGATATTTGTGATAAATTCAGTGCAAGAGCATAGATGGTTTTGCACCCAAGATACTCACCATACATATTTCCTTGAGTAGAAACATAGCTTTTTGAAAAGTCACTTGTGGCTTGATGAAAGTGATGACTCCCCCATCATAGGGATCATCTATTTGTTATGCTCGTGCAAGACTTATTATATCACATCCTTACCTACCACGACGGGATTCATAAGGTATGCAATAACAAAGTTGAAGAAATATCAAGAAGTGGGCTGAAATTATCGCAACTGACCATTTGACCTTAGGGATAAAAAGTGCTTGAAATGTTTTCATTGTGAGTCAAGACCAATGCAAATTGAGCCGACTTCAGGATTTGGAAAACACCTAAAATACATTTGAAGGAAAAGGTCATTAAAAGTTCAAAAGATTGGGTTGATCTAGACCCATACTTACTTGTGCCTTTTGAGGCAACATTCTTGTGTTTGTGTGCTTGCTTTGTTTTCTTGTCAAAGAAACATCATAAGAAACCAAAATCCAAAACAAGTATTCATCCAACACAAACATTTAAAAAAAAAAAAAGATTTAAAACAAAGAGCAACAACAAAAGCATCAAACTATATGACCATTCTTCACATCTTGAGAAAAAAGAATCTTCATCAAAACATCAACTTAAAGAGAAGACCATTGAGCTCAAAGGCTTTAATCAAAAGGAGGAAATTCTTCTATCTTAATAGACAAATCTTTGTCTCTCATAGAGCCTTCTTACGTCACATGCGTCTTTATCTTCAAGGGAAATCAAATGAATTTGATCCAGAGTCATTGAACTGCGGAGCTTTTATGCAATATCGAGATTTGAGTTATCACAAAAACAAAGGAGGCAAAATCAATCTTAACTTCTTTCCCGACATTTGCATCACATATAACGTAGCTAGGGAAGAACCACCAACTCCTAAACAAGAAGAGGAAGCGTTTGTTCCTTTTGTAACACAAAGTTTCTATTGAAGTTAACATTGCATCCATTCTCACATTCACATATCATCACTCCATTCCAACTCTCAAAAACATCAAAAGGTTTTTGTCCTAAGTTCTATTTTAAAAAATTGCTTGAATCAAACACAATACATCACTTTTTAGAGTGTCTCTACATATAGGATAAACTCATCCTAAGAGACATTTCTACACAGGTTAAAACTAGTCTATGAGTGCATCCTCTCATTACTAGGTAGTTGAGTCCATAACACATCTCAGATCTCTCTAAACCTTATCACGTCAAACTTTGTCAATCAAACACAACAAGTGATTCAAGAAAGAACTTTGGTAGCATCTACCTTTAGTGCTAGGGATCCATATGCAAAGCATTTCACCAAACATCAATCTTTCATTCCATCACCAACTCGTCATCATTTTCATCAAACTTCAACAAAAACTTGTAAACAAAATGGCTCATATCAGATCAAGATCTAGACAACAAGAAATTGAAGAGGAAGAGGAAGAAAATATCAATGAGTTCCAAGAAGCCCTTGGAGGAAATGTAAATGATGAAAATCCAGGCACTCCTACTCCTGCGGCAATAGAAAGGGCACGACACAATCCTCTCTTTAATAGACTTTTTGATGAGATACTCAAGAGTAATGTTGATGCTCACTTTTTAAGACTTTCTCAAGAAGCAGCTAAACTACCCTCTGACTTTGACGTTGCACAACTAAGACAAGCATCAGAATGCCAAAGTCGTAATGAGGATGAAAGAGGTCGAGAACACATTAGATACAACTTTCATCAAAGTATGCCCCCACCTCCTCTTTCGAATGACATAGAAATGTTGCGACAACAAGTTGATAATCTCGCCCAACAACTTCATGGTGGTGTAAAAACCAATCAATTTTCACTTAATGACATTTGTCCCTATCCCTTTGATAGGAATCTTCATATGCCACCTTTTCCGCGAGGGTTTGAAACACCCAAGTTTGAAAAGTATAGAGGAAAAGGAGATCCTCATGATCATGTTAGAGGATTCCATTCAGCTTGCCTCGAAGTGGCATACGAGGATACTTACCTAATGCGACTTTTTCCCCAAAGATTGGGAGGAACAACCACATCATGGTTTTCCCGATTACCAGGTGGCATTAGGACATTTGAAGAACTCATCCAGAAATTCTTGGCACATTACTCACACAACATTGAACGTGATATCACAATGGCTGATCTATGTAACACTAAACAAAAACCAGGTGAGCTATTTTCAGTCTTTCTGCAACGATGGCGTCAAATGTCTAGCAGACGTTCTCTTCAGTTACCTGAACAAGAACTAGTGGAAATAATTATTTCTAACTTAAATGATGAAATAGAATTTCACCTAGACATAAAAGACATAGATTCTTTCAATGACATGATCACCAAAGGCTTAAAATGTGAGCGGGCTCTCATCAAAAAAGGGCTTATCAAAATATATAATGAACCAAAGGATGGCCCTCGCCCGCGCTTCAATAGTGACAAGCCTAATTTTTGGAACAAAAACAAAAACGTCGTCAATGACGGGGTTGTGGATGCAAGAACTATCAAAAGTGCACAACCTATGGTACGATTTGCAGGACAGAACCCCCCACCCAAGACTAACACAGTTGTTCCTCCAAATCAAGGCCGCAACACATCTCAAGAGGAACCTAGACAACATCAACAAAATTTTAAACTAAAACGAACATACACTCCCTTAGGGGAACCCATCAAAACAGTGTTACGACAATTGGTTTCTCAAATTTTGGTGACCTTACCCAAAACATCAAATTATGAACCTCAAGTCAAACCTTCATGGTGGAGGGATACTGAACATTGCGATTTCCATCAAGGGAAAGGGCATAAGACAAGCAATTGTCACAGATTGAAAGATCTTACTCAAGATCTTATTGACCGAGGTGAAATCGAAATTGAAGGACATGACCCAAAGACAACAAACAATGATCATCTCATGTTTAAAAATCCACTTCCATCACAAGATCAAAGGGGTCCTTCCACTTCAGGGGGAAACACTGATACTACCAATTATATGCAAGCCGCATATAATTACACTGTGAATCACCTATATGATGTCAATGAACAGATTGCAACTATAACCATCAAAAATCTCAGCTCCACTTGCAATGTTGTCACACGTCACAGCAAGATTACCATAAAAGGAACTCCACAAGGCACCCCATCTATCCCAAAGCAGTATAACCTTGTGGAACAATTAGACAAAACACCCGCACTAATATCTATCTTAGAGATATTGCGCCTATCTCCATCCCATAAAACAATCTTGGATCAAGCTCTCCAAGAGGCATTAGTCCCTACAAACCTAAATACAAATCAATTCCAAGCCATGGTTGGAAACCTAAGGTCATCACCTTGTCTCACTTTTTCTGAAAGTGACAACTCCTCCTTCCAGCAACCTCATAATGCCTCACTCCACATTGAAGGGTTTATCAACCAACATAGGATCAAGCGAGTCTTGATCGATAATGGAGCAGGCCTGAATATCTGTACTCTACAATTAGTCACAGCTTTGGGATATGTCATTGAATTAGTAGATCCCCGCAAGAAGATCACAATCAAAGACTATGATGATGCAAAGCGTTCATCCAAAGGAGCTATGGTGCTACCAATCCGAGTGGGCCCTGTGGTGAAACACATCATCTATCAAGTTCTAGACCATCCTCTGCCATATAATTTATTGTTAGGAAGACCTTGGATACATGCCATGCAAGCCGTTCCATCCACCTACCATCAGTGTATCAAGTTCCCGCATAATGGTGTAGAAATCACAATCCTGGGCGATGCAAACCCTTTTGCATATTGTCATAATATAAGTCATCAACCAGAGATTACTATTCCCAACAACAGAGAAGCCATCTCCTCCACATCCTAGTAAGTCCAGCCTCTCTTTCCAATTCAAACACCACTATACCCAAGCAAGAGAAGCTTAAGATGAAAATAGCAGAGGAAGGTCTTGGGGAATACAATTTGAGTCAACTCTTTTGTATGGGACAAATGCCCACTTCTCCTAGAAAACATGGTAAACCTCAACGATTACTTCAAACGCCACTAGTCAAACCATCATGCGCTTTGGCACCTTTCATCCTTGGAAAGAGTCAAGAAGAAGAGACCAAAGATGAGGACTTAGCAGAATGGATCTATAAAGATCCTATCACCATAGAAATCCCACAAGCTAAGCTTCCCACAGATTAGTATGGCAAAGGCCTTCTCATTATGCAAAGAATGGGGTATGATGGTCAGAGTGCTTTGGGACCTTGCAAGCAAGGAAGACATGAACCGCTACAGCCAGAATTAAAGCCCAAGGATAATACAGACTTAGGTTTTCAAAAGGAGATCCTTCCTAAGCTCATATTCAAAGGAAAACCCAGTCAACCTCTATATCAGCCTAATACAAAGAGGTCACCTTTGATTATAAAAGCAGCATCAAACACTACAGCAACTGCCCCATTAAGGCTAACAATCTCAGCAAAACCATCTGCAACACCAATCATCCCACCAATCAAACCAGTGATCCCATCAGCAGCAACAATAACATTAATAGCACCATTAGCAGTAGCAACTGTATCAGAACCCACATCAGTATCAACACCACCAACAATTCCGACAGAAGCAGCAGAGTCAACACTACTGATACTCCCTGTATCGGATTCCTTGATCCCCATTATCCTTCCTGCAACATCGATCATTTCACCTCCAAAGGTACATCAACCGATCACACCTGCAATGTTTAACTGAAAGGATATCCCCGTATGGTATAGTAATTAGATACTGGAAAGTGACTTAGAAACTGACTCACATGAGTGGGAATTTGATTTCATACAACTTAATACTTCAGATGAGGAAGACACATCACCACCTCCACCCCGCAAAGACATCCCTATTTACGGAGAAGCACAGATAAAGACCTCTTGGGTTCCTGAGCTGGAAACATCTTCCACAGACCCTATGTCACATCCTACACCTGATTTTGACAGGGAGAGTACCATCAACGACCTTCACCACAACGTCTTAACCCTCAATGACACATCTAACGAACTTAACCTAATCGATGAGGTAATGCCCATTATCCATCCTGAACTCATCAAATGGAACCAACCTAATCCCCCATGTCTTGACCTTTTCCAAAACGATGAGGTGATCATTGACTTTTTGGAACTACGGGATAACATACCAAGCGGGAATCACAAAGCTGGATTCGCCATAGAACTTAATAGCGCAGCATACTTTGGGGTGGATGCCAAACCTTTCAGCTGCAAAAATATAACAATACAACATGGATCTTCCAGTGAAAACCACACTGTGGCACTGTTTGATCCCACAAAAGTAAAAAGAAAGAGCATATCCAATGGCGAAAACCTCTCTTAGGCGCCTGAGGATGAAAGGTTTGACATTCTCCTTTATAATACACAGCAGGAACGATCAACAATTCTCATCGAAGAGACAAAAGAATACAACGTGGGGACTCCTAAAACTCCTCACCACATACATCCAGCATCTCTTTTAACTCTAGAGGAACAACCTAAGTTTGTAGAGTTTTTTCAAAAGCATCAGATCAACTTCGCATGGTCATACGCAGACATGCCTGAGCTTGATCCTAATTTAGTCATGCATCACATCACCATAGCAGAAGGAACCAAACCTATCAAGCAGAAGCTTCGCAAGATGCATCCTTAGATTGCAGTACTAGTCAAAGTCGAACTTAAGAAACTCCTAGATGTTGGTTTTATCAGACCAATTGATTATGCATATTGGATATCCAATATTGTGCCTGTTGGCAAACCAAATGGGGGCATCCGTATCTGTACTGACTTCATAGATTTGAACAAAGCATGTCCTAAAGATGACTTCCCCCTACCAAACATCGACATAATAGTGGACCTAATAGCAGGACATGCCATGCTTTCACTCATGGATGGCTTTCTGGATACAACCAGATAAAGATCGCACCAGAAGATCAACATAAGACGGCCTTCACATGTCCATGGGGAAAATACTGCTGGAATGTAATGCCTTTTGGTTTAAAGAATGCAAGAGCGACCTATCAACGAGCAATGACCACCATCTTCCATGACATGATGCATACTATAATGGAAGATTATGTGGATGACTTACTGGCAAAATCACTCACAAGAGAAGGTCATCTGGAAATATTAGAGAAAATCTTTGACTGACTGGAACAATATCAAATGCGACTCAACCCAAATAAATGTGTCTTTGGAGTAACCTCCTGGAAACTTCTAGGATACATTGTCTCAAGCAAAGGTATTAAGGTTGATCTTGCAAAAGTCAAAGCAATCATGGACATGCCACCTCCAAAGAATATCAGTCAGCTAAGGACATTACAAGGGTGGCTCCAATCTATCCGAAGATTCACTGCACAACTGGCAGATAAGTGTCACCCATTTACACACTTGCTACACAAAAACATCCACTTTCAATGGGATACCAGATGCCAACAAACATTCCAGATGCTTAAAGACTATCTCATGAATACACCATTGTTGATTTTACCATATCCAAGTAGGCCTTTATTACTTTATATATCAGCAACAGGTACAAAATTGGGTGTACTATTGGCACAACACAATGCAGAAGGGAAAGAGTGTGTTGTTTACTACATCTCTCACACACCGGTTGGCTATGAACTCAATTACACACCTATTGAGTGAGCTTGCCTAGCAGTAATCTTGGCAGCCACTAAACTGAGGCACTATTTGTTGACACATAAAAGTACAACTCATTGCAAAGATTGATCCACTCAAATACTTACTCAGCAAAGCAACATTGACAGACCATTTGGCCAAATGGATGATGATTCTAAGTGAATTTGACATCGAGTATGTAGACCGTAAGGCTATCAAAGGTCAAGTTATTGCAGATCAGTTGGCTGATGCACCACTCATAGGTGATCATCCTCTCATTTCCAAATTTCCAGATGAAGAGATGTTTATGATCACAATGGCACAACCATGGAAACTATACTTTGATGGTTCATACACTAGGCATGGCTTGAGGGTAGGCATTCTGTTTATCACACCTCAAGGTGACAACATCTCGATGTCTTATAGACTCACCTTTCCATGCACAAAAAACATAGCAGAGTATGAGGCCTTGATCACACGACTCAGGCTAGCCATATAAAGGAAGTTACAAGAACTACAAGTATATGGCGACTCCCAACTGGTCATTTGATAAGCAACAGATGAATATCAGACCAAGGATGACAAACTCATGCAGTACAAACAAATAGTGGACAAATTAAAATCATCATTTACTACTATCACCTTTGAGCAGATACCCAGAGATCATAATCGAGCTACTAACGCTATGGCTACCATTGCATCTCTCCTAGATCTTCCACAGAATTCAACATGCTATAAGTTCTTGGTAGAACAGCTTTGGATTCCCATTTATGATATCCCCGAATCTGAGATGATATATCGCCTTGTCGGTTCCGAATCCCCATGGTACAGTGAGTTCTACACCTATCTTCATGATCACACACTTCCTCCTAACCAATCAAATAACCAACGTAAAACCTTCATTCGCCAATCCGCTTGATATACCATTATTGTTGAAACCTTATACCAACGTAGTCTTGATGGTACTCTCCTTCGATGTCTGGAACAGGATGAGATAACAAAGGCCTTGGAAGAGGTACATGACGGAATTTGTGGAACTCATGCAAGCAGTCTGTCTCTAGCCAAGAAACTCCTGCGCACTGGATACTATTGGCCATCTATGGAAAAAGACTCCTATTACTTTGTCAGAAAGTGCAAGAAATGCCAAGTTCATGGAGACCTAATACATGCACCAGCATAGGAATTGCAACCAATCACAACACCATGGCCTTTTTTCCAATGGCGCCTTGACCTTGTAGGTAAAATCCATCCATCTTCATCCAACAACTACAAATTTATTATTACTGCCACCGAATACTTCACAAAGTGGATCGAAGCTGTTCCACTTACCCAAGTCACCGGCAAGCAGATCGCCTCATTCATCCTTAATTACATCATCTACCAGTATGGTGTACCTATGTCCATCATCACATATAACGGTATTCCTTTCAAAAATCAGGATGTCAATGAGCTCTGTGAGAAGTTTCACATCCAACACCGCTTTTCCACTCCCTATTACCCACAAGGCAATGGTCAGGCCGAAGCATCAAACAAGAACATATTGAGAATCCTCAAGAAGACAATCAATGATGTCGGTCGTGATTGGCATGTTCAATTAAATCCAACACTATGGGCATATCGAACTAGCATTCGAACCCCTACAGGTGCAACTCCCTACTCACTAGTCTATGGTGCATAAGCTATCTTACCTATCGAGGTCGAGATACCATCTCTACGGGTTTCCTTGTACAATCTCGTCGATGATGAAGCATACAATATCACATCTCCAAGATTTAGAGCTACTTGATGAGAAGCGATAAGCTGCATACAATCACCTCAAGGCCTATCAGCAGCGAATGAGCAGGAGCTACAATCATCGAGTTCGACCTCGTACATTTGAGGTAGGTGATCTTGTTCTTCGAGAAAATCCTTGTAACCAACCCAACTGAGAACATCAGGGAAAGTTTGAATCAAATTGGTTGGGTCCATATGTTATCACTGCTATATTTGGGTCCAGGGCATACCAGTTGGCTACTTCAGAAGGAGAACCGCTAGCAGATCCGATCAACAACATGCATCTCAAACGGTTTTATACATAAGCTGCACAAAGCATCATGCTACCCTACATACCGGCAAAACACCAAAAACATTCAGATAAATGTCCTGGAGAAAATACAAAAAAATCAAAATAGTAAAGAAAAAAATCATGCATCCTGTATGTGGGAAAAGTGGGCGAATAAAACTTAAAATGTGAAAATTACGAGAAATACCAGTCCACACACACACACAGGACTTCTTGATGCAAGCTATGGAGTAACGTAGTGTTACTCAGCTTCCCAAGGAGGGTCCCATGGTTCTCTATCTCACAATGTCCCTCAAACCAACATTTTTGCTCTCAGATCACTGAGCAAAATGGTTTAGGGATGGCAAATATGAGAACGAGAGATGCTTTTGCTAAATTTTAGTATGAGATGTGTTGTAAGCTATGTATGATGCTAAAATGCAATAAACTAGATGATAAGATGACGAGATTAGTATGAATACTATCCTAACATACTATATTTAGTCTATGATTGAACTAAAATGATAAATAAAGTAATCTAAGCATGCATATTTAGTCTAATTTATGATCTAAAAGAGAGGCTAAATGATGAGCATAAAATGATATGAAAGCTTGAAAGAATTTGAGCATAAGTGTGATGCTTCAAATTTGAAAGATGATTGTTAAAAATGGAGGAATGAGAGCTCTATTTATAGCACAAACAGGGCAATGGATGGTCAAGATTGAAAGGTTTAATCAAGGGCCAAGTTTGAAAGTTGGGGATCCATGTGCACAATTTGCACCAATGAAATGGTGACAAGTGTCCACACAGGATTGGGTTGAAAGAAGAGGTTGGAGGCATTAAAGGCCTGAGGAGACCTCATGGTTATCTAAAGGCTAAGGGTCAAGTCTAAGTTAGGTTTACCCAATGAATTAAGTTCTAATCCAAAGATAAACCTTTGTGCAAATGATTAAGAGATAATCAAGGTCAAAGCATTAATGACCTGATGAGACCCTTGGGTTGGGTAGAGGTTGAGTCAAAACAAATGTTTTAACCATGTGGGAGGGTTTGAAATAACCATTAATGGTTATTGGAGACTTTGGGGATTAAGTGGTTGAAGGTTGGAAACCTTCAATGGTTTTCAAAGACTTTAAGGGTTTTGGTGGTTGAAGGTTGAAAACCTTCAATGGTTATCCAAGACTTTGGGCCATTTGAGAAGTGACCTCCCTTTGCTTAGGGATGTGACAAAGTTTAGAGGGGGTTTAGGTTAATTAGAATTGATTAGAAGATTCTAGAAGGGATTAGGAAGGGGTTTGGGTTTTTGCAAGTGGATGGGGAGGATAATAGGATTTAATTGAATTTATTTGATTTTCATTCAATTTGGTTGTAATTAAATAAATTTGATTTATTCAATTTAGGATAACTATTTAATTAAATTTGAATTTAATTAAAAGTGGCTAGGGGAATTTAATTGAATAAAATGATTTATTCATTAAATGGTATAGTGAATTTTATTTAAATAAATTGAGCAATTTACTTAATAAAATAGAAGAATGTGGATAATTTAATTAAATTGGATTTAATTAAATAGGGAAATGAACATAAAATATTCATTTAGGAATATGGTCATTTTTATACGTCTACACATCCAAATGGTAAACAACCACTCCGGTGGCACCTTGGGTAAGTACGATGGTGAAAACCTGGCAAATAGGCACCAATCGTAAAGGTTATGGCTCCATTGTCTTTCAAACTTATTGCGATCACGTTCATTGCATCCACTCATCCATCTATCCAAACCATGGTTGGTTATTGATCTGCAATCAAGGATAGTATTTCATGCGTTTTGCATCCCGCTTTTTCGAAGTCATGCCTAAACTGGGGGCAATACGCTTAACCTATTTGATGGAAGTGGATTCTGCATTACTTGTGATTCATTGGGTCTTCAGTCAAAACTATCTCTCAAAATACCAAAAACATTCAAAACAATCACAAAGTACCAAAAACATTGGAAACCAATCAAAATCCAAAAACATGATAAAACATCAAAACAAAAAACAAAAAAAAAATAGGGCAATGCCCTGTACATACATTTTTCAAAGCAGATACCAAACAAACACTATGAAATACTCCAACGATGACCACTTATTTGATCAACCAAACAATCAACATTAAACACGCACCCACTATCTTAAATAAGGATGCATCCTTCCTTACCAAAACAAAAACAAAATGCCATTTTCTTTGACAAGAAAATTTTGATTAAGCTATCAAATACTTGCTTGATTTGTGGGTTATTTATTCATATCAGGTTCCTAGAGCATTGTTTGTGTATCTTCTGCGAATTATTCCAATGAAGTACTGGGGCATGTACTAATGGTGTCTACGTGGGAAGTTCACTAAGCTACATGATCTTATGTAAAATACAGTCATAGATCACTACAACTTTGCTTACTACAGCATATACCTTGACCATACGAGCATGAACCATTATCGAGGGTCCATATTCTTTTATTCTTTATATATGTTGTTTGCCTATAGATACAATGCTCCATCCTTGGTTCCTATTGCCTCATCCAAACTCGATAATGGTTTATCTCTGATTACGGTATGAACTTGTCTTAGGATATGATCGGCAAAAGATCAAGGAGGACATTCCAAGTCATGCATGAAAGGAGATAATCCTTGTCTATTCCGCAAGCAATACTCAGGTCAACTTGATCCATTGTATTAAGTTGCTTGTATTAACTTGCTTTATCAAAATCCATGTAAGGCATACTCAGGTCATCTTGAATCATTATGTCAAGTTGCTTGTATTTTCTTACAACATTTTACAAGCTCAAAGATGAAAATAAAGCACCATGGATCGCCATTCCATCTCATCAATTTATATTGCATTCCATTCCATATTGCCCATCCATTTACTCATTCATTATTCATATGCATGGTTTTTATAGGCAAGTGTGAACAAAGTTAATGTGAGTAGTTATGTGAAAATTGAGCTGGTCTTGGATACAATTGTGACAGAGTACTCTGATACATCATCAGTGCATCATGCAAAGTCTAAACAACCTTGCATTCATCTATCATGATCATATCATCATCATTGCATTTAGTTGCATTTACGTCAAGTGCATTTCATATCATTTAGATGCATAAAGTTACATATAGTTCATTATCATTTATTGGCATTAGTCTTATTATATCATTTTCATCATTGCATAATCATGACATTTAGATTCATTCATATGATACAAATGTCCTTGATTGTATTAGCTATTACTATACATTCATTTAATATCATTTACAACTCATCATTTATTATCATTTAAACTTATTTTACCATACATTTGTTTAGATTCCCATAGTTGCATACATTTATTTATCTATCCATTAGTTAAGTGCATTCATTATATTCATTTAGTATATACTTATACTCATTCATTTCATTTCATTTAGGATTCGTTACAAGAAAGCATTCATTCTACTTGCATTAAGGTGCAGTTACCCATGAGTTGCATTATCATTATCACTTCATCATATTTTTTACCATTTAGACTCATAGACCAAACCATTTGTTTCCACATAGGTTCATATATTATCCATATACATCATTTAGAAATCATCATTTCAACATTTGTACTTTACATTTGTACATTCATCTACCCAACATCTAGATGCATTTACATATATAAATCATTCATTTACCGCATTAAATCCTAAAATCATTGCATAGCATTATCTCATTATCTCATCAAAAATCCAAACAAACATCATAATCATCATTTTATTATGTATACATAATCATCATGGCATTACATACATATGGCATTACATCACCAACACATCATGCACACATATATAAACTTGCATATACATGTTAGCACCACGTCATAAAATATGCATATAGACATTATGTAGGCATAAATCATCATAAAAACATGCATATAGGACTCATCTCATAAACACATACATATGGCAAGTATAAAGTATCCATTTGAGCATAAAATCATAAAATCATCATCTTGCATAAACATCCATACATGTCATCAAAATGCATATCCTCACAAAAATGAGATCTCCTCATATATCATATCATATCGCCAAAAAATATACATGTGTCAAGAGTACAATGAAGTCAAAAACATTGGCTACCAAGAGCCATCCAAGGTACAGTCCAAAATGGCAATGATAAAATACATACATACAAAATGCTCTCTCAAATGCCACTCTGACTAGATGCTACACCACCATCTCCACCTGCTCCCCCACTAGCCCCTGCACCACCTGATCTATCTCTCCGTGGAGGACCCATCACACCCCCACTACTCTGCATCCTCTGAGACCGCTCTGATCTCTCCCGATGCATCTGTGAATAACTCAGTGCCCGTCGACAAGATGGCACCTCCTGCTCATATAGGCCCCGCCAGTAATCCACCTCTGCACCTGCTCTCCGTACCTCCCTCGCTAATGCCTCCATAGACGGCCTTTGTCCTCGTACTCCCTCCAAAACCCTCACTCTTTCCTACAACTGGATCACCTTGTCCATGGCCTGATCTCTCTCTCTCGCAGCACCACAGTCAACTCTAACTCTCGTGCAAATAGTTGCACATCTCTAGCTGCTACCTCTGCCTCCAAATCATCTACACGAGTCTGTAAATATCCTATCATATGATCCCATAGATCTCCACCTGTAGCTCCCTCCCCCATATCCATAGGTGCCTCCCCAGTGGCTCCCTCTCTCGTGGCTCCATCCTCTATATCCATAGGTGTCTGTCCCTCACTTGCATCCCTGCCACCTAATCTCATACCTCCCTGCATCAACGGTCCCTAAGATAGCTGCAATGGTTGTCCACCTCTCCCTCTCCACTGTAATCAACCACCACCCCCACCTCCACCTCCTAATCTGCCACCTCCTCCAAACCCACCACGCCCTCCCCCTCCTCCTCCATCCCCACCACCACCACCGCCATCTCCATCACCCCATCCTCTCTCTCCCGTCCTCCTACTACTCCGCGACCTCCTCTCCTCCTTCGTCTCTGTCCCCTCTCCTCCTCAAAATCTAGAATCAGCTCTGCCAAATCCGATATCCGAGGAATCGGATGAGCCACAATATACTGCGTATACTCCTCTGACACCCCAACACCCATCGTCCCTAGCCTCATATGCCATGGTCTCGCCTGTAGTGTGCGAAGCTTTGCTAATTCTTAATCATACGGTAATATTCGCCCCCATAAGTACCTCTCTCGGACCACCCTGGCATACTCTCCTGAACCACTAGGCAATCCCTGCCTCTGCCCAAACTATCTCAGCACCCTGCCCGGAAGCTGTCTCTCCACATTGTAGGTTGTCCTACCAATGAGAAATCGAGTCATAAAAACATATGGCAACGCTTCTGCATCATCCTCCCATGGCTCACACTCAATGTACGGCCTCCAGATCATTGTATCCAAGTCATCTAGTGCCCGTCGTCACCACTCTAACTTCCCCAGGTGGGGCTGACTCATCATACCACCATACATATATATATATAGGGTTGATCCACTGCTCGGAATCTCAAACTGACTGGTCGGGTAACAGGTAGATGTTCCCATGCTCAAATATGCAATAGCGTGATACCGACTCCCAATGAGCCCCTCCCTCGGTATGCGACCTCATGCAAATCCCGATATAAGTATGATAGCACGCATGGTCCCCATACAAACCGGGTCCCCTCTATAATCATCTGCTCGATCACTTGACCCCAACCAACAGCAAGCCCATGAGATCGTCTATCTAGACACAGCAGTCCCCCAACAATACTTGATAGCACCACAGGTAATGGCTCATACAACGTGGTTATGTCCTCCCAGGCTATCGATCCATCATCAATATAGACATCCTCCTCAAAAAATCTCTGCACTGCTAGGGTCCCCCACTCTCGGTCATAGCTCACCAGTTCTCCTCGGATTGGAATGTGCAGGATGCACCATACATCCTCCAGAGTCACTGTCATGTCTCCTTGCGCTAAGTGAAACGTACATGTCTCACTATGCCACCGCTCTGCCAATGTTGTAATCAAACCGTGATTCATCCGAATCACGGGAATATACATCACATCGTACAGGCCTGTCGCTGCAATATAATCCACCTCGGCCTCTGTCAACCAATCGTGCAACACCTATGTGGCGGGATGCCTCTCACGCAACTGTAAGACACGAAGATCCTTCTACACAAGTGCATCAACCATCATCATCAGTTGTTTTGTTTCAAACTTTCTTAAGTTTAAACCTAGACTATCAACAAATACTTTGATCAAGTATCTTCGGGTCTCAGCAGGTAAGCAATCATGGAACACCTAGATTTCAACAGACATTTATCCTAATGACCTAAGTCTCATCAAGGCTGCTATGGTTCAAAACAGACATTTATCCTAATGACCTAAGTCTCATCAAGGCTACTATGGTTCAAAACAGACATTTATCCTAATGACCTAAGTCTCATCAAGGCTGCTATGGTTCAAAACAACTCTCACCTCATCTCTCCATCCATCCATCATTGGCATCAGGAGATTTTTGTTCAAACAAACTGGGGCATCTATTTTCCTACACAACAACGCTAATATCCTGGCAAAAGCGCTCAATCAACTAAGCAATAGCGCTCAAACAACAATAGCGCTATATTAACTACACAATAGCGCTACCTCATCACAACATCATTCAATCAACCACCCAATAGCGCTAAGCAAATGAAAGCGCTAAAACAACTATGCAATAGTGCTAACCTTGATAAAAGCGCTAAAACCACTACGCAATAGCACCATAGCGACACAATAGCGCTAATTAATTTAACAAAAGTGCCAAAACACAGTTTTAGCGCTATTGTCTTGACTCAACTTGGACCTAGCTAAAAACATATAAAAAATGCACAAAAATCAAAAATTCAAATTCACATACCGCTGGTCCGTAGTCATCTGGCCGCTGAAATCGCCGGACTCACTCTAATCGGTGCTCTGCTATGGGAACCGGCATCCTGACTGCTGCTTGCTCCTCCAAAAAAATCAAAATCAAAGCTTATATTTCACTATGGTCGCGGATACAAATGAGTCTATTTTCACCCCTTTCTCCCCATATAAACCCTTCGTCGTAACCCTAATTTTCCCCTGCTCACCGCCATTGTCCCTGTGAACTTCCCAAGCCTCCCATTTCTTCATTTTATCTCCGATTTCTTTTATTTTTCACCAGTGTTGCTAATTTCTTCTATTCTACCTCCCCTCCACTTTTCATTTTTTTTCGAGAGATCGCCCGATTTTTCAAAAAAATTTGGCCCATCTCTCGAGGGGGCATACCACCCATTAAATTAATATTTTATGGGGCATTTCTTCACACCTTTTTTTCTTTCTTTGAAACAACGCGATAAACCTCACCGTCTCAAAGAGGGGCAAATGTAGTCACATAAATTTGTCCATTTTAATTAAATGAATATTTTGTATCTATTTGATTAAAAACCCACTAGCCATCAATTAATTCATCTTCAAACATTCTCCTACTAATTAAATAAATTATTCAATTTATTTTAAGTAATTCATTCAACCAAATTCACACTCAATTAAATGAATAAATACTATTTATTCAATTTAATCATCTTTCCTCTTTTAAATAAATTAAATAAAACATTTATTTAAATCATTTATTCCCCCCAACTTGCATTTTCCTACATCTCCCACTTGTCCTTCCTAAATTATTCTAGAACCTATCTAATCCTAATCAATTAGCCTAATCCATCTCCTAATTATTGTCACATTCCTAAACAACTTGGAGTCACTTTTCAAAGACTTCAAAGTCTTTGAAAAGAATTTAATGCTTTGTGTGTTCAACAATTTAACCTCTAAAAGTCTTCCAAACCACTTATGGCTCTTACATGACCATTTATGGTTAACCCCTAACTCAACCCTCATGTGACTCATGTGTCTCCTCAAACATTTATTGCTTTGACCATGGTTATCCCTTTTACCCTTGCACAAGAGTTTATCCATTGGATAAAAGCTTTATTCTTTGAATAAAGAATTTATTCACTCAACCCAACCTTGACCTTGACTCCCAAGTTAACTCTAAGGCCATGTCAAGCATTTAATGCTTATTCCCTCTCCTCTCAACCTATCTCATATTGACACTTGTCATCCAAGGATTGGGTTGAAAGCCCTCACATGGATTGAATATCATTCAATCTTGACCTTTGTTGAGATTACTCAATCTCAACCATCCATTGCTCCATTTTTCTTATAAATAGAGCCCATTTCTTCATAATCCAGATCCTGAAAACTTGTATGCATTTAATCTATAGTGAATTTTAGAGAGCATTTAGCATAAATCACATATATTGTCATTTTGGACTAAAATAAATCTTAGTTCATTTCATAATATGTCTAATTAGTTTGTTTTACACTTGCATAAGTATAGTTAAAACATTTCAATCTTGAACCTCCATAAGCATCCATAGTGCAAAAAGTTGTTGAGAGCTACACTAATTTAGAACTTGAAGAGGAGAGGAACAAAGGAGAAGGAGCTAAGATCATGTTAGAAGGCATTTGGAGATGCCTTGTGATATTTGTTTCCCTAGTTAAATACTTTAGCATGTTTTTAGTGTCTCTTTTGATATGCCTGCTTAGATTAGTTTTTGGTTGAATAAAACTAACTTTGATCCTTATTTCTTGTTGTTTTTGTGTGTTATACGACCACAGGCTTTAGTCTAACCATTGTGTATTTTACAGAGCATCACTATTATTTTCATTAATGAATCAATATTCAAGCTACACATGATACATCATTATATTCACTTAATATATCATCTACCATTTTACATGAATACAATATCCATTTACATCAAGGAGCATAGCTCTCAAATATAAATACAATTACATTATGAATTCTACACATACATATGCCATATGAATCATATACATCAATCTGCTATAAGTATCCATCCATAAGTTGAAGCGATAAAGGAATCCATATCCACACACAAGAGCATCCAACGAAGAGCATCCCAGTGGAAGAAGGCATCAAACCACCTGCCCATGTGGAGCCATAAGGAACCACCCCCCATGCTAGGAGATGACACAAGATCCCACTCACACTCTAGATCTAGACTGACACCTAACAACCAAAGGATACAACACAATACTGACACAAGGATGCAAAACTTAAGCACAAGACCACCAGCATAAAATCTTTAGAGGCAACACACCAAAACATGACTCAAGGTGTTAGGACCTACATGTAGGGAAAAGAGTGTCATCACATGCGACAAATGGGAACCTGGGCACCTATCCCGACGTTCGACATGCACATGTGGAGCTATCTCAACCTTGAAGGAGTAAGAGAGATTAGCTTACTTGGATTACCAAGGCCTTCCCAATCCTATCCCAGATTACCACCCTTGGGCAAGGCATTGGGGCCACCATAACCATTTCTTATCTTATTAAAATGAATAGCTAATACTACCCAACCCTCATATAATTAATTAATTTAAATTATCACTTGGTTACAAGATAAAACTCCCAATGAGATATCCTGACAGTCTAGACTTCAGGTAACCTGGTTGTCTACTCCCCATGACCCCCAATCACTCACTTGGAAGCCCACTCCCCTTAGCATGCACCTAGACCTTAGGGCAACAACACCATATAACATGACCAAGGGCTTTCAACAATACATGGCCTAGTTATCCAAGGGTCTAAATTAGATAAGTAACAACAAATATAATCATAGTAGCCTCATGAGCAATATGTAATAAAAATCACCATAGTAAGACAATAACCAAAATGAACCCGGGTAAATAACACAAATAATCCAATTCAATTAATAAACTGGTCTTGGAACAACTCAGAAACCCTAAAAACCAAAAGACAACAACCTTTGAAAAGTCACATAACTCACACAAAAAGCTTAGAAATGACCTAATAAACCAATTCCGTCACAGAAAGGTCAAAATAGCAGTCTGACACATTCATCTACCAGAGTAGCACATATGACTAATGCAATGATGCATATAACACATACATTAGCGCATACAACTAATACAACAACGCATATAACACATACATTAGCGCATACAACTAACACAACAACGCATATAACACATACATTAGCGCATCCATGTTTTAGCGCATACAAAGTCCAATTTAGCACATCCACATAATAACTTAGAAAACAAAAGTAGAAAAATATGATCTGGCTCATAAAATAAACAAGTCCATTAATGACGCCGAATACAAGCCAACAATACAATAAAAGTCGTGACCCAAAGACCTAAGCAGCCAAATAATTTGATAATCAAACCAAGCATAGTGAAAGCTGGACACAGAAAACTACAATAAAATCACCTCAAACTAAACATCAACATGATACATCAACTAGCATTGGTCAATAACATTGCTACCCAAACTGTATGACCAAAATAACCAAGGACAAGCACGACATCACAAAAAATCACCGGAGCATTCACAAAGAGCCATAAATAGCCAAGCACAAAGATTAATCACAAGAATACCATTTTTCCCTTCACGAATTGTTTAATTAAATCTATATCATAAATCCTACTACATTTCCCATAAGTCAGCCCCCAAAAACAATCTTTCTCTCAGACATAGAGTGAACAAACTTTCAAAAATAAAATACAAAAGGAACAAAGCTCCAACCTAGAAAATGAAGAGAAGGTCTGTGAAACTTGATGAAGAGTAAACCAACCAAATTCCAACCAACCAAGCTCCAAACCAAAATCCAAAATCCATACTTCAAATCCGCAGGAAAATTCCTATGAATGTCAACCCAGGCAAACTCACAACAAATCTAAAAAGTAGAAAATCAAAGCCAAACTATAGAAAAATGTCAGCCAATGAAGATAATAGATTAAAATATATTTCATACCTACCATACCATAACTCGAGGCAAAATAATATAAAATAATATTATTTAAACTTACCAAGCTCACAGCCAATGGTAAAATATGGTTGGTAGAATAAACAATTATTTAAATAACCCAAGAGGGTAAATTAGGAAATAATAATATTGATCCAATAATAAATTAAACCATGGGCACAATTAAATATAAAAGTCCATTAATTAAAAATAACCAAAGGTTATACAATTAAATACTCTAAATAATATTAAAGCCACAACCCAATAATTAAATAAATAACAAATAATCCTTGATAGACAATAATGATATAAAATTATTAATTTAAATATAAATCCAAAGGATAAATAATAATAATTTTCAAATAATAATCTCACATTAATATTAGATATTTATATCAATTATTTATTTAATTTATTATTGTATATGGTGAAAATGGATACAATAATAACATAATTGAAAGGCTAAATGAATCCAACCACAAAACCCTAGCCTAACAACAACAAAGATCCACCATAACATATGAAGATTACCTAAGACAATGCAAATAAAACAAAATCACAAAGATTATACCATCACATGTCCAATAGGGTTTTGAATCTCCATTCTTCCTATCTCCATTGATCTTGCTTGATATATTTGCTCTCAGATTTTATGTGCACAAGAGCTCAATAAAGAACGGAATGTGGTTGCAAGTAGGATCATAATGTAGTCAATTGATCAAATTATTAGGGTTTGATAATGAAGGAAGCATCTTCTTAAATAGAAGACACAATATGAAATGGAGGGATAAGATTGAGAGGTGTAAAAAGGAGGTCGGCTAGGATTAGAGGGTAGGTAGAAGAAATAATAAAATAATGAAAGAGGTAGGTAGTGTAGGAATTAAGAGATGAATAACATGTGTCATAGGTGGAAAAGGATAATGAATTAGTTAAATAAATAAAGATTTATTTAATTAATAGAAGAAATGGGATAATTAATTAAATAAAATATTTATTTAATTAGGAAAAGGATAATTTAAATAAATAAATGTATTTATTTAAATGAGAAATAAGGCTAGAAGAGGATAAATGAATTAATTAAATAAAGATTTATTTAATTAATAGAAGAATTAGGCTTAGATAATTAAATAAATAAAATATTTATTTAATTAGACATGACAATTTTGAGTGTCTACATTTTGCCCCTCTTTGAGACAATGCGGCTTGTCGTGTTGTTTCAAAGAAGATAAGATGAACTGATACAGAGTTGCCCCAGAATGGGAATGATATGCCCCCTCGAGAGATTGGATGAAAATGTCTGAAAAGATTGCAGACAATCTCTCAATAAGAAAGACGGGATAGAATGGACTGACTGAATAAAGTGACAAAGTCACGGGATGAAAAAGACTGACTCGGGAAATGAAGGCTAAGGCTAGGGTAGGCTATAAGATAGACCACGGGAAAAGACATCTTCATTGTCATCTACACCTTCATGAGATCAAAGTGTAGAGCGAGAAAAGAGTAGAAGCAGTCAGCAGCGATGGCTTTCGTTCATAGATTCGACCGCGTTTGTCGATTTCAGAGGCCAGCAGAGGCAGGAGAGCCGGTAAGTACCACCAAACCTCCTCGTACTTTGACGCATTTACTTTTGTCATTAATGCATGCTAGTTAGAGCAATAAATGCGCTTAGAAGTAGGGCTAAAAAAATGTCAAAAATCGCTAAAACACGTCTATGTCAGTGCCAAGCGCGTCTGTGTCCGCCAGGCGCGTCTGTGTAGGTGTCAAGTGCGTCTACGTTTTTAACTGCATCTGCATCAAATGCAGGCGCGTTTACGTCATGCAGGGGCATTTGTGTAGTATAGTCGTGTTTATGCATAATATAGGCACGTTTATGTCATACAAGCGCGTCTGTGAGTTAAAAGCGCGTTTATGTCCCAAAAATGTACGTTTTGTCTTCTAGGTCAAATCGGCAGTTCTGTGATGAACATACGTTGTCGATTGGATAAGCTGCTGAGAGGATACACTCAAGCAGGTCCTCTAGGAAGACTAGGATAGATCAAGGCACTTTGTGATGAACAGTGAGTACCAGGATAGAGTACTTTGTGATGAACAGGGAGTACCCAAGTATGAGCAGCACTTTGTGATGAACAGGGAGTGCAAATGTGAGTAACACTTTGTGATGAACAGTGAGTGTCACGCACGTAGTACTTTGTGATGAACAGGGAGTACTACTAGGATAAATAGTAACACTTTGTGATGAACAGTGAGTGTCACTAGGATAGATAGCCATATGCATTTAGATAAAAGTAGCATTTTGTGATAAACAGTGAATGCCACCATGACTAACATGATTGATTTGCTTGACTGCAGGAGTATTTGCCTATGTTGGAGTCACGGGGGAGATTCCCGTCGACTCAGAGGTTGCGACCTGAGTTGACAGCTGAGGAGCGAGCTGCTATCGAGGCGATGGGCTTGAGACATGTATTATATGTGCATGAGTTTCGGGCAAACATGGGTTTGCTGACTGCGCTTGCCGAGAGATGGCATTTTGAGACATGTACTTTTCATTTGCCGATGGGTGAGATGACAGTCACCCTAGAGGATGTCTACAGGATATTGCAGATACCGATTGATGGAGATTTGATTCCATATGATCGTGATGGAGACAGGGAGGCATTGAGACGGGTGTTCCAAGATCCCGGATTAGAGATGAGGGCAGGGCATGTGGCATGGGACACCATGACCGCCACAGGGTTAGCATTGCCAGCCGTGATTGGAGGAGCTATCAGTGGGTTCTTATGTCTAGACAGGGCGACATGGGGATTGGCTGTGGGCTGGGGAGGAGCACTGGAGACACTGGTGACGCAGCACACCAGATATGCTTGGGGACCATGTGTGCTAGCCCATTTATATTACGAACTTCACCAGTTTGTATACCATGGGTCAGTGGGATTGGGCTGTGGAGTGACACTATTGCAAGTTTGGGCCTATGAGCATCTGTCGATTACCCGACCGATACACTTCAGGGGTAGAGGTCATGGACGCAACTTTGTTCATCTATATGACATGATCACCTCACAGCTGCGGATTGGCAGGTTGGAGCATTGGCGTCGAGTGATAGATGACATTGATGTGGTCATCTGGAGAACGTATCTGGGATGCGAGGAGTGGGAGGATGACGCAGTGGAGCTGCCCTACACCTTCCAGAGCAGGTACCTGATTGGGCAGATGCCCTATGTATTAGAGAGACAGCTGGTGGGCAGGGTATGCAGGCAGTATGGCAGGATCCAGAGGATGCCACGAGGCTCGGGTATATATGCCCGCACAGTTAGGGATCAGGCGCAGTTTGAACCGCTATTGTCATATGATCAGGCGCTTACACAGCTAGCGGAGATGGTGCCCCTACCCTGGGATATGTGGCCGGAGATCAAGGACGTCGGGATGGATGCAGAGTATACAGCATATTGGGCAGAGCATCCATTCCCCCGATTGACAGATCCAGGAGAGCTACTGGAGGGAGATGGAGGTGGGGATGATGATGATGATGGTGGAGGTGATGGGGGCAGAGGCCGACAGAGGCGGAGGGGAGTAGTTGGAGAGAGGAGAGTTGCACCTCGGAGGGAGGGTGGACAGGAGGGACAGGCTCAGGTGGTGAGGGGTCGCAGTGGATTGCCCCTACAAGTACCAGCAGCACAGGGTCCTAGAGCACAGGGACAAAGACAGGGACAGGTGCCAGTACAGGCACAGGAGCAGGGACGGAGATAGGTACAGGCACAGAGGCATGTACAGAGACAGGTACCCATACAGGCACCAATACAGGTACAGGTATAGGGGCAGGCACCCACAGAGGGAGAGCCACAGGCGGAGGCAGAGGGGGGAGATCCAGAGGAGGATGAGCTGATTGAGCTCAGGGAGATCTGCCAGGGCCAGGCAGATGAGATACAGGATCTGGAGAGGGAGAGAGACCGGCTCAGGATGAGGCTCAAGGATACTGAGCGGGAGAGAGATCAGGCGATCCAGCGCTATACAGAGGTTGAGACAGCGCTGAGGGCAGGGAGACAGGCGGCGGAGGACACAGGGGCAGGCTATGCATATGTCCTGCGGGTAGGAGAGGAGATTGCCTACTGGCGGGACCTCTATTATGGTGCAGTGCCAGCAGATCAGTGGGCGAGGAGCTTCCATAGACCATCGCGGACAGCGACAGCTACGGGAGGGAGCCGGAGGAGACAGGCATCGAGTGGTGGGGTTATGGGTCCTCCACCACCACCAGATAGAGGGGACAAGAGGGATGATCCTGGGGCAGGTCCGTCTAGGGCTCAGATTCCGTCGAGGCCAGGCGGCTCCGAGGGAGGGAGTTCATCATAGCCTTAGAGGGCTCCCTATGTATCAGTATTGTACCATTTTTGTATGATGATGTAGACACCTGCAGGTGATTTTGTAGCTATATGTATTTTTTTTGACATCATTGTATCATGACACTTTTGATTATATATATGAGATGATTCATTTTTGCGGCAGCTATATGCATGTGTACCTATGTGATGAGATGGTTCCTATAATGTATGTTTTATGTGATGCTTATGATATGGATGCAAATATGTATATGATGCAATGAAATATATGTTTTTGTTCTTTTATGTTTTTATATGTGATGCATGATGCAAATGTGAATGTATGTAATGCAGATGAATATGATAATGCAAATGTAAATTGTGCTAACAGGTGTTGTGTGCAGGATGTGATGCAGTTGTGATATCTATATGTATGTATGAAATGCTTATATGTGGTAATGCAAATATTTTTTTGGTGTGTCATTATACTCAGTCATGTGATAGTAGGCTACGCGGACTCAAGAAAGATGATGGAAGTCAATCAAGAAAGAGGAATGAAAGACAGAAGATATGAAAGTGAAAGAGCTTCTTGTGCATTATCATCATTGAGCTTTATTATGGCAAGTAGGTTATGACAATCGAGGCATATGTTCGACCCAGAAAGTCATTGTACCTGTTTGCATGGAGATAAGACAGTCACAAACAAGGAATGCCCCAGTTCACAATAGACTCACAGTGTCCTCATATCCTTGGACAAGTCATAGCATTACTAAGAGACAATCCACAGATAGCAAACAAAAATAGGTGACGATACCCCATCCTCGCCTTTCTAATCAAAGACATCCTGGAGATATAATCTCTAGTCTGAGACATCCCGGAAAAGCTAAAAGACATGTCACCAAAAAAAGATGAAATCAAAAGAAAACCAAGACTCGACACCAACATCCACTGTAGTCCTCAAGTTTAGTGTCTCTTGTCACTTGTATAAGTCTTATTTGATTGTGGTCACAATGTTTACTTTCACAAAAAGGATAGATAGCACTGAACCATATGTCGTCTGAGTCTGTTGAAAGATTTGATTTTGTTGAAGCCCATTGTTGTTGTTGTCTCATCTGAAACTGACTGAATCCATGAAGCTGATACTTTATTGCAGAGAAGATGAAACTTTATTGCGGACTGGCGATGCAGATGTTGTTTTATTGTGGATTGTGCGCAGATAGACTGAAGGAAGCTGGAAGAAACTGTACTCTTCAAAACATGTGATGTTCTCAGTTCCACACCCATTACTAGACGTAGGATTTTGCCTTAGCCACAGATAGGATCTGATTTATTATGGATGGAAAGGGAGTTATTATGGATGGCTAACCAATCTTGGGTAGATCAATAACAAGCCATGATGGGAATGGGTAAGTTTATTATGGATGAATTGGTTGTGAGTGTGTACAAAGTGAAAGGATGAAAGTGGATCCTGAAGGAGGGAGGAGCAATGTCTCTACGCATGGCACTGGTGACCCATTTTTCACCATGGTACTTGCCCAGGGCGCCACCGAAGTGGTTTTCACCGTTGGACGAAATTATTTCTCTTTACTTTTTTCGATTTTTTCAATTTTTTTTTTTTTTTTTTGAATTAGGATATTCCAATGAGCTATGTGTAGAACCTGCGAAAGTGCATGCTGTTGATAGGATCCTCCAAAGGTTCACCTTCTGTAGTTGAGAGTTGATATGCCCCAGATCCATATGCCGCTGTGATGATGTAAGGACCAAGCCAATTTGGTTCGAACTTGCCCTTCTTCTCTCTGTCTTGCTGATTTTTGGGGTTTTCTCTGAGAACCAAGTCACCTACCTCAAATGTGTGAGGCTTGACCTTGTGATTGTAGTTGCGACTCATTCGTTGTTGGTAAGCCTTGAGATGATTAAAAGCAGTTTGTCTCCGTTCATCCAGCAGTTCTAGTTCTTGTAAGCGAGAGACCCTATAATCTTCATCAGTGATGATGTTTTGCAAAGAGACCCGTAAAGAGGGTAACTCGACCTCGATAGGCAAGATGGCTTTAGCGCCATAGACAAGTGAGTAGGGTGTAGCTCCTGTAGGTGTGCGGACACTTGTGCGGTAGGCCCAAAGTGCAGGATTGAGTTGGATATGCCAATTACGGCCAGTGTCGTCGACTGTCTTCTTAAGGATTTTAAGGATTGTTTTATTAGACGCCTCAGCTTGGCCATTACCTTGGGGGTAATATGGTGTGGAGAAACGATGGGAAATATGGAAGCGGTCACAGAGTTCACGAACATCCTGATTTTTGAAGGGACGTCCGTTATCAGTAATAATGGAATCAGGAATACCATATCGACATATGATATAGTTAAGGATGAAGGTAGCAATCTGTTTTCCAGTGACTTGTGTGAGAGGCACGGCTTCAATCCACTTTGTGAAATACTCTATGGCTGTGATAATGAATTTATGACCATTAGAAGAAGGAGGGTGAATCTTGCCTATGAGATCGAGTGCCCACTGACAAAAGGGCCAAGAAGACGCAAGTGGTTGTAGTTCTTGTGCTGGCGCATGTATGAGGTCTCCATGAATTTGACATTGCTTACATTTCTTGACAAACTGATATGAGTCTTTTTCCATATTGGGCCAGTAATATCCAGTCCTGATGAGTTTCTTGGCCAAGGTAGGACCACTAGCATGCGGACCACATATCCCTTCATGCACTTCACGTAACGTAATCTGAGCTTCGTCGCTTTCTAGACATCTAAGAAGAGTGCCATCTAAACCTCGCCGGTATAGGATATCGGCTAAAATGACATATCGAGAGGATTGGCGAATGAAGGTGCGACGTTGGTTATTTAATAGATCAGGAGGTAGGATATTTTCGCGAAGGTATGTGAAGATGGAACCATATAACTGGGATTCCGGACCAACAACGCATATCATTTCAGTAGGAGTGATATCATATGAAGGAACCAACAGGTTATCCACCAAGAACTCATAGCAGGTCTCATTTTGAGGTAGATCAATCAATGAAGCAATTGTAGCTATGGCATCTGCAGCATGATTTTGCTCTCTTGGTATCTGCTCAAAATCTATCTTTGTGAAATGTTATTTCAAATCATCCACCATTTGCTTGTAAGGCATTAATTTTTCATCTTTGGTTTGGTAATCATCAGTTGCTTGACGGATGACAAGTTGGGAATCCCCAAAAACACGAAGTTTCTGGATCTTCCACTGAATTGCAATTCGTAATCCAGTTGTTAATGCCTCATATTCCGCTATATTGTTAGTACAAGGAAATGATAAACGGTATGATTTTGGTATAGAATCTCCTTGAGGGGTTATAAAGAGAATACCAGCTCCTGCCCCATGCTGTGTGTATGAGCCGTCAAAGTACAGTTGCCATGGCTTTGCCTGTGATATTGTTAAAATGGATTCATCTGGAAATTCTGAATTTAGAGGAACATCATCAATCATGGGTGCATCTGCTAATTGATCTGCGATGGCTTGTCCTTTTATTGCTTTTCTATCCACATACTAGATGTCGAATTCACTAAGGATCATTACCCATTTGGCCAGTCGCCCAATAAGTGTTGCTTTATTAAGGAGGTATTTCAATGGATCGATCCTTGCAACTAACTTAGTCTTATGAGTAAGCATGTAATGTCATAATTTTTGTGAAGCAAAGACCACAGCGAGACATGCACGCTCGATTGGTGTGTAGTTTAGCTCATATCCCACCAATGTGCAACTGATATAGTATACTGCCTTTTCCTTGCCTTCAATGCTTTGTTGCGCTAAGAGTGCCCCCAGTGCTGTTGGAGTAGCTGATATGTATAGTAGCAAAGGCTTATCTGGAACTGGTGGCATCAAAACTGGCGGATTCAAGAGATAATCTTTGAGTGTTTGAAAAGCTTGTTGACAGTTTTCATCCCATTTGAATTTGATGTTTTTATGTAGTAGGTGCTGAAAAGGATTACACTTATCTGCAAGTTGTGCTATGAATCTTCGTATAGACTGGAGTCTCCCTTGTAAGGATCGAAGTTGACTGATATTTCTGGGTGGCGGCATGTCCAAGATAGCCTTGACTTTTGCTGGATCGGCTTCGATTCCTCTTTTGGACATAATGAATCCTAGGAGCTTCCCGGAGGTTACTCCAAAGACACATTTCTTGGGGTTTAATCTTACTTTGTATTTTTCCAACCGATCAAAGACGACTGAAAGTATGTCCAAATGTGTATCTCTGTCTATTGATTTACCCAAGAGATCATCAACATAATCTTCCACAGTTATGTGCATGAGATCATGAAAGATAGTGGTCATTTCTCTTTGATATGTAGCACCTGCATTTTTTAGCCCAAAAGGCATGACATTCCAACAAAAAGTTCCCCAAGGACAAGTGAATGATGTTTTGTGTTGATCCTCGGGTGCAATCCTGATTTGATTATAACCAGAAAATCCATCCATTAAAGATAACATTTCATGACTTGCTGTGAGATCAACGATTAAGTCAATATTTGGTAATGGGAAGTCATCTTTCGGACAAGCTTTGTTGATGTCTCTGAAATCTGTACATATTCTGATGCTGCGATCCGGTTTACTGACAGGTACTAAATTGGAGATCCATTCGGGATAATCAATTGGGCGTATGAATCCGACATCCAATAATTTCTCCAGCTCTGCTTTGACTAGTAATGCCACTTGTGGATGCATTTTTCTTAATTTCTGTTTCACTGGCTTTGCCCCCGGTTTGACTGTCAAATGATGCATTACCAAATCTGGATCTAGTCCAAGCATATCAGTGTATGACCATGTGAAATTGATTTGTCATTCTTTGAAGAAGCTTATGAATTTTGACCTTTCAGACTTTGTCAATGATTGAGCCAGGAATATATTGTGTGGAACCTCTTCTATACCAATGTTTGTCTTGATAGTCTCCTCTACCAACATGGATGACTTTTCCTCATACGATGCTGGGAGAATGTCGAGCCTTCCATCTTCGGGTGCCTCAGAGAGGTTTTTGCCCTCAGATACGTCCTTTCTTTTTACTTTTTTGGGATCAGATAGCACCACGGTGTGGTTTTCGCCATAAGACCCTTGATTTGTTCTTATTTTTACATTTTTGCGACTGGAAGGTCCGACAGCCTCACCAAAATATGCCATGTTGTTGAGTTCTATAGTGTATCCTTCTTTATGGTCCCCAGGGGGAAGATCATCTCGAATGCCAAGGTAGTCAATAATAGCTTTGTCATTTTGGAATGTGTCAAACTGTGCTGGTCCCTCATAATCCCAGTCAATGAGTTGGTGGTGAACAAGGGGAAGGCCTTTAATGTTTTCGAAGTTTGCAGGGCTAAGAGTGAAGATGTGGTTATATTCGGGTATATCAAGGCAATCGTCGAGGTCATCGATGGCACTCTCCTCATTAGTTTCGATCATGAATGAATCCAAATTGTCATCACTAGTAGCGCATTCTGGGATAGGTGTTCTCATCCTATGTGATTTCGACCTAGAACCTTGAGACGAAGACTGTGCGGAATCCTCATGGGTTGTTTCTTGACCAATTCTGAACTTTTTATAAAATTCCTCTTCTTCTGTGGGTTCATCTGGCTCTCTAAATGTCTCGGTGAGCTCATAATCACTGGTGGATTTGTCTGAACCCCATTCCCATTCGTTGGAATCTGTGGAATAGCGATCCTCTTGTTGAACTTTGGCAACTTTGATTTGTGATGCCTCTTCTGTCCTTTTAGTGTGGATCTTGGAAGTCAGAAAACCAAGTCCCTTCGAGTGTTCCCTTTTTACAGTCAATTCGGGTTGTAAGGGCTCCATAACGCCTTCTTTTCGTAACCCAAGAGGGCTTTTTCCATCATACCCGAATTTTTGTAGAATCTTGAAGCCTTTGCCATATTTCTCATAGGGTATATTGATCTGATCTTGTGTGTCACTTTCAATGTCTTTATAGAGCATTTTTTATAAACCTTCCTCTTCCAGTTCGCCCCATCTTTGAAAGGTAGTAGGATCCCATTTGAATACCATGATGGATATTTTCTTATTAGGATGTGGCCTTCCATATTCTTTTGGAGAGCTCATGACTTGTTGTAAATACATGGTCTGATTTAAAGTGTATTCTCCCATGCCTTTGTCCTGAAATTTGCCTTTAAGTTCACCTTGTTTTGATGTCGAAGGTTTCAATGACTTAGGGTCAATGTATGCCAAAGAAGGAACAGCTTCACGATTACTGGGAATGATGGTCTCAGTATGTGATCTCAAGTTATTGCAATATATGAATGGATTAGGATCACCGTTAACTGTTACCTCGACTCCATTGTGAGGAAACTTAATGCATTGGTGATATGTCGATGGGACTGCCCTCATTTCATGAATCCAAGGACATCCTAGCAATATATTATAAGTGAGTTCCAGATCTAGGACCTGACAAACCACATCCTTTGTGACTGGCCCAATTCTTAGAGGTAAGGTGATTGTGCCCTTGGATGAGCGCTCTTCATCGTCATATGCCTTGATGGTGATTTGATTTTTTGAATTCACAGCTTTATCAGAATATCCCAATTGTTTAATGGTGCTCAATGTACAAATGTTTAGACCAGCTCCTCCATCTATCAGGACTCGCTTTATTCGATGTTTGTGTATGAAGGCTTCAATATGTAATGGTGCATTATGTGGCTGACTTACAGAGGTGTCATCGGCTTCTGTGAATGTAAGGGAATGTGGAATGGAAAGGTATCCCACCATGGCTTGAAACTGGTCCACGTTCAGATCAGTAGGAACAGCGGTGTCTCTCAAGATTTTGTCAAAAATAGCTTTATGAGCGGGGGATATGCGTAAGAGCTCAAGTATGGAGATGAGCGCGGGTGTCTTCCCTAACTGTTCTACAAGGTCATACTCAGGTTTGGTTGATGAAGAAGTGGTATTTTTAGTGGAGGCACTTGGCAACATAATTTTACCTCGACGAGTGGTAACATGACATTCAGAGGTCGGTTCGGAAGAAGATCCAACACCTCTTAGAACAATCTTGGGTCTCTGAGGAGGATTCTCAGGATTTTTGTTCTTGATGGTAATAGTAGAGATATGATTGTCCATCGAGATATGATTGATAGTTGAATCATAGTTGTAAGGTGCTCTAGTATAGTTGGCTTGATCATCTGTGGCTTTGGCTTTTCCCTTGTCATGCTTTGGGAATGTTTCCTTAAACATCTCATGTTCTTGATTAGATGAGTGTCCCTCAATCTCGATGTCACCTCTATCAATGAGATCTTGTACGATATTCTTCAGTCGATGACAATTTCCTGTCTTATGACCCTTGCTTTTATGAAATTCACAATACTCATCATCATTCCACCAATTTGGTTTAACCTTTGGTTCATATGGAGGAAAATCTGGAACTGTGATTACTTTGTTTGCCACAAGCTTTTTGAAGATTGATTCAAGTGGTTCTCCCAATGGAGTGTACTTCCTTCGTGATCTAGAAGTTGTTTGAGTATTCACTTGATTGTTTGTAGAACTTGATCCCGAAAAGATGAATTTGGGTCGCACTGTATTGGCATCAACAACACCATCATTGACTGTGTTCTTGTTTTTATTCCAAAATCTTGGCTTGTCTTTTCCTTTAAAGTCATCTTTGTTTTCCTTGAATATCTTAATGACTCCTTGCTCAATTAGGACTTTTTTTGTTGCTAAGCCCTTTTCAATGATGTCCTTGAAGGTGGACAAACAAGCTTTCCTTAGATCATAGCCAATGTCTTTGTTAACGTTTTGGGTGAACATTTCTACCATTTGTTTTTGAGGAATTTCACAAGAGCATCTGCTAGCTAGATTTCTCCATCTTTGTAAAAATGATGCAAAAGACTCTCCCTCTTTTTGCTTGGTGTTGCATAAAGAAGTAACTGATATGTTTGTCTCTATATTGTAGGAGAAATGTTGAATAAATGCCTCTGCTAAGTCACCCCATGACTTAATACCAGGTGGGAGTTGGGAGAACCATTCCATAGCTTGATCGCCTAAGCTTTGTGGGAATAATCTCATCAAATATGTCTCTTCTGAAGCTACTTCAATGCAAGCTGTGAAAAACTGTCTTATGTGTGCCTTAGGATCCCCTTTTCCTCTATACTTATCAAATTTAGGTGTCACAAAGTGTGTAGGAAATGGAGGCATTGGAATGCTCTTGTCGAATGGATAAGGACATATGTCTCTCATTGTGTATGTTGGCTTCAGTGTATTTATGTCCTCCATTTTCTTTTGTAGGTCCCTGATTTGTTGCTCCAAATTGCTCTTAGGTGGAGATCGACTTCTTGAACCATACCCCATGTTTGAGGCACCAATTGGAGGAGGAACATATTGCATATATGGATGATATTGATCATACACATGTTCATATGGAGGAGGTCTATATTGATGCGGCATATATGGAGCACTTGGTATAGATTCATGTTGAGGAACCCCATATCTATTTTGCGCATGTATACCATACTCTACAGGCATGTCATGTTCTAATGTGTTGCCCCCAAATTTGACACGGGGTTTCCTTGTGTCCAAATTTTGAGCATGCCTTTGAATATCCAATTGTTTTGGTTGATCCATAGCTTGAGCATATCTATCTGCATAAGACTTCCATAATGGTCTACGAAGGTGAGTATCATATACTTGACCATGCGTATGTGGGACCTCTGGTTTTTGAAGCAAAGCTGATGGTGATTCAGGTACCATATGTGGTCCTCTATTTCCTCCACTATTAGGTCTCCTTTGATCTATGTTGGAGTGAGTTTGTTGCAAGGGTCGATTTTCCATAATTTGAGACATGTCAAAATCATGAGGTATCTTGGCTCCACTTTGTGCCATCATGTGTAAGAAGTATTGTCTATCCCTCCTCATTATTTCCTCAACCAATCTATTGAAATGGGGATTCATAATGGATTCTTCCACATCTGCTGAATGTATTGAAAAGTTGTCCACATTGTCATTGTGTGTAGCATTGTTGTTTATAGTGTCTGCGTTTTCCACATGTGGAATGTTTCTATAGACATCCATGTCAGGCAATGTAGTGTGCTCAGGATTGAAAAATAAATCGTTGTCATACTCATAAGAACTCATGTTTGCGGACTCTTGAGCCTCTTTAGTTTCTCTCCTAGATTTTTGAAGACAGGTTTCAACCATGAACTAGGTATTGACCAAGATGTGAGAGACTAGATGAAAATGGAAAAAGTATGGGAGATCAAGAGTTGGATGGAATGTAAATGAATCTGAGGTGTACTTGCAATGTCCAAAGTGTAAGACCAAGTATGTATGTAGTAGAGTAGGTGCGACTTCCAAAGAGAGGACAGTTTCTCTTGATGAGGTAAGCTGACCTTGACTCCAAGTAAGACCAAATGAGACCCAAAGGTAAGAAACCTTGATGAGGGACCACTTAGCAAAGTGTTGTTGTATGTAGTGTGTTGACAAAGTATGATGAGGACAAGCAAGTGACCTTTTGACTCAAGTTTAGACAAGTATGAATGTAAAATGAGATGTGAAGCAATGATGGACTGTGTGAGACCCAAAGACAGGTTGAATGCTAGATGAAACCTGAAGAAACAACCTAAGAAGCTCAAGTATTCCGAAACTGATTTCTTTTGTTTGTTGGACTGTGAAATTTTTCAATTCTGGACATAGACGCTTCTATATACTTCACAGACGCGATTCCCAGACACATACGTGTCTCTGTTCGACACAGACGCTGCTAGAAACACAGACGCTATTATGCCCTTCACAGACGTGTTTAGATGACTCAGACACAGTTAAAACAGACACAGACGCGTTTCTGTAAACTTTGCACAATTTTTTTCAATCTGTGAAGTCGTTTTGTTGTGACCAAATCTGACTGTTTGACTGTTTTTCATGACAAGAGGACACAATGTTGATGAAGACTCAATGTTTGCAAGTGTTTAGACTCCAAAATAACTCCAAGAAAAGTGTGTTGTTTGATGTAAAAATGTTTTGCATACACTTGAAGACACAAAAGACACAATGTTTTGTTGTTTGGTCTTGATTTTTTGAATGTTTAACATAAGTCAAGCACAATTCTTATGGCTGGCCAAGACAATAGTTGTTGATCCCACATGGGGTTTTACCCCCGAGGCTATGCTATTCAGAGCGGATACTTACATGCTTGACCTCACTGGCTCCACCCTCGGCACTCACTTCTTGGGTCAGCCAAGCATTAGTCCCCATGAAAACTCCGCATGGCAAACTTTGTATCTCTACTAAGAACCGTATGTGTGTGGGCCGCTACCAGAGGTCCGACCTCCTGCCCCAATAACTAGAAGGATTTGGGCTTCTAAAACAAAAAGGTGCTAGTAAGGGCATCCACTCGTGTGGCCATACATGTGGCACTTTCAGCTCTGTAAATACAGAAGGCTCCCAGCTAGTAGGGGTTACGCCCTACAAATGATCAAATAAATTTGATCAAACGGGTTTATGGGGAGACATAGTGTCGGTATGAACTAATCAGCACACGTTATTCATAGTTTTCACCATGAATACATATGATTATAGTGGTTCGGAAGAGGTGGGTTTTCCTGGCTACCACTTGGGTCGTTCGCTTCTCACTAGTAGTCCTAATGACCACACGGGAAGACAGGCCCTCTAAAGATTAAACAAAAAGAGCCTATTGCTCAAGACAAAAAAGACAATGATTCAATTTTAGTGCACCAATGGAAGTGTTTGCTAATCTATGAAAACAAGACACACAATAAAAATCAAAAACCCTAGCCAAGGACCTGCAAGAAAAGTTGTTAGTAGTTTGGGTTGTTTGACATAATCACCCCTTCCTGCAAACACACAAGTTAGGTAAATTTTAAAAACTCAAAAGACTTTGTAAAATAGGGGCCTTCAACAAAACGTTTTGCTTCCAAGACAAGCTGCACCAATTTAGTTAGCTAGATCTGAAAGTGTTAGTGCAAAATAAACCAGATCTGAAACCCTAAGCACAAAATCCGAAAAACTGAATCGATGAAAACTTTAAAATTTTGAAACAGGAGATACACAAACGCTGTTACCCTCAACACAGACGCGTCTGGATAATATAGACGTGGTTCTGTGATGTACAGACGCGGTTAAAAATCACATACGCTCCTTCCCGACACAGACGCAGATAGAAATAACACAGAAGCGTTTCTGCAACACAGACACTTTTTTCTGAAACCTGCAAAATAAATTTTGTCAAAAACACAGACGCGATTCAAGACTTCGAAGACACGCCAGAAAATCAAAAACGCGATCCGAAAGTGCGCAGACGCGGAAAAACCTAAAATGCTGTCGAAAATGTCCGATCTGCAACTTCAAAAACGCAAAATCTGCAACAAGGAGGTTAAATGCAAAGGGACAAGAGTCCCACCGGGCGTGCCAAAATGTATATGGTGAAAATGGACACAATAATAACAGAATTGAAAGGCTAAAGGAATCCAACCACAAAACCCTAGCCTAACAACAACAAAGATCCACCATAACATATGAAGATTACCTAAGACAATGCAAATAAAACAAAATCACAAAGATTATACCATCACATGTCCAATAGGGTTTTGAATCTCCATTCTTCCTATCTCCATTGATCTTGCTTGATATATTTGCTCTCAGATTTTATGTGCACAAGAGCTCAATAAAGAACGGAATGTGGTTGCATGTAGGATCATAATGTAGTCAATTGATCAAGTTATTAGGGTTTGATAATGAAGGAAGCATCTTCTTAAATAGAAGACACAATATGAAATGGAGGGATAAGATTGAGAGGTGTAAAAAGGAGGTCGGCTAGGATTAGAGGGTAGGTAGAAGAAATAATAAAATAATGAAAGAGGTAGGTAGTGTAGGAATTAAGAGATGAATAACATGTGTCATAGGTGGAAAAGGATAATGAATTAGTTAAATAAATAAAGATTTATTTAATTAATAGAAGAAATGGGATAATTAATTAAATAAAATATTTATTTAATTAGGAAAAGGATAATTTAAATAAATAAATGTATTTATTTAAATGAGAAATAATTTAAATAAATAAATGTATTTATTTAAATGAGAAATAAGGCTAGAAGAGGATAAATGAATTAATTAAATAAATAAAGATTTATTTAATTAATAGAAGAATTAGGCTTAGATAATTAAATAAATAAAATATTTATTTAATTAGACATGACAATTTTGAGTGTCTACAATTATTATAAACTATGTAAATCCATTCTTTGGAAGCTCGTATTGTTGATTGGTGGAATTCTGAAGTGGAGGGAACGACTCTTTTTAGAATAGCCAAAAAGCTCAATATCCTAAAGGCTAAAATTAAAATCTGGAACAAAGAGATTTTTGGGGACATATTCAAGAGCAAAATTCAAGTCAAAACTGAAATAAAGGATGTTCAAGATAGAATCCAAGTGGTTGGGCTGTTTGAAGATCTTAGGATGGCGAAAAATGTTCTTTTGTCTAAATACCACACCATTATCACTAATGAAGAGACGTTCTAGAGACAAAGATCAAGAGCCTTGTTCTTGAAGGAAGGTGATAAAAATACCCGGTTTTTTCACTTAACTGCTCTTAAGCACAGGGCAGCTAATAGGATATCTAGATTATCCTATAATAAAGGAATCTTAACAGAGGATAATGATATTAGAAAGGAAGCTCTTGAGTATTTTAGCACCCTGGTGGGAGAAGTGGATAACCTAGATATCAGAAATCAAAACACCCTTTTACAAGCTATTCCTTCTATCCTGACTGATGTAGATAACAACCTTTTATTCTGTATTCCCTCTAATCAGGAAATCAAAAAGGCGGTGTTCTCTTTTCAGGGTGATAAATCCCCTGGTCCGGACGGTTTTCCAATGTTTTTCTTCCAAAAATTTTGGCACATCGTGGAGGCTGACATCTGCAATGGTGTTAAATAATTCTTTGGCTCTAGAAGGCTCCTAAAGGAACTGAATGCCACCTTCATTGTCCTTATCCCGAAGATCCCTGGTGTTGATTCTCTCAACAAATTTAGACCCATTAGTCTGTGTAACTCTGTGTACAAGATTTTATCCAAGGTTCTGACTTCCAAGTTGTTGGAAATTCTTCCAAGAATTATCTCTATCCAATAGAATGGCTTTGTCCCCGCTAGACAGATTCTGGATTCCATAATATCCGTTCATGAAAATATCCACTCCCTGAAAGTGGTGAATAACCAGGGTTTCTTCCTAAAGTTAGACATGGCTAAAACTTTTGATAGAGTGAACTGGTAGTTTCTCCTTAGGATCATGAAAGCGTTTGGTTTTGGTGACAAAATTATTCAGCTCTGCTCTCAACTTATGGAAACTTCCTCCTCAGTTGTTATAGTCAATGGTTCCCTGTCTAGTTTCTTCAAAATCTCTAGAGGCCTTAGACAAGGGGACCCCATATCCCCTATCCTATTTACTATTCTTGTTGAATGCCTAGGTAGATTTATTCTTAAAAATGTGGAAGATGGCAATCTTAGGGGTCTGAAACCATCTTCTTCCTATGTTGCTTATTCTCATGAACAATTTGTTGGTGATTCTATCACTATGGGGGAAGCTACCATTCTAGAAGCTAAAAATATGAAGAATGTCTTGAATACTTATGAATATGCCTCTGGTCAAAAAATTAACTGGAATAAAAGTTCTCTATTCTTCATCAATACCCCAGTCCAAAGGCAACTAAGGATTGAAAGAATTCTTGGCTGTAAAATTTATGAGCTTCCCTCTACTTATCTGGGGCTTCCTCTGCGTTTCAAGCCCAAGGATTCCTTTTGGAATAAGCTAGTGGACAGACCTAACTCGAAACTTGCTAGTTGGAAAGGGGCTGTCCTTAGTCAAGCGGGCAAAATTACTCTTCTTAAAGCCACTCTCCAAAACCTTCCTGTTTATGCTCTCAGTTTGTTCAAAATCCCCACAAAGTTCGCGGAAGCCATTGAAAGAATCCAAAAAAAGTTTATTTGGTCAGCGGTGGAAGTCAAAAATAGAATTCCCCTTATTGCCTGGAATAAAATATGTTCCCCTAAGGCCTCAGGTGGGTTGGGCTTAAGGAATATTGGTACTATGAATAAAGCTTTATTAGCCAAACAAATATGGAGAATGAAAGGGGAGGAAAGAGAATGGAACTCAATCTGGAAAAACAAATATCTCTATATGAAACCTTCTGAGGAAGAATTCCTAGATGATTCTTTTATTGTTGAAGGTTTGACTATATGGAATGTTGTTCAATCTGCTAAAAGTTGGGTTGCTGCTGGTCGAACTTGGAACCTTGGGGATGGGAGGAGAATAAGATTTTGGGAAGATAGATGGATTTTGGACAAACCCCTGGAGGAAGTTCCAATCCTTAAAGATTGGAAAGATTGGTTCAAAAGTAGGTTTGGTGAGCTGGTCAGAGATTACCGGAGAAATGGGAACATGATCAATTTTAGCCAGCAATGTTCGGGGCTCAAGTTCCTTCAGATTGCTCTCTCAGCTAAAGTTCCTAGAGACAAAAAAGATGACAAATTGATATGGAGGGAAACCCCGGATGGAAAATATTTTGTTTCCTCGACTGTGGCTATTCATAATAAATCTGTGGAAGAAACTCCTATCTGGGCTAAAGTCTGGAACAAGAAGTTAGTTCCTAAGGTTAATATCTTCTTTTGGATTTTCATCCAAAACAAGGTTTTAACCCTGGACAACCTTCAAAAGAGAGGTTTTGTTTTTCCTAACAGGTATTCTCTTTGTTGCAGGGAAGAAGAGACGGCTTGCCATATTCTTAATCAGTGCACTTTTAGTCAAAATATCTGGAAAATCATCTTAAGCAGGTGGAACTTGAGTTGGGTTTTCTCGAACTCCCTTGGGGAATCCTAGCAGCAATGGCACTGCCCTAATTCTAATCCTAAGATTGTGGAGACTTGGAGACTTACTCTATCAATTATTATCTCAAATATCTAGAAAGAGCATAACAATAAGATTTTTAGAGATAAGAGGGCTATTCCTGAAGTGGTGGCAGATAAAATTTATAGAAGTATATTTGAATGCATCTATGGCACTAATTATGGACCAACTGCTAAAGAAGACTTCAAAGATAGGTGGAACCTCTCTACCACTTCTACTAGCAAGGAGAAAGGAAGAGAAGGTCTCATTTAGTGTTTTCCTCCTCAAGGGTGGATTAAGGATAACTTTGATGGGGCCTCTAAGGGGAATCTGGGTAAAGCTGGATACGGGGGCATTGTCAGGAATTTTGCTGGAAGTTGCTTAATGGCGGTGGCTGGTCCATTGAGAAATCAAACAAGTCATTTTATCGAAGCCTCAGCTGCCCTGAACACCTTAATTATAGCCAAAAGTCTTAATTATGATAAATTGTGGCTTGAGGGAGATTCACTTAATATTATTAAGTGTTTGAAGGGGGAGTCAGAGCCATCATGGTCAATGGAAAATATTATCATAAAAGCTAGGGAGATCATTGCAAGTTCAAAGAAATAATTATTCAACATGCCTTTAGAGAGAAAAATAGTGTGGCGGACTGTCTAGCGAACATAGGGGTTAATTCTAACTCCCAAACGATCTGGCACGGGGAAGATCTGAATTTAAACATTAATGAGCTCCTTAGAAAGGACCGATATATGGGGAGAGAAGGACTGCATAATCATGACAGGGAATATGAATATTTTATGCCTTGATGGAAAGGTCATTATTACTTGGCAAAGCAGCAGATCCCCAACAATCTTTAATAATTCACCACACGCTTTGTGGGTCACCCAGTTCAAAATCTCGAGTAACAACGGGAAAGAAGGGCTTAGTTTGCAGAGAAACAGAGCTGATATTCTGAATCCGAAGATGGGAGGAGACTTAAGGAGGGAGGAACCAGACAATACGTTGACTTGGAAAGCGATGCCGAAAGTGTGGGCAAAATTGGAAAAAGGATCTCTCACAAGCTTTATGGAGAAGCTCGTGGACTATGATAAAGGTAGGGTAAATCTCGCCGTTTCCAAGATTTCTGAAAATTGGTCTAATGGGTCCTTTAAAATCTATGGGGTTAAGTTCAAGTTGGACGTTGGGTTCATAGCTACAGTGACTGGCATGCCCCACACTGGGCTTGATTTCTTTTGAGACCTCAAAGTCTCCAACAACGCGGTTAATCTGTTCCTGCAGAAAGAGAAAGAGAGGGTCAGAATTGGCAAAGCCACAGGGGGTTACTATGAAGCTGCCAATATCAAGAAACTCTGGAGCTGGGTTCTGAATGCAATAATGGAATACATCACAGTTGAGGCCCGTTTCTCCAAGGCCCACACCTACCACTTTGTTCTTTTAAACCATTTTAGACACGACAAAAAGGTATCCCTGCCCTACTACCTTTTTAGATCCCTCAATAAACATAGTAAAAATCCTTCTAGTCCGGTTCTCCATTGTGGGCTTTTGTTGCTCATTTATGAGCACTGTAAAACCCTCATCCTACTGGAAAACAAGAGGATATCCGCCTCTCCAGGAAAGAGAAAGATGGAGGGAGGCGACTCTAGCAAGGAGAAGGCGTCCTCTAGCAAAAAAAGAAAAAGTGCCCCTGGGATGGAAACAAAGGAAATTGAAAAGGAAAGTAGCTAAATGGAGATGGATGACTCCAATGGGGAAGACAGCTGGAACGATGAGGAGCTGGGTAATGAGGAAGAAAGTGGTGATAATGAGTCTAGTAAAGACAACCCTATCCATAGTGATTGCCCTGGTAAAGACAACAACCATCCAATGGAGGATGTGGATTTCAAGGATAATGAAGAAACTGATGTGAATTCCGAGAGGGAAATGAAAAAGGATTCTGAGAAGGACTTGACTAAGGACAGGGTAAGTGAGGATAAGGAAAGTGCGGGTAAAGGGTTATTCTTGGATAACCTCAAAAAACTCACAGAGGTGAGACTGGATTATGACAGATGGACCTACGAACTCCTGAAGAACTTGGAAAAAAAGGGGAAAAATACAGATGAGAAGAGGGAGGATGACGACAGAGATCAGATAAAATGGAAGCAGAATATGGAGGAGAAGGTTAATTCGCTAGAAGAAGGGAGAGAGGCGATGAAAAATTTGTTGGGCATTATCCCGAGTATCCTATCAGCTGTCACTAAAAACTTGGAGGATATTGCTAAGGTCTTTGATCATACCAGCTCTACTAAACCGGTAGTGGAACTTGACATGGATGAAGAGACTATCCAGACTGGTAGCGGTGAAGCTACTCTGGTTGGTGGCATTGCGAAGAGGACCAGGGCTAGTGTCAAAAAAGTTGTGGCTGCTTCTGCAAAGGATCTCCCTAATCTTAGGGATAACATTAAAGAGCTGCATGGAATTAGCAGCACCCTGGAAAAAATCAACTAGTTTCTCTTCTGGAGTCTGGTTGGCTTTGCTGGCTTTGTGGGGAATTTGTCGGTTTTCTTTGGTTTTCTGCTAGCTTTTCGATGGTTTGTTCCTTTTTGTTTCTTATCATTTTTTCTCATTAAGTTCCACTTGTAAAGGGTTTCGGGGCCCCTTCAAAACCTATTTTTACCTTAATAAAAAATGTAAATCCATTAATTTAATTTAACATTATTAAACTATACAAATCAATTAATTAATTAATAATTAAATCAATCAATAATCACACTACAAAACAATAGGATAACTCAAGAAACCACTTGACACTAAACAACATCTCACACCAAGACACTAAACTGACAAGGGTAATCAACTTAAACCTAGAGTATAGAATGAGTTTTCATGTCATCTTCGATCAACTTGCCACTGGGATGAAGACACACTCAGACCTGTGAAGCCAGGTGGAGTCGATGTCTAGTTCCTGCAAACCTGTCACCACCAATACATGTACATTGACATATATAATAACTTATATCATGAAATAACTAGACAAGTGAAGGGGAATCGCAATATCATATCATGCTCATGAATGAGTGGTATGATATCATTCCTTTCACAACCATAGTAGAAGACACTCACAATCAATAAGCACTATCATAGTCTTCATCATATCATAAAATAGGGTTATTACATAGTATGATACCATCAAATTACCATGTGCAAACATGAATCACACATATAACATGAATACATATAAAACATCATAATAATCTAGAAATGTCATCATCCATATGTAAACATAATGTCAACTGCAAATATGGTATGTCCATCATCAACAATGAAGCATCTAAATCATAAATAAATCCATGAACATATATAAAAAGCATCATAAAATAGTCTAAGATATGATGAAACAGTCTATCGATACACAAAAGGAAAGATGAACCAAGGAGGGGTACTACAATTTCTTTGTATCTGTAGCGTCGTAAATTGTACGCACTCGCTAGGGTGGTACAATTTCACACCTAGTTTAGCACCCGCCTTAGTGCATTTTGCATTCTGCATTGCATTTCTCCTTAAGCACTTAATTAATCAAATTAATTAGGTCTAAGGTCATATTTCATTATTCTCAACATCACAAAGTTGGGCCCTTTCATTAAAGCGCGCCCTTCGCATTTTATTCCTCCAATACATCACTTAATTAAAAACCCTAATTAAGTCCTATTTCGAACTTGGGGGCTTGGTTTCGGGGTCAAAACATCTCAAAATCACTTGTAACTTTGGGATTCTCTCTAAAATCATCATATCCAACGGCCCTGAAAATTTGGTGAAAAGTTGTCGGGACCGTGGCGCCCGGTGCACATGGTCCCGGACATTTTTCCCAAAATTTTGGGAGCACGATCCAATCATAAAATAAAGCTTAACCCCAATAAATTGGCGGGATATTCAATCTCTAGGTCGGCCAAAATACGAATTTACGATCTAGGGGTTCCTACATAAGAGCTCTCTTTCTTCATTTGAAAGGATCCGATTTTTGTTTCCAGGAACTTCATATGCAGCGAAAGAGCAGATCTTTGAGGACTTCAACAACATTCAACATCATTCTATCAAGCATCAATCAAATTCATTCATCCACTTAGGGCTTGGAAGACATTGAAGAACAATAGGAGATTACCGACTGAAGATTGGCTTGTACTCCTCCCTTGAGGGTTGGGTATGATTTCGTATTGTTTTCATGTCTTTGCATAAGCTTTGATACATCATTTATCCATGCTTTAGATCACATTGCATCTTGATTCGGAGCATTTGCATTATCATTTACAAGCAATTAGGGTTTACTTTCTAGTTTGCTCTAGTTTGCTTTCTTGCATTTTAGGACCTTGCACACACACTAGGTCTGCACACACAATACATTTTACAAAACAACTTGGCTATTCGTGGAGGTGGAAATCACCGAAGCGGGGGTTTGACTAAGGCAAAACCCTATATAGCCGCCCCTCCCCCTTTTTCAGATATCATTGCAGGTTTCGGGATTCGGACGACGCCGCGGGATACAGATCCGGAGAGAGAAGGTCGAGACAGCACCCTGTGTGAAGTTGCAAAGCAGAAGACTGGGACAGGGGCGCTGGGCGCCCTGGTCCTGCCAGGACAGGGGCACTGGGCACCCTGGTCTCTGGGACAGAGGCGCTGGGCGCCCTGGTCCTTCGGACAGACAGTTTGCAAACAGCTTCCCGACAGTGTTTCAGAGTGCAGAACAGCAGTTTCCGGTGCAGTTTTCAGGACAGTGGCGCCCACGCCCCCGTCCCGAACATTTTCAGTCCGATCTTGACTCCGGGTACATATCTGCATTCTTATTTTATCCTTACATTTACAGCTGTTCATTGTTTAATCTCAATTCTGCAATCTTGTTATTGGTTCATACTTGCATTTTGGGATTAGGGTTTGAACTTACATTACTTGATCTTACAATTTCAACAAGGGAATAGAAATCCTAATAGATATCCCGTGGCTCTCTCTTTCACCAAAAGAAGTAGCCAATTGTGCGATATCTCTAGGCTCTTTCGTATTCCGCAATGTGTGTCAAAAGGTAGGATTAGGGTATGTTGACCTAGTCTCGCTTTTTCCCCTACACATTTTGGTGAACCCGACGTGAAACTATCATTGCTTCCTCTTGCATTGCATTTGTTAGATCTAGATCTAGATTTAGTGTGTTTTCATTTCATTTTCATTAAAAAGGAAAAAGAAAAAAAAAAAAAAAGTGTGTTTCTTTGCATTGTGTGTTTAAATTTTATGCAATCTTTTCAAAATGTCAGATTTTTATTTGCAAAATGTTCATGCTTTTGATGATTATTATGAGTATAGCCAAGATGAATTAGATGAAGCTTTAGATGAGTTTTTAAACCCTAAGGATGCTAAACCTTCATTTTACCAAAAACTCATAAACCTTGTTACTATGCCATTTAGGTGTGATGAGAAAGATAAGTCGAATGATTCCTCTCAAGGATACATTCCTATCCACTCTTCTCCTGAATCTAGTAACATGGTTGTTTTCAATAATCCCCTCTATGAGGAGATGTCTCCTTTTGAATCAAAAGACAAACCTTTTAACCGATATGATCATGCTTTGTTGGATGATGCTCTTGATGACTTTGTGGCTTTGTCGAAACCAATAAACAAAAACAAGACCTCTAAATTGGTTAACATGATAAATTTGAATGAATATAACAAGCCTCTCTTTGAAGTCCAAGGTGCTTATCCTTCTCCCACCTTTCAAATTCCTAAAGCACCTCTCCTTACTGTCCAAGGGAGGTATGATCATGATTCCTTTCGTACCCCGAATAAACCAGTCATCTCCGTGCAAGGAAGAAAACCTATAAGTCCTTACAATTACGCTAAGCAAATAACTAGAGAGAGTTATCATGCGGTTGCCCATACTTATCATACTAGAAATAATAAGCAACCTAATCCTCCTCCTGTTATTCCAGTCTCTCTTCCTAATCCTCAACCAATTCTTCCTCAAGCTCCCCGTATTTCGCAAGTTATGGGTAAGGAATATGATCTCATAGAACAACTTAAAGCTACCCCTACTAAAATATCCCTTTGGGATTTGATTCAAACTTCTTCCGCTCATCATGGAATGTTACAAGATGCCTTGAAAGATTTGAATGTTCCTCCACCGAATACATCTAGTAATATAGCATCTTTTGTTAATTCTGTGATGAATCCTAAAGCTCAAATTGTGTTTACCCAAGATGAGTTGCCTACAAGTGAAATTCAACAACAATATGATCCCTTGATGATTGTGGTTGTCATGAAAGACACTGCTATAAGACGAACACTAGTAGATAATGGCTCTGGCCTTAATGTGTGTAGTATTAACCTATTACATAAGATGAATGTGGATACATCTCTTATTGAGCCTGACTCTCGTCCCATTCGTGGCTTTGACAATGTGGCTAAGACTTCATTGGGTATCATCACCTTACCTCTCACAGTGGGACCTATTACTTTGCCTACTCCTATCCATGTTATGCCAGGAAATTTAACATACAACTTGTTATTAGGGAGGCCTTGGATTCACAGCATGCAAGCTGTCCCCTCTACATTACATAGACAAGTTAAATTCATTTATAACAATAAGACATATACCTTGATAGGTGATACTAATTTTCAAGCTTGTCTACAAACATCTAATTCCAAAGGAGATTCTTCTAAGCCATCCTCGTCTAGTGATGACTCTTTAAACAAGAAACCTATCGATGAGTCTTCGCTTTCCGATGATCAAAATCCTTTGGATGAGTCTAGAACTCCTGAAGAAGATCCCTCTCGACTTGAAACTACACATAAAAAGGATTTTGATCCTGAGAAGGTTCTCGCAGAGGATGATTGGGGATCTCTTGATTTTAACCCTACCTTTGTAGGTGAATATAAGGTTCCTTCTAGAGAGCTTAAAGTAGAAAAGAAGGAAGAAGCTGAAAATCATAAAGTTGAAAAGAAAGAAGAATATAAAATCAATCAACTTTACCTGAATCTATGAGTAATAATTTTGTGGCCGCTTCTCAAACTTCTTCTCCTCACATCTATAATTATGAAGAGTTTGATTCTTTGTCTTATGAAAAACCGCCTTCTCTTCCTGAAATGGCTGATCGTTATGGTCGTGGTTTTCGCATTTTTGCTAAGCATGGGTGTCATGGAAAAGGTTGCGGTGCTAATGAACAAGAGATAAGAGTTCCTCTAGAGACTAATTTTCAACATTATGCCTTTGGACTTGGCTATAATCCCTGCAGACGTACTAAAGCTTCTAAAAGACCATGCATTAGTGTTAATGCTATCTCTACATCTTTATCAATACAACACACGGAGTATATTGATGAGGATTCTTCGGGTGATTGTGCTTTGGATATCTTCCCTACCGACGATGCTTTAGCTGAGTTCTTGGGAGCCTATGACACTCTTCCTCGTTATCATCACAATAGGGGACTCCCTTATTGTTTGAACACTGAAGCCTATTTTGGAAAAGAAACTGATAACGATGAGATTGTGAAAGAATTCCCTCAGTTAAAGGATACTCCTCAACAAAGTAATCTTCTTATAAGTGACACCACTGATGTTAAGATGGATCCTTCCAACAAAGAGAAAGTTATTAAAATTGGAAAATGTTTGGATGAAGAGGAACAAAAACAATATGAAGAACTATTGCATGAATTCCCTGAGATCTTTGCTTGGACATATTCTGACATGCCCGGTATAGATCCTAAGATTGTTACTCATAATATTGTCTTAGTTCCTGATGCTAAGCCCGTGAAACAAAAGATTCGAAAAATGAATCCTAAGGTGGCTCTACTTGTTAAGGCTGAGATTGAAAAATTATTGGAGGCTGGATTTATCCGCCCTATTGACTATTCCCCATGGATTTCAAATATTGTCGCTGTGGCTAAACCAGATAACAAAATAAGAATGTGTACCGACTTTCGGGATCTAAATAAGGCTTCTTTAAAAGATGATTTCCCTCTTCCGAACATTGACATGATAGTTGACTCTACGGCAGGACATGCCTTGCTACCCTTCATGGATGGTTTTTCAAGCTACAATCAAATTTTCATAAACCCTCAAGATCAATTCAAAACCGCTTTCACCACTCCTTGGGGTACGTTTTGTTGGATAATGATGCCTTTTGGACTTAAAAACGCCGGTGCAACTTATCAACGAGCGATGACCCTTATCTTTCATGATTATATGCATAAGATTTTAGAGGATTATGTTGATGATATTTTAGCTAAATCCTTTCTTCGCATGGATCATGTTAAGATCCTTCGTCAAATCTTTGAAAGAATTCGTAAATATCACATGCGCTTGAATCCTCGAAAATGTGTTTTTGGCGTGGATAGTGGAAAACTATTAGGATTCATAGTTTCGCATCATGGGATTGAGGTGGACACTAAGAAAATAGATGCTATTGTTAACATGCCACCTCCTAGAAATGTGTCTCAACTTAAAAGCTTACAAGGAAAGATTCAAGCTATTCATAGGTTCGTGTCTCAGCTTGCGGATCGTACTTTTCCTTTTACTCAACTTCTTAAAAAGGATATCACTTTTCAATGGAATGAAGACTGTCAGCAAGCATTTGAAGATTTAAAAGTGTATTTGGCTAGTCCTCCTATTCTTCAACCGGTCGAACCTTCTAAACCCTTTCTTTTGTATACAACTGCTTCTTCTCATGCTCTCGCAGCATTGTTAGCACAACATGATAAAGATGGTAAGGAATGTCCGGTTTATTACATAAGTCGTACCTTACTCGATTATGAGACCCGATATTCTGTGATAGAGAGACAATGCTTGGCCGTGGTGTTTGCGACTCAGAAATTGAGACATTATCTTTTAAATTCAGAAGTCCATGTCATGGTTAAGTTTGATCCTTTGAAACATCTTTTCTCTAAAACCGATTTATCAGGTTGACTAGCTAAGTGGGTTATGATGTTAATTGAATTTGACCTTAAATTTGTTTCCCAAAGAGCAATTAAAGGACAAGCGTTGACCGATCACTTAGTTGAGGCCCCTTCGCCTTTCTCTTTCCCTAACCCTGAGTCCTTTCCTGATGACTTCATTCTTTCTATAGAGAAAGATGAAACTTGGGAGTTATACTTTGATGGCTCTAAGTGTCGTACGGGATCGGGGGCAGGTGTTGTTCTAGTCTCTCCTACAAAAAAACCTATTCCCTTATCATATCGTCTAAATTTCCTGTGTACCAATAACGTTGCTGAGTATGAGGCTCTTATAGCGGGAATAAAAGCAGCCTTGGCTCTGAATATAAAACACATACATATCTATGGAGATTCGCAATTGATTATAAGACAAGTAACAGGAATGTATCAAGCAAAACAAGACAAATTATCACAATATAAAGATCTTGCTATCTCTTTATTACAAAATTTCGATTCTTATACCATGGAACCCGTTCCTCGAAAAGATAATCGACATGCGGATGCAATGGCATGTGTGGCTTCTCTAGTATCTTTAGAGGACCCTATGGTCGATCTTAATTTCGTTATTCACAATCTTATTTCTCCAGCTATTGAAGATGATTCTAGCTTGGTAACATGTTGTGACTTTGTAGACTCAGATGAATGGTTCTCGCATATCGTAAGATATTTGACCGATGGTACCTTTCCTGATTCTGCTAATAGGAACACTAGGGCTAGAATCCGCAAGCTGTCTGCTAGATATATCATCCTTTCTAATGTCCTTTATCGAAGGGGTTATGATGGTCTTCTCCTTCATTGTCTTAACAAGTCGGAAATCCCTGTTGCTCTTGAAGAGGCACATTCAGGTGCCTGTGGGGGGCATTTTGGGGGCAAATCCCTGGTTCATAGGTTGCTTCGTATGGGATACTATTGGCAAACTATGCAGAAGGATTCCTTTTCATTTGTTAAGAAATGTCATCAATGTCAACAACACAATAATCTGATTCATGCTCCTGCCCAAGAACTTCGTTCTCAAGTAGCTTCTTGGCCTTTCTCCGCATGGGGTTTGGATCTTATTGGAAAAATTTCTCCTCCTTCATCTCAAGGACACACCTTCATTATAACCGCAACAGATTACTTTACGAAATGGGTAGAAGCTATTCCCCTTCGCTCTACTACTGTTGAAGTGATTTGTCAATTTCTTCTAGAAAACATTATGTCTCGATTTGGGATACCTTCCACTATTATCTCAGATAATGGGACGTCGTTTAAGAACAAGGATGTGAAGAAATTCCTCGAGAAGTATCATATCAAACATCGATTTTCTACACCATATTATCCTCAGTCAAATGGTCAAGCCGAATCATCCAATAAGATAATTGAACAAATTCTTCGCAAAACCGTAAATAAGCATGGTAAGGATTGGAGTAACCAGCTAATCTATGCTCTTTGGGCCTACCGAACGAGTATACGAATTGCTACGGGAACTACTCCTTATAATCTTGTTTATGGTGCTGATGCTATTATGCCCTTAGAGTTAGAAATTCCATCACTTAGGGTTTCTCTTAAAGGTATAGTAGATGATGACTCTTATAGGGAACAACGACTTCAACAGCTTGAGATGCTTGATGAACAGCGCATAAACGCTCTTGAGCATATTCAAGCGTATCACAAAACTCTACAACGAAGCTATAATGACAAGGTTATTCAACGTTCCTTCTCAGTAGGTGACTTAGTCCTTTATGAGAATCAGCGCAATGTGAATGCCTTGCCTGCCGAAAAGGGAAAATTTAGTCCTAATTGGCTTGGACCATATATCATTATTGAGGATTATGGATCAGGTGCTTACAAAATAGCAGATGTAGACGGTACGCCTCTTAAAGAACCTATCAATGTTATGCACTTGCGTAGATATTATGCTTAATTCTTCATTTCCTATCTATCTTCTTTTCAATTCTTCAACATTGGATAATATGTTAGTATTTCTTAATTAAAGCAAAATAGAATTAAATGTTATGTCGTTTAATCTATATTGCTTCATTCCTAACAAGCATGTCTTCTTACTTTATAGTTTGTCTTGAATTCATTAATGTAAATTTTAAAAGGTTTACATTTCTCATTATGCTAGCATATTATACAGTGTCGTTATGTGTTAAGTAGAATCGTATCATGTTGTGTTTAAGTTCAAAATTAAATCACATTAGTTATATGATTCTTAGACTTAATGCATATTTATTCCTTATCATCAATGTAGCACTTGATTAAATATTTTAATTAAGTCACACATGTATCAATTTAATCATGGAGCATTGAGAAATCAATCACATGGAAATTAAATTCTGAACATACATGTACATCTACCAAACGTATTAGATTTAATCAAAACAAAATATACATTGTTTTAAGCATTAAAAGATAACACATTTGAGACAAAAGAGAAGCATGTATATATACATATATATGTGTGGATCGTATACAAATCTAGGTCACTGAACATCCAAAATGTGACCTCTCTTTTACATTATAAAATCATCTCCTATCCCTAGGGCTAGTGGCTGGAGAGTGTCGACTGGATGCTCCCTCCTGGTCTAGCCGTGAAGGTGGACCCATGGGTGTGTAGCACGATACAGATCGTGAGTGACTCCGAGAGGAACTCCTACGATCCCTATCCATAAGGATCGCACGATAGGTGGTAGCCTCGGTCTGAGCCGCTGCTAGATCTCGCCGCGCCTACTGAAGGTCCTCTGATAGGACTCTCTCTCTCTGCCGCGCCTGCTGGAGGTCCTCTGATAGGACTCTCTCTCTCTCCCTCCATATATCTACCTGTACTCGGAATGGGAAAAACAAATCCTCATGCCGACCCGCGTTCCCCTGAGGCCTATAGGCAATCTGTGAGGAACTGGGGATTTGTGCTATCATGGAAATATCCGTCATTGCCTGCTGAATCAGGGAACGCCATTCCTACACATTAGCTATGGTAGTAGAACAGATTTTTGTTAGTACCATTCTATATCATCAAAGCATTAATCAATCAATATAAACCTACTATACCTGGATCTCCCTCGCGCCAGTAGGGATCATGATATGGTAGCATCTGTGCCTGGGAACCGCTAGGCTCCCCTCGCTCGAATAATCTATCCACGATGGGTGTAGGCTGGACGGTACTAGGGATAGGTCTCTGTATCGCCTCATGTTCCCCCTGTTGGGGAATAAGAGGTGGATCCAGAGCTATGGTATCGTCTCCTGAATGGTGGGGAGCTGCATCCGACTCCTCCTCATCATCTCTATCCTCCTCCTCGTCGTCCTCCTCGTTGTCCTCATCCTTGTCCTCATCCGCATCATCACCTGCATCCTCCTCGTCCTCCTCTCTATCTGTATCCTCCTCCTCCTCCTCCTCGTCACTGGGCTGATCGCCTGTAGGTGGATCAGGATCTCCCGCCTCCTCATGACCCTCTCCCTCCTCTGGCTCCTTTGACCTGGATCTCTCGTCCTCGTCTCAGTCTCCATGTCTCCATGGGCCTAGATAGCCTGTCGGATGATCTGGTGGAAAGATAGGACCTGGATGTGATCTCATAAACCATGAAACATATCTGCGTTGTGCTCTAGGCTTTGCAGAATAGTCAGTGACTAAATCCTGATCAGATCCCTCTAAGTCTGTCGTCTCAATGTCATCTACCGTCAGTCTCGCTACTGCTCCAGGTCTGGGAAGGACCCGTGAGTGTCGAGTATAGATGGGCACATTGGCTGGAACACACTGCTCTAGTCCGAACTGCCTCCGTACTCGGTCAAAGTAGAAAGGGACTATGATATGTGCATATTGTCCTCGCAGTAGGCGATTCCTCTGTAGACATGCTAACTGTCTCTCCATACCATCCCATCTGTGCATCCGTAGGTAAGGTCTCCACACTGTCACCTCGGCTGTCAGTCTATCAAAAATCACTCTCCAATACAACAAATCTCCAAATCTCCACTCGCTGGTAAGTGGATAAGCGAACACCCTAGGTCGCTCGCTCGCTGTGCTCAGCGGAAAGCCGACGGGCCTGGTGCATGTGAAGTGCTCTAGAATCCACACCTGCAGAAGTGTGCATGTCATCAAACTGCAACCCTGTCCGAATACGTACTCCTCAAGGTCGTGATAGAGATGTGCAAGCATACTCCGACCCCACGCATACACTCTCCTGTGTCTCTCCATCGCTCTGATACACCATGTGAGGCCCCCATGCATGTGTGTCCCTCGTCCATTAGGGCAGACGGCTAGTGCTATGATGGCTATCATAAGGCGTCTCAGAAGTGGTACCTCCCCTGTAGGATGTAAGAGCCAGCTGACCATGATGCGACCTCTCGTCTCGCTCGGCATGACTCTCCCTATGCAATACACCTGCTCTCTCTGATGATCCTCCACTGACCGATCGGTCGCGTATGTAACTGTCGCTCCTCTGATAGGAAGACGAAGTATACGGTACACATCCTCGAGTGTGACCGTCAGCTCTCCTACTGGAAGGTGAAAAGTGCATGTGTCAGGATCCCATCGCTCCATCAGTGCCATCAGCATCGCAGGATGAAATCGAATGGCCGGCATGAGAATCACGTACCACAATCCCACAATCGATAGTGTGTCTCTCTCTGACTGAGTCAGCCGCGGAATCTGATCTCGTAAAGTGCGAAGAATATGTCCCGTTGTATGCTCTCTCATGTACGGGAGACCCTGCAACACGAAAACATGACCATAATCAGTACTCGATCATCGAAATCGCAAATGCAAACCGTCGCACATCGTATGCTAGCCCTGAACCTCTCGCCAGGCCCTGATTGGGGACCATGGCACCCTGTCAGGGACCATGGTGCCCTAAGGGGACCATGGCGCCCTGTTAGGGACCATGGCGCCCTGGGTGGGCCCCGGTCAGCCTTCGAGGCCCGCATACGATCACGGAAAAGTCAAACATGCGAAAAATCAACAGTCAAACGTTCAGTCAACTCACCTCGTCCAGTGGCTCGTCGTCGATCACGGCCTGGCGTAGGATCTCGATCCTTGTGGGACGCTTCGGTCATTGTGAAGGCATGATGATGGCTAGGTGGGCTCCACTGCACTGAATAGTATCCTGAAATCGATAAAGTGACGAATACAAGTGTCACTTTCGAAGTATATACTCTTGTTTGTTTATTCTTACTTTTTGAAACCCTAATTTTTCCTCTATCATTCATTTTATCATAACTTGAGTTTGGGAGATGCGATTTTCGAGCCGTTGGTTGCATTGGAATCGTATTTTCCTTCTCCTACTCTCGGGATGTTCCAAAAAGTGCTCTGATGAAGCCTATTTAGTGAACACCCCTCATCAATGCTCTCTTACACAGTTTGTCGCAAGTAAACATGCTACCCTATTTCACCTCCCTAATAAGCAAGTCGAAACAGGGGGGGGCATATAGCTACTCACAGATTTCATCACTTTCCCTAGTAAGCATTAGGTGATTTTGTGATCTAACGTTTGTTTTGTAGGGTGCGGTTCCTAACTATGTACTGCAGATACCGCTGGGGGCTTCGTCCGACATCTTATGGATATATCCTTTTTCAAATAATGTTTACTTTTCTGTACTTTAGCTTGCATATGCACGTAGTACTCATATGACCGCTAAAGTGGGGGCTAAATGTAGCGTCGTAAATTGTACGCACTCGCTAGGTGTAATGCCCCGCCAGGAAACCCCGAAGGGATTAAGCCATAACACAAGAATAGAGTGCAATTTTTTTTTTTAAAATTTACAACACATAAGATGCAACAAGATATCGAAGATTCAGATTACATAGCGGAAGACATCAACTAGAACCTAAAGAGTTTCCCAACGAGATTACTTAAATTTCACAAATCAATTTACTCACACAATTAATCCAATAAGCTAATTATCTTAACAACGAGATAATTCTTAATCAGGATAATTTTCTTTCAAGAGAACGAAATATAAATCACAAGCAAGGATTCATCATTAAGATCCATTCATAATCTTCATTCAAGCTTTTCATTTAAAATTACAAACCATACATCTAACATTCTAATACACTAGGATTTCATCATAACATAAGAGATCTTTCCAAGCATATTTAAATTCCTTAAAACTGAGTATAATTCATTACTCTAAGTTACATTCTTTCATATTCCAACTTATTGCATTAAAAGGACAATTACACACATGCATTTACGATAAATCTCATCTAAACCACTTACACATTCGATCATCATGGCATTCAAGAAAGAACTGAATATAAGCATTTATAGTTAATTCTCATTTATCCACTTAACCATTTTAACATAAGCTAAACATACATGATAAAGCTGAATAAAGGAAACATAAGAGAATACATCACATAACACCATAATGATCTCAGAGTTCACCCCTAAAGGGCTACATCTCCGGGTCTGCGCAACTGCAAGACCCCTCTGATAAATAATAAAGTTAAGAATACAAGAGGTTACACTATACAATCTGGCCATCAAGGCGATACATAAACAATATACAAACGACCACATCGGTCCATAATACATAAACGATCCCTGAAAAGAACAGGATCCAGCTGAACATAATCAAAGCTAATACAACGGTCCAGAAGAGCATCCATAAAACTGAGCCATCACCACCCAAGGTCTAACATGAAACCGACACTCACAAGGCCAGAGACAAAAGGATGACCCACAAAGGTACTCAAAACAGGACAAAATGACAACACACTAGCGAACGTAGGGACAAGTGTCATCACACAACCTGGTATGGATACCATGGCAAGTCTTCATAGGTCCCGGCCCCATACACTGGGTCACCCTGGCAACCTAATCCGAGCTTCCGGCCCATCCAAGCCTCATGTGGACCCACACATCCTCTCGTGAAGACAAGGAAGATGGTTTGCCATTTCAGGCCTTCTCACAGCATGTCGAATCTATGATAGCACTCGTCCCATGTGTGAGGCACATTATCTTATTTAGAGATTACATTCTAATCGACTTAGGTTATCACTTATTAGACTCACTTTCGACGGGTTACCCAGCAGCCACTTTGGGTGCGGCCCCCAATCGAAAGCCACTTTCCCATACGACACTAGACTATACTCAACGAACTCAAACCCAAGGAATACACATGGTCAGACGAACGGAGTTCAAGAAGAGAGAAACAATCATCTGGTCAAACACGACTCAAAGATGAACACTTACTCACGGTACTCTAACTAGAGACCCGACCAACAACGGTCAACCACAATCATCATTCGACTCACACACAAGGAGGATAAGATCAAAACGACACTACCACAATACAACAGCCAACTCGAAACCGAGGACTGAAATAGGAACCCCAAGTCAATCCATACGACAGGGTCCTATCAAACAAAGCACTCTTGCCATTTCATAATAAAAGGCGAATACAGAAATAAAACTCGCAAAGGCAATAAACAGGAAAGACAAAATTTCCTCAAATTGATTTAATCATTACAAGTCGATCAAGTTTTCTACAAGATCTAAATCAGCTTTCAGTTATCTACCTCATCAAGGGATAAGTTGTTCTTGGTTTTATAACTCGTTAAGGTTCAAAGCATAAACAGACATATAAAGCCATAAAGAGTTTTTTTTTAAACCAAATTCATATTAATAAGACTCAGACAACCATTAATATATCAATTAAGATATTTAATCTCCAACAACATCATAGACATACTGGTCTAAAATCAATCTCTACAGATTCATAATTTCAATTCCAGTTACATAATACGGATTACGGAAATAAAAATGTAGAAAGAGAATCTAAATGGAGATAGCCATTTCCAATGCATATCGTTAAATTTCTAATGCCCAACGATAAATATTTCACTACTTTACAATTACTCAAATGATATGTTCTACGATAAAATTTAACATCATCAAGCAGTAATTACATCGTATTTCAACGATCAAGATCTAGATTCATTAATCCAAGATCGATCAGAATATAATCAATGATATTTAGTTGCGAAGTTAACAGTTGAAGAACTTAATTAGAAGGGGTGGACAAATCGTGAAATGAAATTGAATGATTAATTCACCTATAACTCCATTATATAGTTAATCAATATCAAGTTAGCCTTTATCATGATATGCCCCCTTAATCATAATTAAGAAGCTAATTGAACTTAACATTAAATAATAACTTCCATTAAAATGATAATAACATATCATATGCATTTTTTCTAAATACTAAAAAAAATACATTAAAAAAAAATGATTTAAAAAAAAAAAAACTACGCTTAACGCAAAACGCGTTGAAAGAGAAACGAGGGAGGGCGGCCGTGCCCTAACCCTAGCCGCAGGGCAAGGGCGGGTGGCGCCACTGCGGTGCCCACAGGCACCGCAGTGCCGCGGCCACCAGTGGCTGCGAGCGCACAGAAAGGCAACGGGGGAGGCGTAAGGGGAGCGAGTGGGGGATAGGGGAGGAGGAGCGGGTGGAGCTCCGCTCCCCACCCTCCACCCCAACAACAGTTCGTTTTAATAAAGAAAACTCGCCCAAATTCGGTTTTAAAGCGTTTAACACAGCGCTAATTAATAACAAACACAGTTCGAAAATTCCTCCCATATAATTTTAAAACACACAGTTCTGAAATTAACACAACGCCCAGCATGAAATTTGATAAAAATTTCGATTTAATAAAAGTTCGGTTTAAACGAACAGGTTTAGATATCATATTTTCTTGAAGGTTTATCATCCTTTCCAATAACAAAGGGTTTCAAACACCCAAACAGCAATGAGGAAAATACACATTTCCATTAAAATCTCCAGCCAAACTCATAATGGTCAATCAAATTGATTTTTCAAAAACAAATTCAGAATCCTACCTTCATTCGCAATCCTGGTATAGCTGAGGGAGAGCCCAATCCTGCCAGATCCAGACCAACAATCTTCCTCTCCAAAACCCCCAATTTTTGTCCAAAATTATTTTTCCAACCAAAATTTCTCCAAAATGTCCATTTTCCAAATTTTCCCCAAATTTTGGGTTATATGGAAGAGTTGACCCCCAAAATTCTATTTTTGGAATTAAAATTCTATTTACAAAAAAATTCACAAAATTTACTCCTTTTCTAATTATAACAACAAATCGACTTGCCTTTTTAATTCAAAAACGATTTCTCATTTAATCAAATTTAACCTTTCAAATTTCCGAATCCAACAGAATGCAATTACGTCTATTGCGATTAAATACAAAACTTTCTTTTCAACAGCATATATATAAAATGCATTTAATATTCAAAACAGTCATTTAATCGAATTTACTCCCAAATAACATAGGCAATTCATTAACAACGAAAATCGCATTACGGAAACCAGATTAATTTAATCCATAAATCTCTAATGCACAAATGCATAATTAATCAAAATAATTACTAAGGACTAAATAATCAATTTAACCAAACACACCAGGCACGCAAACCGAGAAGGACAACCAAACAGACGACTCGCAAACCCAAACAACAGGGATTACCGACGACGACTGGCGATGCTCACTGGAGCACGACTAAGGTCAACTAGGGTCTTACGACCACCTAATCCAACTCTAAGGATTAAAAGAGGTACACTCAAACCTGCAATCCGAGTGAAGAAGAACTTCGCACTCAAGCGGCATTGCACCTGAAATTTCCTGCAACCAAGGATCATACATGCATACATATATAAAATTTAATGAAAACGTTAGCCCGATATTAATACCACGAGATAGGTACACTAACAACTTGCATACAACTAGTGAGAAAACCACATCAATAGCTATGCGTAAAATCAATCATCTAACTATAACATAATATTACGATAAACTAACCAAGATTAAACCAAGATTAGAGATCGATTACGGTAGGGGTACTACACTAGGGTGGTACAATTTCACACCTAGTTTAGCACCCGCCTTAGTGCATTTTGCATTCTGCATTGCATTTCTCCTTAAGCACTTAATTAATCAAATTAATTAGGTCTAAGGTCCTATTTCATCATTCTCTACATCACAAAGTTGGGCCCTTTCATTAAAGCGCGCCCTTCGCATTTTATTCCTCCAATACATCACTTAATTAAAAACCCTAATTAAGTCCTATTTCGAACTTGGGGGCTTGGTTTTGGGGTCAAAACATCTTGAAATCACCTGTAACTTTGGGATTCTCTCTAAAATCATCATATTCGACGGCCTTGAAAATTTGGTGAAAAGTTGTCGGGACCGTGGCGCCCGGTGCACATGGTCCCGGACATTTTTCCCGAAATTTTGGGAGCACGATCCAATCATAAAATAAAGCTTAACCCCAATAAATTGGCGGGATATTCAATCTCTAGGTCAGCCAAAATACGAATTTACGATCTAGGGGTTCCTACATAAGAGCTCTCTTTCTTCATTTGAAAGGATCCGATTTTTGTTTCCAGGAACTTCATATGCAGCGAAAGAGCAGATCTTTGAGGACTTCAACAACATTCAACATCATTCTATCAAGCATCAATCAAATTCATTCATCCACTTAGGGCTTGGAAGACATTGAAGAACAATAGGAGATTACCGACTGAAGATTGGCTTGTACTCCTCCCTTGAGGGTTGGGTATGATTTCGTATTGTTTTCATGTCTTTGCATAAGCTTTGATACATCATTTATCCATGCTTTAGATCACATTGCATCTTGATTCGGAGCATTTGCATTATCATTTACAAGCAATTAGGGTTTACTTTCTAGGTTGCTCTAGTTTGCTTTCTTGCATTTTAGGACCTTGCACACACACTAGGTCTGCACACACAATACATTTTACAAAATAACTTGGCTATTCATGGAGGTGGAAATCACTGAAGCGGGGGTTTGACTAAGGCAAAACCCTATATAGCCGCCCCTCCCCCTTTTTCAGATATCATTGCAGGTTTCGAGATTCGGACGACGCCGCTGGATACAGATCCGGAGAGAGAAGGTCGAGACAGCACCCTGTGTGAAGTTGCAGAGCAGAAGACTGGGACAGGGGCGCTGGGCGCCCTGGTCCTGCCAGGACAGGGGCACTGGGCGCCCTGGTCCCTGGGACAGAGGCGCTGGGCGCCCTGGTCCTCCGGACAGACAGTTTGCAAACAGCTTCCCGACAGTGTTTCAGAGTGCAGAACAACAGTTTCCGGTGCAGTTTTCAGGACAGTGGCGCCCGCGCCCCCGTCCCGAACATTTTCAGTCCGATCTTGACTCCAGGTACATATCTGCATTCTTATTTTATCCTTACATTTACAGCTATTCATTGTTTAATCTCAATTCTGCAATCTTGTTATTGGTTCATACTTGCATTTTGGGATTAGGGTTTGAACTTACATTACTTGATCTTACAATTTCAACAAGGGAATAGAAATCCTAATAGATATCCCGTGGCTCTCTCTTTCACCAAAAGAAGTAGCCAATTGTGCGATATCTCTAGGCTCTTTCGTATTCCGCAATGTGTGTCAAAAGGTAGGATTAGGGTATGTTGACCTAGTCTCGCTTTTTCCCCTACACAATATCATTATGTACTTTAAATACTTTGTGCCTTCACATGAAATCTTGTGTTATTGATATGAGTTCAATTCCTATTAGATGTGTAAAATAAATGCTTGGTAGTACAACTGGCTAATACTTGTGATTATTTGATAAGTGGATGATACATGGAATGATGCTATGTCTACTAATGTATACGTTAATGCATTCTTGTGTTTTCTCTACGTCTGAGATAAATTCATGTTATGATTGACTCTTGGGATAAATGTATTAGGATAGAAATGAGATCTCAAAATGACTTTTGATAGATAAGCAAAGGTTGTTGCTTCTATCTTCATGTATGTTTTATATGTATCTCATGTGTCATGATATTGTTATATTAGTGTTAGAATGTGGATATATCATGCTAGCTACACAAATTCAATTACTCTTGCCAGTATCATATTGCTAGTCTTCCTCATGTTGGGTTGGGTATCTTTTGTGTCAAAAATATTTTGGGGAAGTGTAACTACTTCATGGTAGGGTGAAAATGCGCTCCAATAATGTTCTCACTCGTGATGTGCTTGAGGGAGAGATGTCGGGAGTTCCTGTCAGGGTGGTTATCATGATTTTCTCATCATGCATTTATTGTATTCGACCTTGTGGTCTGTTGTAAAGGTATATGCTTCCCTATATTTAGTCTTGTTATTGTTTGCTTACTCCAACTTTATGTCAAAATATGTAATTTTGTATCTCTATTATTGTATATTTGGACACGTGGCATCAATATATACTTGATGATGTATAATTTGTGAATTAGAGTAATTTGATTTTAGAGTGGTCCTTACAAAAAAGAGGTCTATTGAAAGATTCCAATTTTTTTTCTAAATGAGGACTTAAGACCAATGTAAAATAGGATATAATCGGTAAAAGTAAGAGCCGCAAAGAATGAGGGAAAATGGACGCGATTACAAAATGGTAAAGTTGTCATTACCAATTTGTGTCTCAAAATACCATAGGATAGCAAGAAGGCAGTGAAGACAGGGCAACAAGATGATGGAAAGAAGGAGAGGAAACAAAGAAAACATGTCTAAAAAGAAACAATACTACTATCATGTGTCATCAACTACAAGGTAAATTATAATTAAGCCTCACCCAAGAGCACTTAGAGTTAGTGTGTTGGAAATGTAAGGAGTACTCTTAGAGGGGTGGTCTTGTGTTAGGGCATGTTGTAGATGAAAGTAACATAATATATCTCATGGAAACTCATGAGCATGATGGGTGTAAGACTCATTCATTTAATGGTTAAATAAAATTAATCATTTGGAATGAAGCGGGAAGAAATGATATAGTTTATGGAGTTATTGTGGTGTTTGTTAGGGAAACTTGGCATAGGAACATTCAGTTGTCCAAAAATATAACACAAATAAGTAATATACCAACAACTTGCTTATTTGTAAAGGTGTGGATATGTGGAAGTACTATAGGAATTATGCATGCAAATCTTGTAAAGGTGTGAGTGTGGTTGATTACGTCATTTACTTACAAAGCTTGATCCTAGGAAGGATAATGAAAATAGAGATAAAGGATCTTCTTCTATGGCTAAAATCATCCCACTGCCCAATTTGTATATTGAAAATTGACCAAAAAATAATTAGCCTACATTAACAAAGCAACATAATCATCAACACCTAGCAAAAGGAAAATTTTTAATAACTTAAGAAATTGTTTTACCTTTGTGGAAGCTTTGAAATAAATAATTCAAAAGAAAGAAAAGAGTAAGAAGGGGTTCATAAGCCATGAATTAACAAGCATAATACAAGAGGATCTTGAAAGATACATAAGGGCAAAAAATAGGAAAAGGAAAATAAGTTGGTTTTCCAACAAATGCTTGGTTTGATGAAGCATGTAAGGTAGCAAGGAAACCCCTTAAGATCTAAGAAAAGAAGGATCAAACAATTTTTTATACCATCAGATTGTAAAACCAAAAAAGAGAGTACATAATCACACCAAGAGAGCAGCAAATATATTTAGGAAAAAGTAACCCAAAAAATTTTAGAGGGAGCTTCAACAAAGGAAGAAAAATAATGAATATAACATCGCAAAAAATTAATGACTTATTTATGCAAGGAAATTGTATGAAGACAAACCACAAGAAAAGGTCCCTTGCATGGTTAACATGGCAAGGCAACTACCTACTTTATAAGAGGTTAAAGAAAGTATAAATAATTTGAGCACAAGGAAGGCTTGTAACATGGTTGAGCTGTAGGCAAAGTACTTAAAATTGGAAAGAGCATTCTACCTCCCTATATTAGAATCATTTCCAACAACACCACCAATATAAGGTTTCCAATATATTAAACAACCAACCTTACAATACCTCCCTTTAGGAGCGGTGATATAAATAATCCATCCACCATGATCAATCATTTATTTACCAAATTATTCGAATGCATGTTGAGTATGGGATCAATAAGTGGATAGTTCAAAAAGAAGGAAGAGAACAAATGGATAGCCAAGTTTTAGACCAAAGCATTGGACTAGAGATCATGTCATCAATTTGAGACACATCATTGAAAAAATTGGGATGGTAAAGAGGAATCATATTGCTATTTTGTTGACTTCAAGAAAGTGTTTGATATAGTTCCTAGGAGAAATTCATGATATCTAGTATGAAGAATCTTGATATCTTAAACAAATCTAGAGACATTTTTCATAGACTTTATGAGGAATTCTAGGTAAAAATCAAAATATAATCAGGCCTTTCAAAAAAAATAGATGTAGGTTTTCCTCATGCCTTATGAATGAATTACAAACAATATTGATAATAAATATTATAAAATATTTTTCCAACACACCCTAAGTGCCTTAGGACACTTTCCAAGGATGTTGGAACCATGCAATATAACATAAGATTTACAAGGTAGATGCCACCTTAATTCTAAGAAGACTAAAGTAGACTGCCATAAAACTAGTTGGCAGGTAAGTTGTTTACATTCATTAGCTAAGTAAGTCTCTTTTTCAATTTTGGAAATGCAATGTCCACACCTGAAATAAATAGTAAGGAGAATTTCTTGAAGGAAAGAAACGATGACTACCAATTGCGTACACAATTTTCTTAGTAAATTATGTATTGTAAGATATCATTACACTTTATTAAAACAATTTTAAGTTTTTCATATATATTTTGTCATATAAAAAGACCATTTTAAATATAAAACTTACATTTTTTTTATCACAAAGCCATTCTATATTTTAAGTAATTTCTAATATTTTCTAATAATTGAAATATCTTAAACTCCAAAGATGCATCTTAATGTAATCACAAGCTCCTTTGTGAAAGCTAACCAAGTAATGAGAAAAGTAAAAAATATTTAATATCTTAATTTTTTTTATAAAGTAATGTAAATACCCTTTCTTGAATGTTATGCTTTCTCCATCGTATCACTACATAGCACATGCCATGAGTTATAATGAGTGTCATTGTCACATTAGCTATCCAAATGTGATACTTTATTGAAATTTCAAACAAAATATTGAGCAGTTGCAAAAAGATTGATCCATGAGTAATTGAGAAGAGGAAAGCCAAACATAAAACTCCAAATGAGCTAAAACGGTCTACAAAAAATTATGGGGAAAAAAGGCTTATCCCTATAAGGAGGAAATTATTGTAGGCCCTTATAGCATATGTGCATAAAGTATGTTGGTTATTTGCAATGACTCTTTGGTTACTAAGAAGTTCAAACAAAAATCGATTATGCTATTTGTAAAGTGGAAAATAGCGCTCGAACCCTACGTGTTCCCCCCACCACTCCAAGGAGAGAGAAAGGAGGTCACTAGGGTTGACGGTTTTCACTTAGGAGGGACTTTACATTCAAAAGAGGGGTTGAAACCCACAAGATCCAATCTCACACAATGCAAGACTGGATTTTAAATGAGTTTCAAGGGTTAAGAACGCAAGGCTACCCTCTTTTGTAAAGAATGTAGATAGAAGGATTGAGCTAGGAATGCATGTAAAGTGAGAAAGATTCGCTTATAAACAAAGATAGGAATATAGGATGAAGCTGCGGACCTGGAATTAGCAGTAAAATGTCGAGACGGCGCTGTCCTACAAATTTGAGCGAAAGTTGACGGGACGATGGCGCCCGGCGTGCACACGGTCCTCCGAAAAATCCACGAAATGAAGGGGGATCTGTTCGTCTCTGCACAAGGATTTCAGATCTTCAATTACAGCCGCGTACCTGCAACCTACACACAGAAAAGAGAGGACGATTGGGGGGTTAGGGATTAGGGGTTTTCCCTTAGGTCAAACCCCGGTTTTGGAATTAACCAAGAAATGAGAATGCTGTAAATGTAAATGTTTGTAATGTAATAAAGTACTGATACCTTGTTGTAAGAATGTTTGTATTCTTACATGCAAAGGTGTAAATGTTGTTGTATGTTGTATGTTGTATGTGATCTCCTCTTCAATGGTTGAATCCTTGTCTTGAATGCAACACTTAGCCTTGAATGGAGACTTAGAATGCTCAATTGCTTGAAGGAATGCTTGAATGCTTGAATGTTTGAGTGTTTTAATATCGCTTCCACGTCTTGCACACATATGTCCTTCCTCCTCAAAATGGGAGAGGAAATGTAGTTTATATACTTGCTGATAGACTAATTTTTTCGACCTTAGGCCGACCAAGAAACATTATTTCCCGAATTGCAAACATAAAGACCCGAGGCCCAAAAGAGACCGGGCCCAAAATAGGGCCAGGGACCAGGGCGCTGGGCGCCATGGTCCCACCTCCCAGGACAGCAGGGTGCAAGGAGGGATCATGCCAAGGTGCTAAAAAATGCAGTTTTTGATGTCATGAACAAGTTTTGGGGTCTCCATTCAGGTTCAGTGTTGCGTCGCCATCATGAAGACCCAAATGCAGTTGAAATTGCAAGTGTCACAATTTTAGGACGTTACATTTAGCCCCCACTTTAGCGGGAGTATAAGCGTACGCCCATACTTCCGGTAAAGTATAAGGAAACAACATTGAAAGACTTTCACCACGTCAAGGAGGCAAGATACACCAAGCCCCCAGTGGACTAAGGATCTTACGACTTCGATTGACAAAGTAAAAGGGAAGATCATGAGGGAGAACCATGACTGTCAGTAGTAAGGTTCCCTCACTATGAGTCATGCAAGAAAAATACCAAAAATTTTCAAGGCAAAGCTAAGTTCGCCAAGAAATTTTTCAAGTATCCTGAAGGGATAGACGGGGTGTATGCCCCCCTACGTTAAAGCGATCGCACACGCCTCAACGGGGGTGATTGCTTTAAGGTAGTGATACACATAAGAAATGAGAAGGGAAAAGAGCACGTTATCACAAAGATTTAGCCCCCAAGTGTGAGATAAACCCAAGGATAATAGACACAAAACACAAAGCATGAGGTGACTTCGCTTTCCTCGGGGTCAGTATGCTGTATGATAATTCATGTATATCATATGTATGTATGCATAATTTTTCTTCATTCCCCAATCAAGGAAGGTCACCTGGAAGAAGGGAACACATGTGTCTTTTGAGTCAACATGAGAGAGACCAAAAGAGATCTCAATGCTTTGCATCGTCCTCAAGTAGACGACACTAAGGACAACAAATAGAAGAATGAGAATAACACATAGAAGAAGTAACAACAGAGAGGAGGAGAGAGTCTGCTATGCTAATGAAACTAGTCTAGCACGTCATCCACCCCCCGATCTTGCTGATCAATATTTCGGGAAGGCAGGAAACACGCTAGAGGAGGAACATTCAACACAGCAGATGGAGCTATCACAAGATCCAAACAAGGGCTATGTTCATGTTCCAAGCCACGTTGTTCTTGTCTAGGAGCTAGGATAAGTGTTTTAGAAAATTCATTAGATAAATGGTTATCAATATCAAAAAATTCATATTCACTATCAGAAGCAAGAGAAGTAGTATTTTCATCATGAATAACATTTTCATCTATATCATCATCAAGATTTATAAAAATAGGATCTTTAACTCGCACAGGATCAAAATCATCATGCATCTTATGTTTAGGAGATTTTGGCTCAATTTCCGGCTGAGGAGAAAATGGAATAATATTAGCTGAAGGTGTTTTTGGGGATTGCAAAGTTTGAGAAGCAGCTGCCTGAGCTCTAAGATGACGCTTTCGTCGGCGTTCACGCGTAGAATGATTTCGTCTAGTCTTAGTAGGAAGTTGAGAAGATTGAGGAGGAGGAATGTTCTCATCCTTATCACTTGGGTGTTTAGGTTGTGGTCTCTTAGGCTAGATAATAGGAGAAGAGGAAGGTCTCTTCTCTTTATAAAAGGAAGGAGGAGGAACTGCTCCATATAAAGGAGGAATATTTGGTTTAGGAAGGAGACCGAGTCCATCATGACGAGGAGGTATAGGTCTACTTTTAGAAAGTTTATTAGACATAGACATAGTCACATCCATAGGAATGGGTTGGGAATCTTCTTGAGGAAAGACATTAGTTTTATCTTTCAAAGAAAGAACTTCCTTCTCAAGAATGATAGGAATATCAAGTTTGGGTGTTCTAGGTTCACTTAGAGATAGGATCATATCTGTTTTCCACTTTTGATAAGATTTGAAAAGATGATCACTTCGCGGAGGAAGAGATTGGAATTGTTTAGGCCAAAAATAATCAATAGGAACGCTAGAAGTTCTTTCAGCTGGTTTAAAGAGACTATGATTGATAGTAACAACTTCACCATTATGGGGAAATTTCAAACATTTATGAATAGGAGAAGCAATAGCTTTCATGGAAGATAGCCAAGGATAGCCTAGCTTCACACGAAATTGTTCGGATGAAGGAATAATAGCAAAGTTCACATCAAGGGATTTGTTATGGACCTCAATAGGTAATGTAATAGAACCAATTGCAGGAGAAGAAAATGCATCAAATAATTTCACAATCACATCTGTTTTGTCATAGATCACTTGATTCAATTGTAAAGTAAAGAGAAATTCTTCAGTAATAACATTAACCATGCAAGAAGAATCAATAAGCACTCCACGGCAAGGTGTATTCTTGACTTTTGCAACTATGTATAAAGGACCATCATGTGCCCTAATAGTTTCACTAGAATCAAATGTGATGGAAGGTTCTTTAGGGTTTTTCTGCTGCTCTACAAAGTTAATCACATTCGGAGTCATAGACACAAGACCATCAGATGAGAAAGAGGAATCATTAGTCTCAATCACATTAGAGGTATGATAAGGTAATGGATCAGTAAAAATCTTAAGATTTTGGTTAGGAGGAGCTACAGATGTGTTGCCTTTATCATTCACTCCTGAAACAGAGATAGTATTATTATCAATCAAATCTTGAATTTTACCCTTTAAAGCAAAACATTTCTCAGTATCATGCCCAGGTTGACGATGAAATTGACAAAAAGATTTGTTATCAAAATAGGGTGAATTAATCTTTTTAGGATCTATTTGCTTTATAGGAGGAAGAGTAAGCACATTTTGTTCCCATAACTTATTCATAATACTATGCAATGATTCATTCAAAGGAGTAAACTTTCTTTCTTTCTTGAAAAACTTAGAAATAGGAGGCACACCTGATGCTGCATTCACATTGTTGTTGATGATGTTTTCATTGAACTTGACTGACTCTCTGTTTGGTTTAAAATTTCCAAATGGTTGTTGACTACTATCACCCTTATCACTCGGAGCCATAGGATTTGCTTGTTCCATTTGACTCACAGTCAGTTGATAATTGTGAAGAGTTGCACATAACTGTTGGAAAGAAGTAAACTCAGAAAACAGAAGTTTTTCTCTAATATCTTTTTGTAAATTAGAAATAAAGATTCTTTGAATATCATTATCAGGTACTGGAAAAGAAATTTGAGCATACAAATGCTTATATCTACCAATGAAATCAGTCACTTTTTCTTTAACACCTTGTTTACAATGCATTAAATCAATCAAAGTAACTTTAGGACTTATATTGTTTTGAAATTGTTGAATAAAAGCATTTGCAAGTTGTTCGAAAGAAGTAATAGAATAAGAAGGCAACGAGCAATACCATTTTAGGGCTTTATCTCTTAATGTCCTAGTAAACAATTTTGCAAGCAACCTTTGGTCATAAGCAAAATCGGTACATATTGTTTGAAAAGTCTTAACATGTGTTAGAGGATCACCTTTACCATTATAAAGCTCCAAATGCAGGATTTCAACATGTTTAGGTGGGATAGCTCGAACAATGTCAAGAGAAAGTGGGCTTGCAACATCAAATGTGGGCATACTAAACTTAGATTGATTCATAGAGGCAATTTGTTGCTGTAAAGAAGAGACAGTTTGTGCAAGATTGTTAATGGTCGCTTCAGTCGAAGAGTTCATATTAGACATGTTAGATTGTGATGGAGGTATTATGTTATTGACAGAAGGTATTGATTGAGAGTAAGGTGGCGGGACACTATGATAGTTAGTCATAGGAGATGATTGGAAAAGAGGAGCACTACAAGGAGGAATGGAATGGTTAAATGAATTGCCCCCTTGCGTCATGCTCATTTGTGGAGATATAATAGGGACACTCATTGAAGGAATGAATGAAGAAGTCGGATTGAATGAAGGAAGAGGGTTGATTGAAGAAGAAGGATTGCCCCCATGACTGGTGATCATAGGTGGAATGTCTTGTATTGAAGTGGTCATTATGTTTGATGTAAAAGTAGGTATACTAGCAATAGAAGTTGTTAAAGGAATAGAATGATTGACTTGAGTAGGAGGTTGTGTATAACCTAAAGTTTCGGCACAACTCTTCATAGGCATCACATTCAAATCCACAATGTGTGCAATACCACGCAAAATATCAATTCCATTCTTATCACTTTGAACCATACGTTTCAGACCCTCAATTAATGAAAGAGCTTGACTATCCGGATACTCATGAGACATCCATTGCTGAAAATCATCAAATTGGTTATCCAATTTCGAAAGTTGTTCTACAGAAACTTCATGGAGAGCTTCTTCATCATTAAGAGGATTAGAGGAATTACTCGTGTCCTCGTTAAAAAGGCCATTCAAATTAGGTTCCATCTCCTCGGTAATTAAACCTTGGAAAGACTTAATTCTAAGGCTTCGTCTAACGAGAATAGTGTAAGTAGGGCTTATTGTTGTAAAACTCATGCACTAGAGAGAGAGAGAAGATTTTGAATTTAGAGTTAGCAAATTTCAATAAAATCAACCAATCTCCTAGATTTAGGCTGTTAAATGCAATCACGACAATCTCCCGAAATTTCAGAAAAAAATGTCAGGGACCGTGGCGAATGGAGTGCACACGGTCCTCGCAACTTTTTTCGAAATTTTCAAAGATGAAAGTTATGATGATTTTAAAGCTAATCTGAAAAAATTGAGTGATTTTATGATCTGTAGATAGGCCAAATTAAAGTTGCAATCTCAAAATTGAACCCTACCAAGATTGTTGAAAAAAATGTAAAATTTGAATTTTAAAAAAGAGAGGGAAACTGAAATTTTGAATTTTATGATTTTAGAGGGAATACAAAAAGCAATGCAAGCTTTGAAATTTAAAAGTTGACTCAATTTCATGCAAAATTCAATTTTGAAAGTGGAAATCAAAGTTGTTGCAACTAAACATTTAATTTCAAAAGCCACAAACTGCAAAAATTTTGAATAAAACACTGAAACTTCTAATGAATGCCAACACACTTTTCAGATTTAGGACAGTAAGAAACACAATTTTGACACAAAATTTCAATTTCAACAATTTTTTGAATGATTAGAAGCCTTAATCCAAGCAATCACTAGACCAACTTTGACCTTGATTTTGAAAGTGTTAGAATTGATGAAATCAACCAAGATTCTGGATTTTAGCAGAAAAATACAGTAAGATCTAACTCCCGAAATTTTGGAAAAAATGTCGGGGACGATGGCGCTCGGGGTGCACACGGTCCTCGCAACTTTTTTCCAAATTTTCAAGGATGAAAGATATTATGATTTTGTTGCGGAATCCAAAGTTACAACCGATTTGGAAATGTTTTGATCAGTGAAATTATCAATCAAAGGTTGAATCAAGAGGGTTTTAAAAATTAGGGTTTTGACACTTAACCACTTAATTTTTAGAATTAAAGCACAAATATGAATTGACAATTTGTAATAGAAGGGTAGATCTGAAACAAGCATTAACAATTAAACATTTCACAAGCTCAATTACTAAAAAGAAAATTTAGGGTTTTTATGCAATTAACCTCTAAAATTTTGCAAAAGATCAAACATGGAAATGTAATTAAGGAAGCAAATTTTTTAGATCTAACCATGAATAATCAGAAAGGATGTTCACGTCGGGTTCACCAAAATGTAAAGCGGAAAATAGCGCTCGAACCCTACGTGTTCCCCCCACCACTCCAAGGAGAGAGAAAGGAGGTCACTAGGGTTGACGGTTTTCACTTAGGAGGGACTTTACATTCAAAAGAGGGGTTGAAACCCACAAGATCCAATCTCACACAATGCAAGACTGGATTTTAAATGAGTTTCAAGGGTTAAGACAGCAAGGCTACCCTCTTTTGTAAAGAATGTAGATAGAAGGATTGAGCTAGGAATGTATGTAAAGTGAGAAAGATTTGCTTATAAATAGAGATAGGAATATAGAATGAAGCTGCAGACCTGGAATTAGTAGTAAAATGTCGAGACGACGCTGTCCTGCAAATTTGAGCGAAAGTTGATGGGATGATGGCGCCCGGCGTGCACACGGTCCTCCAAAAAATCCGCGAAACGAAGGGAGATCTGTTCGTCTCTGCACAAGGATTCCAGATCTTCAATTACAGCCGCGTACCTGCAACCTACACACAGAAAAGAGAGGATGATTGGGGGGTTAGGGATTAGGGGTTTGCCCTTAGGTCAAACCCCAGTTTTGGAATTAACCAAGAAATGAGAATGCTGTAAATGTAAATGTTTGTAATGTAATAAAGTACTGATACCTTGTTGTAAGAATGTTTGTATTCTTACATGTGAAGGTGTAAATGTTGTTGTATGTTGTATGTTGTATGTTGTATGTGATCTCCTCTTCAATGGTTGAATCCTTGTCTTGAATGCAACACTTAGCCTTGAATGGAGACTTAGAATGCTCAATTGCTTGAAGGAATGCTTGAATGCTTGAATGTTTGAGTGTTTTAATATCGCTTTCGCGTCTTGCACACATATGTCCTTCCTCCTCAAAATGGGAGAGGAATTGTAGTTTATATACTTGCTGATAGACTGATTTTTCTGACCTTAGGCCGACCAGGAAACATTATTTCCCGAATTGCAAACATAAAGACCCGAGGCCCAAAAGAGACCGGGCCCAAAATAGGGCTAGGGACCAGGGCGCTGGGCGCCATGGTCCCACCTCCCAGAACAGCAGGGTGCAAGGAGGGATCATGCCAAGGTGCTGAAAAATGCAGTTTTTGATGTCATGAACAAGTTTCGGGGTCTCCATTCAGGTTCAGTGTTGCGTCGCCATCATGAAGACCCAAATGCAGTTGAAATTGCAAGTGTCGCAATTTTAGGACGTTACACTATTATTCGAAAATAAAATTGCACACATAAAAAACAATGAAATAAATTAAAAGGTCAACTCAGTAGCATATCGTGGATGTAAAAGTTGATGATTAACCATAGGAGCCAAGAATCGTCCGCAAGAAAAATACCTATCACACAAAAGAGATCAAACAAAGATTGCATGCTCTATAACAACCAAAGAATTTTGTATAATGCACAAAAGAATAGAAGATTCAATATTGAAGGAGTTATTACAATGAATGAATGACTTGCTTTATAGGAAGCAAGAGATGCCCTAATCCTAAAATTAGAAGAACTAGAGCAATGCAAAGTAGGAGCTAAATTAAGCTCAACTACAAACTATGAACTTGCTAACTAGAAGTGCCTCTAAGTAAACTCAAACTACAAAATGCATAACACCTAGATAAAATAAAGTACCTAAGTTTAGCTTAAGTGAAAAAGCAATTAAAGGACCTAATTAATAAAAAATTAGATAATTATCCTAGAATTACTCCAACTATGGATTCCCTCTTAGATGTGGATGTAATGCAGGTGCTTTAGGTAAAAAAGTCAAAGACAATTATGTGCTTCTAGATTCATCCTTTTCGAATCTTATGAAAAATAATAACATTAATAGATTCAATTATCTAAAAACAACAAGTAATCTTTACTATTATTTTAATCTTTCTTGTTCAAACTCTTGATTTTTTTCTTTGAAATAAAACTATATTATTAAATCAACTAAACACTACATATATTATACCTGTTGTAGACACCTAAAAATGCCATTTAATCAAATAAATATTTTATCCTAATGTCCTCTATTAATTAAATAAATGTTTTTATTTATTTAATCAATTCAATAAGCCTCTTCTTTCTAATTAAATAAATATTTGTAATTTATTTAATCTATCCCTATTATCCAAATTAAATAAATATTTTATTTATTTAATGTATGTGGTCTTTCTCTATTAATTAAATAAATAATTTTATTTATTTGTTTTATTCATTTACCTTTTTCTTCTTATCCACATGACAACACGTCTCGCTAAATGACCTACTCCTTAATCTTAGCCCTTCACTCCAATTAACTTCTTAATCCTATTCATTCTTATCTTCTACCTTTCCACCTCTTAATCTCCTCCTTCCATCTTTAGCTACCCTCAAATCTTATTGATTCTCTTTCATCTAAGTGATCTCAGTCATTCATCATCCAACCTCTTGATATAAACCCTCCATTTTCAGGATTCAATCTATATAAAAGAGGCTTCCACCTCTCATTTTCAATAACATTTCTTGAGCATACTTACACTCTACCAAAATCATTCTAGTAATACATCATAACAACCACACCCATTCTTCCTTGAGCTCTTGTTCAAGTGCAACACAAATATGAGAGCAACCATTATCAAACACAAGATCGTGGAGGATAGAAGAACAACGAAGAGAAGCCTCTTATGCATGTGAAAGTATAGCTTTGCTTATTTTATGTTATTTGCATGCATTTGTAGATCTAGTTTAGTGGTTGGCTTGGTTGGGGTTTACAAATAGGATTCAAAATTCAACATAACATTTTGGCATAAATTTTGCATAATATATTAGATTTTTGAAATTCAAAATGTATTGAAAAGTTGGTTTGATGCTCTATCTCATTTTCTTAATGTATTTTTTTAGATATTGTAAAAAAGGTTTTTATAAATACACTCAAAGTCACCCCTTCCTTTCAAAACTTCATCTTCTCATAGTTTTTTCATTTGGAATCATCTCTTAGTGAGATTAATGAAAATATCATAACGAAGTAACTTATGCATAACATTTTATTGCTTTTGTTATCATTTTTGGCATATTTTCACACACATAGATTTGAACATGATAAAAAATTAGCTTGAAGCTCATCATTGGATCAAAGGGTTTCAACACAAATTGGAAGCATTAAAAATAAGGTGCACTTGTTCTAAATATTTTCATTTTCATTCTAAAATTGATCAAAATCTTTTCCATTTCTTTCTTTAAATCAACTTGCTTGGTGTGTATTGCACATATTGAAAATGAGATTAAAATCAACCTTTTACATTTGGATTTGGAATTAAAATAAACAAGTGCCTTTTCATACCCAAGATTACTTATGTATGTCTCCTCTTGGATCCTAGTGGTAACCTTGAGTGATTAGAAATAAGCGATCTTATTTCTTTTTTCAGGAGGCCTACCTAGAGAAGTGATCACTCTAAGGAACGACTTAAACTCCCATTTTTTGAAATAAAATAAATAATGAGGATGAATTCAAAGTGCTCAACTAAGATTTAGTAGGGACAAAGAAAGAAAATCCAAATTTTGTAATGCTAGAAAATAGAATGAATCTATAAGAAACATAAAGGATGAGTGGTTGTATCAACCTCCAGGCACCGCTAGTTGATAATTTATGGAGAAGAGAACATAGTAAATTAATGTATGAATCCCTCAATGTGGAGAGGGGCATCATGCGGTTGTTGAATGGATGCATCGTCATTCTCAGCGAAAGTGAGACATGGTGATGATTTGAGAATTCCAACCATGGCTTGAAATTGATTTGTGTTTAGGTTGGATGGAACTAATGCTTCTTGGAGAGCTTGGTCCAAGATGGTTTTATGTGAGGTTGATAGGTGCAAAATCTCTAGTATGGAAATGAGTGTTGGCATCATATCCAATTGGTCCACAAGGTTATGTTGTTTGGGCACATCTGTTGCTCTTGATGGTGCTCGTGGTAAGGTAATCTTTCTACAATAGGTATCAACGTTGCATTCAAGATGTTTTCCTTTAATTGTAATGGTTGCAACTTGTTATTTAGCATCATAAAGGTTATTGACGGTATAGATATACAATGTGCATGTATAATTTGTCATGCTATCTTGGTTCTTACCTTAATGGGAGGGATCCTCTTTTTCATATGATGGGAGTAGATTCTTGAACATGGTGTGATATGTATTGGAAGTTTTTGCAGTGTGGTCATTGACTTTTATGTCACCTCAATCAACAAGGTCATGTATGATGTCTTTTATTCGATGACAATTGTCCGTTTTGTGCTCTCTTCCTTTGTGAAATTCACAATACTTATTATCCCTCCACCATGGGGGTTTAACTTGTGGTTCATTGTTTAACGTTTTAGGCAACGTGATAAGATTGGAAGAGACGAGTTGTTGAAATACTATTTCAAGAGGTTCTCCCAAGGGTGTATATGTTTGATTTGGTTTGTAGGTAGATTACCTACTCTTAGGTGCCTCTTGTTGTGTGTTGGGAGCTTGATTTCCTTGATTGTTTGGGGGATTAGCTTGGTTGGTATTGTTGTTGTTATGATTATCAACTTGCTCAACTATTTTGACCATAGGTTGGGTGATCTTGATAGTCCTTGCGTCTACAATACCATCATTAATGATGTATTTGTTCTTGGACCAAAACTTGCTTCCAAGTGGAATTCCATATCCTCATTTAAGTTTGAAACGAAGATTTCAACTAATTGTTCCTCAAGAATGGGGAAGGAATGTCTACTAGAAAGGTGTCTCCATCTTTGCAAGAATGTTGAGAATAAATCTTCATTCTTTTGTTCAGTGTTGCATAAATCAACCATGGAGACATCACGTTCTATGTTGTGTGCATGATGAGTGACAAATTCTTGCACTAAGTCTGCAAATGTCTAGATTATGTCGGGTAACTGTGAAACACGGGGGCTTCACTAGCTAGGCAATATTATATAAAGTGTGTTCATATTGGGAGGTTTAATATCCCAAAAATGAGGGTACAATATATTTCCTATTAGTGAAAATAGGGGGTTTTTAATTCGAGCAATAATAATATACAATATTTGGCGAAAATAGGGGGCTTTAAATTCAAGTTGTGTATTGGGAGGGGGTGAGAAAAAAGCAGTTTAGGCCAATATTTTTTGAAAATAGGGGGATTATTTAGTATGTCATGAATGCACATGATATAACCCAGGTTCACTAAGTGAAGCCCCCATGCCATGAAAACCACTGCATAGCTGATCCTCCTAGACTTTGAGGAAAGAGGTGCATTAAGTATGTTTCATGATTCATCATATGCAACCTCTAAGCATATAGAGTATAATTCTCTCGCATGGTTTCTTGGATCTCCCTTTCCTTTGTATTTGTCAAATTTTGGAGTCTCGAAATTGTGTGGGAAAGGAGGCATGACAATTTTCCTATCAAATGGATAGGGACAGATATCTTCGAGAGCATATCTCTTTTATGCCCTCCTTGAATTTAATTGTTGGGCAAGGTCTTGTACTTGTTGTCTCAAAATATCCATTTTTATAAGAGGAGGTGGGATGTTCCCTTGTTGATAGTTGTTGTCATAATCACGGGTATTCCTTGTCCTCCTTTCATTTCGATTTCTTTCTTGTCGATGACTATGTTGGGTTTGTTTTGGTGCTTCCCTAAGTTGTGATATGCCAAAGTCTAAAGGGAGCTTTGCACTCTCTTGAGCAAGTCTTAGGAAATGGGCATTAGCATTCCCCTTGAGAATCTCATCAAAGAGTTTTTTGAACCTGGGATAACTAGTTGCTTCTTTCTATTTCCGCTTGTGTAGGATTTTTTGGGTCTTCTGCTCCTGCAAATTCTCCACGATGAAAGGGGTTGAGGTCTTCCTCCTCTTCCCATTCTTGATGTATTTCATTTTGCTGGCATCTATGAAATTTCTCCTACATCTAACATGATATTGAAACTAATTTCATAAGAATTTGAAGACTATTTTATCACCAAAAATAATGAACTCCCTTTTTTTCGAAAATCAAGTAGTCAATATATAGAAAAAGAGAATCATTTCCCACTATCAAAAGAATTAATTGATTTTGAGATTTTTTCCTGAAATAATCCCATGCAAAAATGATTATTGTCATAGTGGGGGTTACATGCAAAAATTTGAATTGAGATTCTCTTTTAGAACCTTCTCATTTCCTCCTACAACATGTGCTCAATTAACATATTGAGAAAATAAGTAATTTTAAAATTAATTTCATGCAAAATGATTGTTGTCATAGTGGGGGGTTACACTTGACCATGCATTCGAAATTTGAATTTGAGATTCTTTCCCAAAAAATATTTTCATGCAAGACATATTCTTTACAACTTGTTATAGTGAAAGTTACATTTGACCATGCATTTAAAATTTAAATTTGAATTTTGTTTCTATAATCTTCACCTTTTTCCTACACCATGTGCTCAATTAGAATATTGAGAAATAAGTAATTTCCAAATAAATCATGACCTCACGAGTGTGTCACCACTATTTAATTATTTTCTTATTTAAAATAGTTTCGACCCCATTCTATTTTTCATTTCTAAACTAACATTACTCATAATAATAAGCATAGTTGTAGTAGGAGTAGTGATAATAATAATAATAATAATAATAATAATAATAATAATAATAATAATAATAATAATAATAATAATAATAATAATAATGACAAGTCATATCAAGGTCTAAAAAGAGGGTTATGGCATGTATTTTTGAAAGAATATGAGTTGATGAAAGACTACCCTAGATGGGAAAACGACTCAATAGGTGATTTCTTGTTAAGGTAGATATGAGAGCGAGATTTGACCACTTTATTGAGAGACTGGGACAAGGTGAATCTTTGTTGAAAGGCAAGAGTTTTTAAAGATTCCTCATCAAACTCATTTCCATGACCATGCAGATAATCATGAAAACCGTGAAGAAAGGTTCAATGTTTGAACAAGAGTTTGCACAGTTTATGTAGATAAATTTTCTCTTCTTTAAGATCTCTTTTTGGCTAGGTTTCTTCTTTTGGAATTTGTGGCGAATAGACTTCTCGATATGTTTGAGGGACTTGATGAGATGATGCATTTGCAAAATTTGTTGTGATTTGTTTTGATTAGTTGAGGATATGCACTTGTTTTGAAAGTTTAATTTTGACAAGAAAACACATCAAGAACATAAACACTTCTTTTCTTGGTAACTTTGAATTGAATCTGATGAAATGTGTATGTTCTAGGATCTTTTCAAATCATCTTTGTTTTTCAAAAGTTTTTGAACAATGAAAATACAAATCAATCAAACTCTTCTATTATCAAAAAGGTCATTCATAATATCATTGCCCACATCCTGATACTCCTTCAACTCAAACAGTCATGTCACACCCGAGGGTGCGCCCGTTTTTTTGCCTTTTGCCAGAAGTTGAACCAAAGAGAATTGCTCCTCAATTGGATCATTTTCTTAGGAGATTTATGGTGGGTTTCTTGGGGTAAGATCCTTCCCCACCCTTGCACTATGATATTACAAATGTTTGGATAACTAACTCAGCTTGGCTTCTATACTTAAGGTTCGTAGCAGGGTTTCGTTCGATGCGTCAATGATAAACTTTCTCAAAAGGCTTCCCAACCTTTAGAACAAAGGCTTTACATATCACAAGGATATTGGGGGAAGGCTATCAATGCACATTACCGTTGGATGTTATTTTCATCACAATCCACATTTGATTATAGTGGGTTGGAATACTTGACGTTAGTCGTTCCCCACTTAGGTCGTCCCCCTCTCATCAGCCTTATGGGCTTCTTAGGAGGGTAGGCCTACTAATGGATTTATCTTAAATGCAAAAATTGAAAGCGAGTCTAGTGTTTTGATCACCCAATTAAGGGGAGAGCATAGGCCTATCCAAGGACAACTTTAAGAAACCACCCCCCGGGCAACTATGTAAAATCCTGGTGAATCAGACATTATTTTCAGGGGAAAATTTTCATATGGATGGCGATTTTTTTTTCAAAATAAGGCAAAAAATTATTTTGTATTGGCAATTTTTTTCTAGGGTACAAAAATTCCATAAATTTTTTGCGAATTATACCTTGTTCTATGGGGAAAATATATATTGTAGAAGGCAAATAATTTTTGTTAAAAGGAACAAATATATAATTGTATGGGCGAAAAATTTTACTCCGAAGGAAAAATTATTTAAATGTATTGGCGATTTTTATCCACCGCTTGAAAATTATTGAATTTGTTTTGGTGAATATTTTGTTATTTATGGAAAAATATATAATTTATTGGTGATTTCATGAATTCATTGCCATTGATAGACAACTGACAAGGCACATCACATCACATTGAGTCCCGACTCTGCACGATGTATCAATAAGCGTGGCCTCTTTGACACGTGAAGGGTGACACATACCTAAAATCCATCAATGATTTTAAATCATTCGATGATCGTAGATCAATGGCTGAAGTTTTATTTCGGCCCAATTTTCTGAAGAGAACATAGCTCACCAGAAAGTTCCCAGAATGGAATTGGATTCAATAGACACGTATCAAATGTCATGAATCACGATTGATAATTTTGATCATTTAATATATATCTATTCACTTACTGCAGTCCACTCTCTCCCCACGACTTCCAATGTGGTACTTGCCAACTTGGTACTGGTTTATAGCTGTTTTCAATTTCGCACACTCGTGCATTTATGGGAAAGATTTGCAGAGATACGAAAGATTTTAAAAAAATTTAAGCAATTAATATGGTTAGAGAAGTAATTATTACAATCCAGAGCTTTATTTATATACGATCTCTGCTTTTTCATCTTCAATTATCCTTTGCCATTTGGTAGATAAATTGTCGGAGCTCACGATATTTAAATTCTTCCTCTGGTTTAGGTTTATAGGCTTAGGTTGTTTAATTTGTTAATCTATTTTCTCAAGATGGACACTCCCATCCGCTTGAAAAGCATTTCTGCAGAGGACTAGAGGGCCTTTTGGGCTCCGTTAAGGACCAAACCCTCCAATCAGTCTGCAAGGAGGTCGAGTCGTTCACCAATGAGGCTATGCGGATGGTGTTGGGTAGAGAGTTTCTGCAAAATGAAAAATAGATACCGTGTTAACATGGACATTACATCCTGTTTCTCAGCCTCTCTTTTGGACCTTAGAAGAGACAAGGTGGATATGTTGATGCTGTTGAGGAAGGTTTTTAAGGAAGACTTCCTTTGAGATGATATTACTGTTGTCGTCCTTGCAAAAGTAGGGGTGGGGATCCCTTGGGCGAGTGACTTATCCAAGCTTCTCCTCCCTGACCATGTTCCTTTATCACTTTTGATTTGATACAATTACTATTATATCTTTTTGTGGTTGAGCTATTGAATATGGTTGAATAATTATTATAAAAGGTTAAATAATGGACCCACATACACACTTGGAGAATATAATTTAAATAGGTATTATTTAATTTCTCATTTCCAAATATGGCACATGCTGTAGGAGAAATTAGAAGGTTCTAGAGGAATCTTCATTCTTTAATTTCCTTGCATGTAACTCCCCCCACTAGGATATTAATCAATTTTGCATGGATCCAATATTGGAAAAAGAATCTCATTTTCAATTAATTTCTCTCGATAGTGGAATTAAGGGATTTTTCCTATATATTGTAGGCAAGTTTTCAAAAAGAGGGAGTTGATTATTTTTGAAGAAAAGTTTTCTAAGTAGTAGTAGTTTTTTTTGTTTTTTTTTGGTAGTCACATTTCATTGTAGGATTTTTTTATTTTTATTTTTGCAAGGTGGCAATGCCACTTGATATATTTTATTAATAATATATAATTTTTACAATATATTTAAAAACTTATTCAAACTGAGCTCCCAGAGAAAAGAACCAACAAGAAAAACTCTGGTCATTTCTCATCAACATGACCATATAATAGAAGTAGTGAACAATCCTCTAGCTGGAGCTAGTTACAAAATAGAGATCAACAAAGGAGCATGCAAACTCATTTACAAATATTAGCATGCAAGCTCATTTTATAGAATAGGAGCATGCAAGCTTATTTACAAAATAGGTTCCTGGGATATCTTGAAGGCCCTACAACAAAGAACTCCTGCAACCAGAATTGACATGCCCCTGCACCAAAAAACAACTGCAACCAAAATATATATATACTACAGAACGCAGAGAATTTACAAGAAACGCAAGGTTCCAAAACATGACTGACACCAACGACATGAGATCTGCGGTCTGCCATTATAGACAAATGCCAAAGGAGAAGAGGTGAATGCGGAAATGCTAGAGAGAAATGAAGCCCAAAATTTTTATGCCATAAATGAAAAGAAAGAGGAGATATATCATAAAAATCTAACAAACCAAAAGAAGCGACGTACAGAGATAATCATGAAAACAACGCTATGCCAAACTTTAAATGGCATATGAAGGACGAATTCCCAATGTGAAAATCAATATCTCTAGATTTCGCACCAGAAGAGAGTACCAAACACATGAACGACATCAATAACAACCAACTCATCATTAATGAATGCCAAGTGATGATCAAGTAAAGCAAAGTACCTCAAATCAAAACCAAATGGAATTATAGAGAAGAGAATATCAACTCGTATAAACGAGCAATCATATAATAAGAAAGATTAAATACTTAATAGGTTTGGGAAGCTCATCAACTCACCCCCCAATTGAGAGGAATCAATAACAGTTTTGTCACAACCCATATTAGCGAGGCAATTAGCCAATGCATTACCTTCATGATAAACATGTGAGATGATGAGGTGCTCAAATGTATCAAGAAGAGTCCATATTTGTTGAAGAATATATCGGAAATGCCAATTATCAGCTTTTCTTGCCTTGCAAGCATTAATGACAATAGCCGAATCACCTTCAATATGAAGGTATTTGAAATTCAAATCCTTAGCCATAACAAGACCTTCTAAAAGAGCAAAAGCCTCGGCCATATTATTTGTGCCAGGAGAAATTGGCATAGCTTTTAATGCTAATAAAGAACCCAAATGATCATGAAAAACTATCCCTAATCCTGAATCACCAGGATTTCCATGGGAGGATCAATCAAAATTCAATTTACAAAAAGGGGCATTAGGAGGATGCCATTTTATGGAATTTCTATCTACAGGTGTTTTTCGAATCCTTGGAAAGGCGGGTGATACAGGAATAATGATATTTTTCCAAGAAGATATCATAAAATTGTCCCAAGAAGAGAATTTTGAATTCATATTAAAATATTTCTAAACATGAGCATTACCTTGCTTAATAATACTTCTTTCCAAAATCCCAAGAACAACTGATAAATCCGATGAGTCGCATCTAAAAATGTGCTTGTTTCTTTCCCACCAAATGGCCCATATGACTGAAGAGGGAATTATAAACCACAAACAAGCAAATAGAGAAGATGAATACAAAACTGGCCAAGACTGAAACATGTCCCATAAAGATAAAGGTAAAGGGAATGAAAGAGATAACTTTTGGAGGACAAAATGCCAACAACTACTCGCAAACTCACAATGAAGAAAAAGATGATTGACATCTTCAAGAACTTTACCACATAAGACACAAGAAAAGGAGGCTGCAATATTAAATTTGACTAAACGATCACTAGTCAAAATTCTATTTTGCAGTGCGAGCCAAGAAAAAACACCACCTTTAGGTAATACTAAATTATTCATTGTTTTTGAAGAAATTCCATAAAAGTTGCAAGGAAGGATCAAGGGAGGCTAGTTGAAGAATTCAGACGGGATTCTACATCAAGCTTCAAGTATCCAGGTTCTCCTCTTTTAATTGACATGCGTGAACTTTGTATTTTGCAAGAAATAGTTTAATTTCTCTCTTAGAACATATTTCGTATAAAAGATCTACCATCTTAGTCAATTAGAAAGGTTAATCAAAGAAATTCTATTAATTCTTTGTTGTTGTTTTTTTTTTTTAAAAAAGAAGAGGAGAAAGAAGTAAATCTTTTCTCCTAAAAAAATGCATGTAAGGATATTTATTTATTTAATTAATTTTGCTTCAGAAAAAAAAAGAAGGAAAGAGATCTTGCTTTTTAAGTCTAGATTTGTGCAAAAAAATTCTCGTGCATGAATCTTGTTGTCTTGTTTTCTTTCCTGTGAGTAAAACTTATTGTGAATAAAAATAAATTAATTAATTACTCATGTATGAAATCTTGTTTTCCTGTGAATGAAACTTACTGGGAATAAAGATTAATTTCAATCTTGTTTTCTTGTTTTATTCTTTTCTTTCCTGTGAATAAAACTTACTGTGAATGAAAATTAATTACTCATGTAAGAATCTTGTTTTCTTCTTTTCTTCATGTGAATGAAGCTTACTGGGAATAAAGACTAATTCCCTTTGTATGAATCTTGTTTCTGGTTTTTATCCTTTTGTGTGAATAATACCTATCACTCTCCTGTGAGTTTAATCATTCAAATGAAAATCTCTTTCTTTGATTTTAAGTTTGTTCATGTGTACCAAAACTTATTTTAATTCCTGAGAGTAAATCCATTTCTCCCTCTCTTAATATTGATTTGATCTTCTTAAAATCTTTAATTAACTCATTCCTCTCTATAAATGAACATTGTTGTCATGAGAGAAATTTTATTTGTAAATATTTATTGACCTCTGAGAAATTAAAATAAAATCTCCTCTCTGTTGTATTTGCTTGCCTCAATTTCAAGCATAATGTGAAGATGCAATATTTATTTCAATAACTTTTGATACAAAATAATAATAACAATATACTTCAAATGAAAATATGCCTCTGTGATAAAATCATTTTTTTTCTGCTCCCTTGAAATCATCTGAAAACAATTTACTCTAATATCTTTCATACTTGTGAGTAGATTTTTATTTTTTCCCTTTATAATATCATTTTTATTCCCCTCTTGAGTTTTAATAAAAATTCAAATTATACATTTTATTCCCTTTGGTATGTTAAATTTTTACGTTAAAAAAAATGTTAATCAATAAATTTATACGTTATACATTACATTTGGGGAGAGGTACTCTCCACTACCCCTGCGGTCACTGCTACGACAGTGGTTGTAGAGGGAGTGGAGGAGCCCACGGTTGTCCCCTCATCACTGCGGGCCTGCACCTGCAGGTCTGCAGTGGTGGTGGGACAACCGTGGCCCCACTCCCTGCTCCCCCCTCATCGGCATTTGAGTCGTTCCTTGATTAAGACTTTTTTTTAATTTATATATATATATATATATATATAAAGAGATATAATAAATAAATAAATAAAATAATAATGGTGTAATTGGCTCAAGAGTTTTATATTTGTGATAATATAAACATATATTAATTTATTTACATTAATTAAAAAACCAAATTTTATTGTCAATGGTAAATTCTTAAGGGGGGCAGGGGGGGGAAGGAATTGGTCCCTAAAATTGAGGCAACATTAAAATTTGATAAGTGGAAAAAAATTGTTTGTCAAAGTGATTTGGAAAACTTAAGTAGGAATGTTTAATTTGAATTCATTCGCAATAATTTTAACGTAAGGTTCCTCTAAGTAGATCCTTTTAATTAGATGATTCATTTAATTCACGAATTTAGATTTGATCAAGCTAACTAAAGGAATCTTTCTTCCCTTTCTAAGTATCAATGGTTTTTTTTTAAGAAAAATAAAAGAGGTAAAATTTAATGCCATTGGGGGCACATTTATTATTTTCTTGTTACCTCTATACAAGTTACATTTTCTCATTTAATCCATGCTAGTTGCATAATTGATGTTATATTTCATGATGTTAGATGGTAGATCTCTCATTTATTCTAGTTCAAGAGCCTTTCCTTCTTTATACGTAGAGTTTATTTTGTGGCTTGATTCTCAATGTTGGTTTCCATTATATCTACATTAGAATAAGGTTAATTTCATTTGAATATAAGAGTTAGACCTCTTAGTTATAAAACTAAGCAAAGGGAGTTGGAAAACAAAAACCTAGCAGCGTTCGGTATTTACGGTGCCTCTGGGTCACGCTTACGGGTAATGTCGTCGTGTTGAACTACTGCACCTAATGCCTAATAAAGCTACATCAACGACGTTTGTGGCATTGTCCCTATAAATCATCGGGGAGTAATAAGGGACACTTGGAAGTTAAAATCCAAGGGGCGGGTAATCCCCCTTGGATCGATAATCTAATAAGATAATCTTTAAATGAATTTACATCTACTAGTTAAACCATAGTAAACCCCTTTAGGGTTGATTGAGTGAAATACTTTTATAAACTTGGCCTTATCTCGAAGAGTTGTTGACGATTGACAATTGGGTCAAGGGTGACGCTTATGATAGGTGTTAGGACCTAGATGTTTTAGGCTACAACTAATAGGTCACCTTGAGCCTTTGCTTAAAAGCTACCATCGTGGGTAGAAACCATAGAAAAATTGTCTGGGACATTGACCCTAGAAAGGGTTGCATACCCACCAAACAGTTTACATTAAACCATAGATTAGAAAATAGAACTACATACTTTACGCCTTGATCCCGTGTCGAAACAGGTATGTAGGCAGTCTAGAGACAAAGTTGTCCCTAGTACTCAGGCATTCGGGATGGGGTCTAGGATTTGGTATAATAGATGGATTACAAAGCCTCCTAATTGAAAGATAAGGAAAATAAAGAAAAAAGTAATTCAATGCATACTCGGAAGGAATCCCGTATGGATTCGCTTGACTTCTTGAGGCTTTAAGCCAAATTCTGAGGTGGAATTCAAGCTTGCATTATGTTATTTTGATTTCTCCTAAGGACGGCGACCTCAGTGCACTCCTATTAGAGGAGTGTAGTACTTAGTGAGTGACTCAGGACTCGAATGGTCCCGATGAGTCTAGGTCTCTAGCCAGAGCACCTCCTATCTTAAGTTGGATAGATGCCCACCCCGAATGGGTAGATGCCTATCTTGTATTGGATAGATGAAACCTCCTATCCCGTATGGATAAATGCCTAACCCGTATGGTTAGATGCTCACCCTAGATGGATGAATGCGTAATCCAAATAGATAGATGCCTAGAGTATGTGATTGAATCAAACACAAATGATTAAATTTTTTTTGAAAAAAAGGGGTCAAAATTTTGTTGGGTTAAGTATAGTGGGTTATTGCAGACCAAACAGTGTCAGTGGCCAGGCAACCATTTCTCCTGAACTTGAATGCGGAGTAGTTGACACATCACAGGAAATGGGTGCGGATTGGCAGGGACTTCCTCCGGAAATGGTTTCTCCTGGATGACTTTCCAAACTACACGTGGCTTGAAGAATTCTCTTAGCTTATGTTGTCTAAAGAATTCTACATGGAAGGAGGGTCAAATTCTTAGGGCAAAGTTGTAAACCATCCACTACCTGTGCCCTAGCCCCGCCCCCCTGGCCACCTAGTAGTTTTTTTTTCCTATGTCCTCGAAACCTAACATGCTCAGTGACTCACTCATTTTGGCTTTTAAGTTTTTGAGGGACTCAAGTCTCAGACTTCAGATGCAAAAATTGTAAATTTCCAAAGCATAAATATTAATGATAATTTTTCAAATTCCAGTTTGTTTCAGTTTGCCTCTTAGAGTCTTATGGATATAAAAATGCTTTCTATAATTCTATTTCTTTTTTATTAATTAATTTTTTTCAAATGCTTTTTGTATATGAGCTACGTTATTTCAATTATTTGTTAAACAATGGAAATAAATTTAATACTATGATCTTTTTTATGTAATGTTTCTTCCTCCATATTTAATATATAAAAAAAAAAATCAGTTTGTTCAATTAATTATTTGTACATTGATTATGGTTGATTATAATTTTATAAATATATAGTTAAGATTTGAACTAAAACTCCAACTTACTTATATTAAACTAAATTTAATTATATTAAATTTACTTATTTTAATTATATTAAACTTACTTATTTTATTTATATTAAATTAAAATTTATATTAAACTAAATTTATGTTGAACTTTTATATATATTTTTAGTCTTTATTTATTTATTAAATTAAAATTTATATTACACTAAGTTTATGTTGAACTTTTATATATATTTTTAAACTATTTTTAAAAATTATATATCGTAAACATATTTTTAAAGAATTTTGTTAAACTTTAAATTAATACACTAAATTTATGTTGAACTTTTATATATATTTTAAAACTATTTTTTAAAATTATATATCGTAAACATATTTTTAATATTGAATGTTTTCTTTTTTATATTTAACTTTTACCTTTCAAATTGTATATCAAAATTTATATTTTTATTTACTTATTTGTTTTATTCTAGAAACTAAGTTTCATGTTTTATACTATTTTTGAATTTCAAATATTTACAAATAATATTATTATATTTAATAGTTATCTCAAACTATTGCACATCTTTAAAATTTAAATGTATCTTATTATGGGACCGACGACATCTGACAACACTCAACAGGTATCATCGCCCGTTGGATGAGCAAAGATCAAAGACTTAGGGTGGATTTCAGTCCAAATGTGGGAAGTGAACACATTTGTGAGAACTTCACCCGGAATTGAACATTTTAAATTTAATTAAATATAATTAAGTCTATAAAACTCTTTTTCGGGCGGAAGTTTAAAATGATTAAATAGACTTAAAAAACAGACCCGAAAAGTGACACGAGTATGGTGACATGCTCGAAAAATGGCAGAAGTCATAGGACCCATGAGATCTGACAATAGGTACCATCATCTGTTAGATGAGCAAAGATCAATGACTTAGGGTGGATTTCGGCCCGAATGTGGGAAGTGAACACATTTGTGAGAACTTCGCTCGAAATTGAAATATTTTAAATTTAATTAAATATAATTAAGTCTATAAAGCTCTTTTTTGGGCGAAAATTTAAAATGATTAAACAGACTTAAAAAATAGACCCGAAAAGTGACATGAGTATGGTGACGTGCCCCAAAAATGGCAGAAGTCATGGGACCCACGACATCTGACAACATGTACCATCGTCCGTTGGATGAGCAAAGAGCAACGACTTAGGGTGGATTTCGACCCGAATGTGGGAAGTGAACACATTTGTGAGAACTTCGCTCGGAATTGAAATGTTTTAAATTTAATGTCCTGAGAAATTATACTGAAGTAATGAATGTTTTGTCCTTCAACATGGAATAGTTATTAATAATAATTAATAAAATTGCAACATGATTCTAGATATTTTACCCTTTAGGTATTACTTTTGTACTTTTCAGAGTTTTCAAAATAAGAGACTCGTAAATCATAATCGTATTTCATTTCATGGACAAACCTGTAAATCGAGGGAGATTCAAAAACAACTATTAGATTGAGGAATGCAACTTGCAACAAAGACTGTTTGCGCTAATCTAGTGAAATAGAAATTCCGGGTAAAATCTAGAACACCTGCATCCTGCCTTTTTGCTTTTTTTAATCTCATGGTCCAATTTGAGGGTTAGCATTTTCAGGTTTTTATCTAGCATTATTTTGAATTATTAACAATAACAACGATGGGGAAAACGGGAAGCAGTAGTTCAACAGGAAGCCAAGTGAAAAACAAAATTTACCTAACCAAACTGGTTAAAACACCAGGTTTCACTGATGAATACCATGTTATGTATGACCCTGCTATCCATGGTGAAAAGCATATCATAGATATTAGATATGCATTGTCTAGTAAGGCGGCAGATGCATGCAGGACAAAATTTACTGTTTTCAACCCAATGTTACAACAAAGAACATATAAAATCGCATCGTGGGATGCTGGATTGGGAAGCATGGTGTTACCTGAAGTATTCCCTTGCCCTGATTTTGTCATGGTCTGCGCCGAAAATTATGATGAAGATAAAAAAGCAATTGTCAATAAAAATACAAAAGAGAAAATTCTATCCATAAACGAGGGAGAATTTGCTCGTTTGTTGAACCTAGGATTTGAAACCCAAAACTCAAATGTTCAAATTGACCTTGGAAAGCTGGTAGGGAATTATGAGAGTCTCGATCCAAGTCATAGAGATTCATTTATCAAATCTCTAATAAAGAGTGGTATTGGTATTGTGTTGGATCGGAATCATAATCCTCCTTATGATTCTAACATTTTTGTTCCATGGGTTGGGGATACTATTTCCTTACTATTGTTTTGCCTGGGATTGGAAAATAATAGGGAAGTGGGTGCAAGCCTTCTTGAAATGATTTATAATATTCATTGTGTAGGTCAGCCAGTAAGATATAATTGTATTGAGCACATTGTTCAATCCATGCAAAAATAATTATTAATGATCAAAAAAGGTTCCTGTAAGACATTTAGGTTCTCATCCTACTTGTGCTATCTCCTTCTATCCAAGTATCGTGCAATATTTGAGACCAACAAGCTTCAAATTATGAACTATAAGATTGATGAGAAGACTGGTAAGAGAACAGAGTGTCCAATATATGAATGGACACCAAAGATAAGGATGCATGATAACAGAAAGAACTACAACCATTTTGTAGACTTCTTTTTGGCACCAATGTATAATGAAATTACAAGCACTTCAATGCCTAGGTTGTCTGTGTCTTGTAGAGATTGCATTCAACTCGGAAGTCAAATAGAATTGGCTGACTGGTTCTTCATGGAAGAATTCATCATGTTAAGGTTTTACAGATCGATAGTAAAACCATACAGACATCCAATACATGTGACAGAGAGGGTATTTGCATTGGAGTATGTATGGCAATTGGAGAGCGCAGATAGGCACTTCCATTGTTAGCAAAAGAAGAGCATATTTCCTTCCTTGCCTTTCTTGTGTGGAGGGTTCACATTTGAGAGAAAAGCATTCAACGTGGCACATGATTTTTTGACAGTTTTTAACTTTGGTGATGAGGGTCTCTGGCAGTATGATCCAATCGATGTAGCTCAAGCAAGGCTTAAGAAAAATGGGAACTCTTCAGCGTTATGTCAACATGAAAGTAAACCATTGCTAGAAAAGCTTAGAAACATGGACTCCTGGGATGAGGTTAAAAAAGAGATGGAGAAAACTGCGGCTGATAATAACATTTCAATAGAAGAAATTTCATCACAAATTATGGCATTGCACACACAAAGGACAACAGAGGAGGGCTAGGGCATCCAAAATAGGAGGTCCTACAATTTCTACCTAAAATCTGCTAATCCATCTAAGAAATCTATTCCCAAATCAATTTCTACAAGAATGTAAAGAGATTTTTTGGACTCAAACCAAAATAAATGATTTTTGGACTATGAGGAAGAATCTCGGTGAACCAAAGACCAGTGCAAAATTTGAGACCATCGATGAGGATGGAGAGTTTAGCAAATTGTATAATATGGAGCATCCCACAATAGCACATGATAGGAGTGAAGATGATGATGAGTATGAGGTTGAGCCCACTCCTACAACTACTACAGTCCCTAAAATATTAGGTGCAGTCAATGAGTCCATGAAAGAAAAATATAGCAAAGTGGCAAGAATTATGGAAAAAATGGGTTTTGAAGGTAGTGGTCTAGGTGCCAGAGGAGAGGGCATTTGGTATCCACTTCAGGTACAACTTCCATCAGGGTTAAAATCAAAGGCTCCTATTAAACCAGTCATTGGACTTGATTCTTCAGATTCATCACGGATAGGTATTACTCATTACCCTTAGGGTCCACCTACATTTGTTTCAGGTTCAAATCCACAACCACCACCACATCATGGTATTCCCATTGGTGGTGAATCAAGTGCCACTACCACAAGTGGGGAATTTGGGGATAGTATTCCCATTATTGTTCAGTCAAGTGACACTGTGATTGGTGGGGTTTGCGTGGGTACTACTAGTACTACTAATACTAGTTGTCTTGTTGTTGGACAAGGGCTACAACAAAATATCTCTCGCAAGAGGCCACTAGTGGTAGATACTAATACTATTAAGAATCCTATATCAAGTGCCATTGACACTACAAAACAATCATTTGCAGCTTTAGATCACATGCCTAAAAAGATTATGAAAACTACACATGAAAGTGTCAATGGGAGTGGGACAGGATCAGGAATTGTTGTTGGTAATCCTAGTCAAGCATTAGTTAAAACCACAGGAATAAGTAGAACTGGAGCCTCTGGTATTTGTATGTCACCTTTCAAACATTCAATTGCTTCAACAAGCCCAAATTTTCAATATCATGATTACTATGAAAAATATGAACATACAACAAAAGCAAATAAAGAAAAAAAGAAAGTATTTCATAGGGTTTCTCTGACTGAAGTTTTAAACAAAGAGATTGCAAGGAACATGGTATTTCTAGCATATGACCCACATAAAGATATGATGGAGTTCATGGTTGTTATGCCCCCGGCCCCAACTAAAGATAAAAATCCACCACACAGTCAGATAGATCCCTCTAAATTTCAAGTTAGCACCCTCCAAATGGATTTTTCCAAAGTACATAATGTGGACAAAATTAGTGTGTCAAAAAGGACTAACAAAGTGGTCTACACTCACTGCTAAAGGTGGAGAGAGAAAAAAATAAACTGGAGAAACAAATAGAAAAGTTATAGGCAGACCTGGCAAACCAAAAATCAAGGAGGAAAGCAACAGATAGCAAGTGTAATGATTTACAGGAAAGGATAAAAAATTCAAGCTTTGCAGTAGAAATTGCAGAGTAGGAGAAGATGGATGCAAAATTGAAGGACCTGACAGAAAAACTGGCTAAAAGCAGTAAAAAAATTGATGAGGAAAAAGCCCGTTTTTAAAAATTATACAAAAGTTATGAGTTTGTTGCTGCCGTGAGAAAATTACAGGACCTATTAGATCATGGGAAGGAAAAATAAAAACATTTTCAAGAGGAAGTAGAGGAAGAAAGAAAAAAATGTGCACAAATGAAAGAAGACCTGCACAATGCAAATGATAAAATAAAAACTTTGGAGGATAGATTGAAAGATAATATGAAAAATACAACGAAGTATATACAAGAAAATATTTGGCGGAAAATAATGTAGAGGAGTGACAAGTTGTGTGAATGGTTTGAATTGAATGAAAGTCTGAGAGAAATTTATATGAAAATCAAAAGGCACTTTGAGAAGAGCGTACATGTTTATTCAAAAGAGGATATGGCAAAAAAGATTCTGCAAGTAGTCTACAGTTCCAGTGACAACTACTTGGCATCCAAGGGAATTAAGAGTTGCATTGATGCCACAATTAAGACATCATCCATCATTTAAAAATGCCAGAAACTAAGGGAGACATTAGAAGTTATAGAAAATTATGGAAAAAAGATATTGAAGCTGCAAGAAAAGAAAAATAATTTGATTAAACTTGGTTTGCCTAAGATCGTTGACCCATCAAATAAATTCATTGGAAAAGAAGCTTATAGAAAAAGCATGGAGATAAAAATGAAGTCTGATTTAGACTTGCCTCCTAAGGACACAACTCCCCAAAACTTTCTGGAGTTCATCCAACCATTTACAACTCTAAATTCGGTATTGGATGAAACAGTGATGTCAAGTCAATCTTCTAAATATGGAATGTTGACGAAGTTGTAGTTGACTTTCCATAGTTTACAGAATATTGACCTTCCATCAGACGAAGAGTGGAGCACCCTACAAAACCTAACACAAAAATCTTAAGAATCATAGTATTTATTGCACAATTTTCTTCGTTTACTCTTAATTTCAAGGTTTTATGTTTTTTTTGTTTGGAATTTGGCATCGCTTGAAATAACTATTTTGTGAATAGGAAAAAACGAACACTCGCACAACTATGATGCACAGTGCAAAACTTCAGCCAGTAAATTTGTATTCTCAAATTCTCCCTTGCTTTAACATTTATGCATTTCTCTATTTCTGATTACTAGGTTTTAGGCACTGCTATTATCTATACTTAATTTGTCATGGCATGAATTAATATTTAATTTTGAACTTTATTTTTTGAACATGAGACATCAGACATGTAGCAGATGTTAAATTGCTAATACGACTTGTGATGGCCATATAAATCTATGCTAAGTTTGTGATTTTGATGTTGACTCTTCACATGTTGCAAACTTGCAATTCGACCTAAAGTTGTTGTTGCTCCCTTGTTTCTATAAAAGGGAATTCAGGGTCATTTGCAAAGGGTTCTGAAACTTTGTATTCACTTTTGCATGGACATTGGAGAATCACACAGGAGCTATTGTTGCTCTCTTGTTTCTATAAAAGGGAATTCAGGGTCATTTGCAAAGGGTTCTGAAACTTTGTATTTACTTTTGCAATTTGCATGGAGAATCACACATATTGGTGTATTACTATTGAATGAATTGTATCATATGGCTATATTTTGAAAGAATTAATGAAAATCCGAGTTCTCGACATGTGTATTACTATTGAATGAATTGTATCATATGGTTCTGAAATGTATCACATAGATTTGAGACTCAAATATGTCTAAATAAACAATAAACATCTCTATATCAATAAACACATTATGGTCTTTTTTTTATGCTATATAAATCTGGAAATAGAAAGTTAAAAAATACAATTACAAATCAATATTAATTTCTAATTGAAAAAAGTAATATGATTTTATAATATGAATGATGAGATACAATAATAAGATTAATAAATACCAACCTCTTATAGTTGCCATTCATCCTCATCAAATTCAAAGCTTTCTTGATTCTTGTCTGTGGTTTCTTCACTCTGAGTTTGCATACCTTCGCTGAACCGCATCTCAATGCTACTAGTAGGTCTAGTACATGAGTCAATAGTCTCACTGGCACTTTGGTTTGAAGTGTTTCACAAACCTCTTCTTTCACATTTGGACCTCTAGATTTGAAGTGCCCTATCGTAAGGAAAAGTGTTGACATCATACCTAGATGTATAGAGCCTCAAGCAATTTTCCAAATTTTTGTCTAGTTTGTTTCTTAGCTTAGATTTAGGAACCTTAAAGCACTGAAAACACTCGCATCTTCCACCGAACCCAATATCATGGTAAGACATAAATCAACAAGCTTCACATATTCTGGCATTGAATCACGCAACACTGAGTTCTCAGCTATAGTTTTCCAAAGCCTTGTTACTGATCCCTCATCGTGGGGGTTCTCCATTTTTCTCTCATAGTCTATGCAAAATGAGATGATTTCTCTCGAAGATGAGTTTCATCTAATATTCCATTTATAGTTACTCCATTCAATTCTCTGGATGTGCAAAATTGTTTTATCAAAATCAGTAGCTTACTTCGAAAATTAGATGCAATGTTGAGGCTCCAATAATGAGGAAACACAATAGACATGGCTTTCGAGAAGGTTGTCAGGAGGGAATTTGCTTCTAATTTGTGAGGAAAGATCATATGCAATTTTCTTCACAGAAGTAGTTACAGTTTCAACAATCTTGTCAAAATCTTCCCTTGTCGAAATCTTCCCTTGTAACTCTTGCTAGTTGCTTCCTGGGGCACTTTCCTGGTTCCTTGGGGTCGACCATGGCATAGAAGTGCATTGGTATCTCAACTCCCTGTACATTGGCAAATACCTCCCCATCTGCACCGATTTGTAAAAAGTTATCGGGATTGTTCAAATTTGTGAGTATCTGCCACTTAACAAATTTTTCATCAGATAGTGTTGGTTGATTTCGATAGAGATTGTCGAAGTTCATGCATGTCATCTTACGCAGCATAGCATATTCTGCAATATATAGAGCTCTGTTTTGGGTAGCCTTCATAATATTCCTCATTTCCTCTAGCATGGGCAGAAGAGCTGCTAAAGTTAAGAGTGTCTCTAAATTACTTAACCTTTGAAGAAGGTCAAGAAATTTCGGTTCATCTGATTCGTCGTGACTTGTGTGAAATAGTCCAATCAAGGATGGATATTCTAAAAACACTAGATGTGTTGGACCATCCAAAGAGATCGATTTGGTATCATTATCCTTGAGAAGCTTGTTCCCATCAGTTATTCCATCAACAAAGTGTTGAAATTCTAAAAATCGCTTGGGACTAATATCTCAATGATGAACCACTAGTACCAAACCGGTACTGAGAGGGGGGGGGGTGAATTAGTACAAACACAGATACAGTCCAAAACTGGTTTGACAACAAATACTCCAAATGACTGATAAATAGGGATACCGGTAAAACAGAGTGCATCTGGTAACATCCAATATAGCTCAATCAGTCATGAACCGGTCACTCAATAAGCTTTTCTCTTAGCTCAATACCACAATATCATTATATTCTCATGCATAAACTAGTAAACCTAACCATCAGATCTTCACAATAGTGAGTTCAATATGTTTTATAGACAGGCATAAAACATAGAACTTTCATGTGCTTAACAGATAAAATAGAGCATCACAAGACAAGAGCATTACACATGACACACATATTTTTCACATGGAAACCCAACTAGGAAAAACCACAGTGGGGATGAATACCCACAAGCTGCTTTTTGAACTCTTTAGAAGTCCACTCTGTTAGGAGCCTTGTCCGGTTAAGAACATTACAATAGGTTCTGGTAGGAACCAATCCTGTTAAGGATCACCCGGTTAAGGGTTAAACCCGGTAGGGTCACCTTGTTAGAGGATTTTAAGAACTCAATAGCTGAAAGGATCTCTTAAGCTTCTTTAGCTTCTCAGAACTCATTAGCCTTGAGTTACCCGGTTAAGGGATTTGAAACAAGCCGGTTAAGACCACCCGATTTAAGGGATTTTGAATCAAGCCAGTTAAGGCTACCCTGTTAGGGGATTTTACAACTGTTGAAGTGGTTAGAGATCAACAAGAATTACAATGATCTGTTAACAACACTAAATGCTAATGCAGATCCATTTAGGCTCTCTTTTCCTTCTGCACATTCACTTTGCAGGTATCTCTTATCTCCTTTGGTCTGGCAAGAATCACGTATCACTTTCCTTGGATACACACTCATAACTTTGCCAACAACCTCAGACACAAACCCAACATCGACCTTATAGGAATCATATAGGTCGGTAGCAAAAACCCTAAACCCTCAACCTGTTAGGTTGAGCAATTCAAACGGTTCAATCCTGACCGTTGAATCATACTGCATTAAATGCACCAGTCTTGAATCGATCTCAAGACATTCTCCATCGTCCATTATCCATCGTTTTCATGGTGGCTGATAACCCATCACGCGTTATCACTATTTGACAGACTTTGCACATTCTCGAGGTAGATAGGAATAGTCATCTTTATGCAAGATCCTTCACGCACACAGAGCTTACATGGCAACACGATCTGTCCTCCATCATACTGCTAGCTTATCACACAAAGATCACCGATTGAGTCACAAAGACTTGAGGTACTCCAATCGGAAACCCCGAAGTGGAAGCTGCCTACCAACCGGTAGTCATACAGTGCTTCCATGTGTTGGTTCCCATAACTACATGCCGGTTCACCTTGAACAAATATTCTGCTTCACTTTGGCATATACCGGTTCACACTATGTCCCATATTGACATCAATGACAACATACAATATCATTATGTCTTTATGTCGGTTCACATAAGGCTCATGCCGATTCACATAATGCCAACAGGGACTTCGACAAAAGTGTGAGTAGAGCTCTCTGATTAAAATTTCATTTTTTTTAACTGAAGCAAACTTGCTCACAATTCCAAAAGCTAGATTCATTCTGTGAGCCATGCAGTGAATTGTAGTAATGTACAGTGCAAATGAAGTTTCAATCTTTGTACAAAGACCGTTCCTATGACCTTGCATTACTGAAGCTCCATCTGCTCCAATACAAACCAATTCTGTGCCTATTGTCATGTCATCCATACCTCCATATTCAATTAAACTTCTCTTTACTAGTTGAAATAAATTTTCTGCTGTCGCACTCTCCTTCATTTTAGCGACAGATAGTAGATGAGGTTGGCGGGTATGATTCTCTACAGTATAAACATGCATGCATACCCATGAAGTATTGTCTATTGTCGTAACTTCATCTAAAGAAAATGAAATAAAGTTTGACTCTCTTATTTTTTCCTTTGCATCTTCTTTTTCAACCTCAGCAAGACAACTTGCCCATTCCCATCCACTGTTTACTGACTAGTGTCTATTAGGATAGTTAGGAACTTTCAAAAAGTGTAATAAACCACTAATTGATGGGAAATCTGTCATAGCACGCCCTCTTCTCAAAATATAAAAAACAATGCTTAACTGAACAACTTTTCCTAGTTGTTCTATTTGCATTGCTTTTCCAAAAGTAGCTTCAATAGAACCTTTAACTTCAGTAGACTTCGTCTGTATTTTATCATGAAAATAATACTCTTCGACATTCCTCACATGCTTACATTCCTCCTTTGTTTTCCATCTTATCATTGATTTTTCAACCCCGTCTATCATTTGTTTTTCATAAACTTTACCCATATGCTTTTCTATGGTGTCAAATTTTAGCTGCAACCTAATTTCCTTGTTATGTTTCTAAGTGCAAATCTTACACCTGCATTCTATTGGAAGCTCGCCTTCAATTGGATTCTCCACTGGTTCAATGAATGGATACTTTGATGCCCAATTAATTTAAAAATTCCCCACTGACATATCCCACTCCCGATCCTTTTTTGATTGTGGTTCACCCTTTTTTGATCTAGCTTTTCTTTTCCCCTTCCATGAATTATCATCAATGGCATTATCACCCAAATCGATTATATCATTCCAGCTAACTTGGGCATCTACTAAAGAATCTTCTTCAAGATCATCCCGATCTGAGATATTAGGTTCGCCGCCGTCTTCAACATGCGGTGTAGGTGGCGAATTTTGTACTTGTACTTGTGATGATGCACCTTCTTGATTTTCACCACAATCTTTTCCAATGCCAAAGTGCGAAGAAAACGTTCTGATTTTAGTTGGCCTCTCATGGCCTTCCCCATATTCAAGTTTCCTACCCCTCTTCTTGTTCGACATCTCCAATGAAATAAAGGCTGGCAAAAAAATATCAATTTGTTGAAGAAGAAATAATAAACTATAATGTATAATATATATTTCATTGGCCCTATGACCTACAATCTAGATGTCTAAGGTCTGAATGTCCCTCCTGAGTCCTGACTACTTGGCACTGACGGGTCGTCACTGAATAAAAATGAACTCAACAATGCAAACAAATATAGATAAATTTAGAATAATATTATAACACTTCAAAAATATGATCGCTCACCTTTAGGTCACTAGCAGTCGCCAATGCAGTCAACAACAATGATTTTCCTTGGTATGAAACTTCACTATTGATCAAAATTCAGAGCCTAGAACCCACCAGATTGTGTTGAGATAGATCTGATCTTTGCATGTATTTATACCAATCCTTATATGGCGAATTCCACGGGAATTTTATATGGTATACAAATATTTGACAAATCCCGCGTAACTATAATATGACTTATGTAATTTTCGAGGCGATTATAGGTCATCCAAATATGACTTATGTAATTTTCGAGGTGATTATAGGTCGTTCAAATAATTGGCAAATACAATATAGTTGGCGAAAGTTGGGGTGAATGGAGACACGCGTCGACAAAATGTTGGGCGAATTGGGTCCTCATGGCTAACAAAGCTTCACATGCCTATAGGTGAATTATGGTCGTCTATTAAGGCAACCTCGAAGAGTGTAGGCAAAAAAATTAAATTTACCGTGTGTCCACCGTATATTGTATTGGTGAAATCATCGCATAGAAACATTTAATTGCCTAAAACATATGGCGATCGGGTCGTGACTTTGACGAAAATTGATAATATTCTGGCGACATGGCCACCCCTAGCCGGTACAAAATATTCGCCATTTTCCAGGTCGTCGATGTGAATAATTCGCCATTGGCAAATATTCGCAACTAAAGTAATCTTTGGGCCTATCACAAGACAAAGCAGATATGGTTTGTTCTTTTTATCTCATCATTGTAATGTGATCTAATTGCTACTTGGAGACGTTGCTCCAACAACCATGGTGTTCTTTTTAAACAAGATAGCAAAATGAAGTGTTCTTTTTAGCCCAAAAATTGCAATAATGAACTTTGAGAACTTTGAAAAACCTTGCAAGAAAACAAGAACTTAAAATTTGGAAAAGATGGCTTGTTCTTTGTTCCTTTGCAAAATGAAATGTGGCTTGTCCTTTTTACCCTTTGTAACAAGAAAATGAAATCTACTTGTTCTTTTTAAGTTGCACCGAAGACAAAGTGAGCTACTTGCAAAAGAAAGGTTCTTTTTGTTGTTATTTTTAACATTTTGCAAGAAATGAAAGAAAATGAAGTTCTTTTTATGACACCAATTGAAATGTGAATTTCTTTTTAATCTAGCACCAAATGAAGTGTGGAATTATTTTTAACTTTTACAAGAAAAGAAAGTGTGAATTATTTTTACCCTTTGTAAAATGAAAACTTGAAAAAGTAAAGTAAAAACCTAATCTAACTCCATTGTACATGCAAGAAATGTTAGCACCTACAAAACCCCTTTGAAAGAGTAGTCAATATTATGGGCTCACAAGCCTAAAATTTGCCTTTGTGTTACAAAATTGGCTCTCTACCTGTTACAAAAGTGTTACTCTAGTGAAAACAAAAACACCAAAATAGAGAGAAAAAGTGCTAAACTAGATCAAAAGCGCTAGAATAAGTGACAAAAGTGCTATTACAAAGCAAAAGCGCTAAAATAACTAACAAAAATGCTAAAACCTACAAGATAGGGATTTACAGAAGCACTAAAACACATAACAAAAGCATTAAACCAAGTGACAAAAGTGCTAAAATGCGTGCTGTGAGGGGAAAATTTACAAGGTTCAAATTTTTTAGTAAAATTTTTAACTTGTTAGTGTTAATATGGGGTTTTAGCCCCACGGTGGGTGCCAAAATGATGCACATGAAAGGGGACAAGAAAAACCAAAGCTCAAATGTCAATAAGTTAGTCTCAACCAAAACTAAAACCAAATGAACTTTAAACTTTCCAAATGCACACCAAAAGAGATTAAAAAGCATATAATAGAAGCAATAACAAGCAAAATAAGAGAGAAAAGACTCCTTAAGAAGCTACCATGATTCTCTTGATGTTTCTCCTCTCCAAGATCCAAAAGCTTAATTGAGTGTAGCCCTTAGTTTTAGCATGTAGCCATGGATACCAAATGAAGGATTGAATGGTTGAAAATGAACTCCTATTGCTATGCAAATGCACAAATGGAATTGGTATGAGAAAGCTAAGTAGAAATGCCTATGCAACTATAATAACAATGCTCAAGATGCTTCCTCCTTTGCTTGAGGATGGAGGTTCCTTTTATAGGAAAAATGGTTAATTGAAGGGTCAAGATTGATTTGGCTTATGGAAGACTGGGATTTCTTGAGGAGGCATGATCCTCAATTCATGTTTGCAACTTCCACCAATGTAATGGTGACAAGTGGCACCATGAGAGGGCTTGAGATGAGAGGGAAGAAGCATTAAATTCTTGAGGAGACATGAGGGTAACCTCATGTGGTTGGGTTATTAGATAAAGGCTTTATCCAATGGGCAAGCTCTTGTGCAAGGGTTACCCATGGTTAGGCTTTGGTCAAAGGGAAAAGACCCATGTGGGGTTAGTGTGTTTAATAAGGGAAGCATTTAAGACTTTGTAAGAGTCCTAAATGGGTGAGATGATGGGTTGAGGGTTAATTTGGGATTCGGATTGTGCAAGTGATTAGAAGTGGGTTTCGGCTAATTTAGAAGGGATTAGAAGAATCTAGAAGAAGGGTTAGTGAGCAAGTGGGTTTTGTAGGAGAATGCAAGTGGGTGAGGGTAAATAGGATTTAAATAAATATTTATTTATTGAAATGTGCATGTGAATTTTGGATTCTATTTAAATAAATCTTAATTTATTTAAATGAGAAGAAGGGGGAATTAAATAAATTTAATCAATTTATTTAATAGTTGGAATATGGTTACAATATACACACGATTTTGCGGATAAGTTTTGTTCTGCTCTGCTATTTGGCGAAATGCGAAATCATTACTCAGCGAACTTGTCAAGGTTTTCAGCGGGGGGATGCAGACAAGTCTTTGCCACATGCCCGAGGAGCATCTCTGTCTTCAGTCCGCCATGTAAGGGATACCCTGCAAGAAACGAAAGGCGGGATTCGGTTTACAGAGCGGGCGAGTTAGGGAAAAATGATGTATTTAGGGCAAAAAAGGCCGAAGCCTTGTCACTACCCTCCGACGGAAATTGGCAAGTCGTTCGATTGAAAAATGCCAAGAAGAAGTTGGGCAAAAGTAGAAATATGTCTTTAAACTTCGATTGGCACAAACCCACAGCCACAAACCAATATCCGGCAACTGGGGCAAACTTGGTGCCGCTCGGGAAAGTTAGAAATTTTGAGCCAAAACCCAGAATAAGGCCGAGGCGAATATGTAATATCCCAACAAATTTGATGGAACCCCAATTCAATTTATATAGCGAATGTGGGGTTTTTGCAAAATGGGCAGGAATTGGTGAAGATTCAGGAAAAATTATCGATTGGTGGACGACCCTATATCCGGGACAGGTAAGTATCTCTATCCTGGAAAATAATTTTCTTGCAATTTTGTGTGATAATCAAAATACAAAAAATGACATTCTCCATGGTAAGGTAAAATTGTATAAAGGCTATGGTTTTTTTCGATGTGAATGGAAACCGAATTTTGACCCACACTCACAGAATTTAAATAAATGCCCTAGATGGATTAATCTGGGTACTTTACCAGTCGAATATTTGGATTTTAAAATCTTAGAATATATAGGGGAACAGTTTGGTTCTTTTTTGGGCTGTGAAGGACTAGGAAAAGAGGTTTTAAACAAGAATATCAAGATCTTAGTTGAATCTGACATTAACTCCACGGACTTAGAACCCACCATGCTAGTATCGAACAGGGGGGAGTGGAGCATTCATCCCACCTTCTATGATGGTGTTATAAATGAATCTGATATAAGGCTGAAATCATGCCCAGTTCTAATTAATAGTATCGAGCAAATGGAAAACCCTCTTTCAGATCAGTATAAAAAAATCACATCAAATGCATCCCCTATACATGATAATAGCCCTCTAGTGGCTAACACTGATGAAAATAGTAACAACAAATCCAGTAACATTAGTGATCTTGATAAAATAATAGATGAGGCAAACTCTATAAAAGAAGATGCCTTAGTGGAGATGACAAAAAGAATCTCCGATTCGGTGGATTCATTGAAATTTCCATCTGAAACAAAGTCAGTCGAAAATTTGGGACAAGATAATGAGGCAGATCAAGAAGAAATGTCTTCTAGAATGGCTGCAGTTCTTGAGGTATTCGATAATAATGTAGTTGAAAATCTTTCCCCGGAAGAGGAAGCTGAGAAGAGGTTCCTAATTCAGGAACTCTTGGCTTCTATGGATGAGGAAGAAAATAATGAGAATAGGGTAGGAGATATCATACCTATTCCTGTCAATGACTACACAGTAGCTCAGTCCCAAATGGGAGAGGATGATGGAGAGGGAGTGATAGTTTCCCAGCAAACCTTAGGGATAAAAAACATATATGACGGGAAAAACTTTCCTGACTGCGCTAGAGAAGCTAAAAGTAGAGGCAGAAAATCTTTGAGCGAATTAAGATTGCAGGATGGAAATGCAAAAGACCAAGGCAAATTAACAACCTTCTTTGATGCTGGGAAGGGGAAGGGCCTTCCCATAGCCCCATGAAAATCTCTTCATGGAATGTTAGGGGCATGAATGCCCCTAACAAACAGCGTCTAATTAGACGCAACATTATAAAATGGAAACATGACATCGTTCTCATACAAGAAACTAAATTAGCCCAGGTAGAAGCTGAGGCTTTTAAAAGGAAATTAGGTCTTCTTTGCTGTGAATTTGTGGAAGCCAGGGGAGCTTCTGGTGGTATTGGAATAATTTGGAATCTGCGGAGTATAATATTTCATCCTATAGTAGGTAATAGAAATTGGCTATTGGGAAAGGTAATTAGCAAACACAACAATCTCACATTCACCCTTATAAACATTTATGGCCCGATCCCAGATGCAGGAAAGCACAGGGTTTGGTCGGAAATCTCGGTTATGATGGGGCTAGATACCTCTTCCCCTATTATTCTTGGAGGGGACTTCAATGCTATCCTGAATTTATCAGAAAAAAAGGTTGGTATTCGAAGGGAACCGCAGTCCTTAAAAGACTTTAGAGAGTGGGTTGCTCATAACAACCTCATAGATATAGAAACAAGTAATGGTGTGTATACCTGGTACAATAGAAGATCAGGCTTTACACAAATCGCTGAGAGATTAGATAGATTCCTTTTTAGAGGGAACTTGAGCGATCTAGCGGTTAACCTCTCAGCTTCGCTACTCCCATCTTCAGGATCTGACCATTACCCTGTTATACTCAATATTGAGGGAGAGGCTACACCGTGGTGTTGCCCCTTTAAATTTGAAAAAATGTGGATGCAAAATCCAGATTTCTATGATCTCATCTCCAGGTGGTGGTCTGAGGTAAGTTTCCAGGGATCAAAGATGTTTTGCCTTGTAAATAAACTAAAACATCTCAAGAGCAAGTTACTGAAATGGAATAGTGAAGTTTTCGGTAACATTTTTGAAACCAAAATATCATTAGAAAAAGAAATCGCAGATCTAAATGAAAAAGTGTTTAGACTAGGAATGGATCAGGATAGCTTCCTCAAAGAAAAGGAGCTTCTCGGGAAATATGAGGATACGTTAACAAAAGAAGAAGTATTTTGGAAACAGAAGTCTAGAGAGAATTGGCTTCAAAATGGGAATAGGAATACTAATTTCTTCCACAACAGTACAAAAATTAGGAGGAACACTAACAGTATTCACAAGATCATGAGTAATAATGGTATACTACTGGAAGATCAAAAGGACATAACTACAGAAGCGGTAAACCATTTTAAAACCCTGTTCAGTTCGGAATCTTCCCTTAAAGATGCCAATTTAACTTTGCTTAGGAATATTCCTAAGATCATAACTGAAAACCAAAACAAAGAGCTTAGCAACAAATTTACAGAATCAGAAGTAAAATTAGCATTGGGGCAACTTAACCCTGATAAAGCACCCGGCCCGGATGGTTTTCCTGCTTGCTTTTTTCAAAAATGCTGGCACATTATTGGTAAGGAGGTAGTGGAAGCATTGGAAGCTGTTAGAAACTCTGGGAGTATTTTAAGGGAGATCAACAACACTTTCATTACCTTGATTCCAAAGAAGGAGGAATCAAGAAATTTTGAAGACTTTCGACCTATCTCCTTATGTAACACTATTTACAAACTTTTTACTAAAATTTTAGCGAATAGACTGAAAGGCATCCTTCTGTGCATAATTTCTGAGGAACAGACCGGTTTCGTACCAGGTAGATCTATCTTTGATGGCATTATTATTGCTCAAGAAGTCATGCACTCGTTACAACAGAATCGATCAGCTGCTATGATGATCAAACTAGACATTAAGAAGGCATATGATAAAGTCGATTGGAGATTTCTGTGTAAATGTTTAGAATCCTTTGGTTTTTCTAAACAATGGATCAATTTAATCTTCGAATGCATCTCATCTCCCAGGGTATCGTTACTTATAAATGGCTCCCCAGCTGGCTTCTTCCAGATATCTAGAGGGATTAGACAAGGAGATCCTTTATCCCCTTTCTTATTTATCATAATGGCAGAGGGCCTTGGGAGAATCATTTCAAGTGCTCGGATGAATCAGATTATCAAAGGCATTAAAATTACTAATGGAATGGAGGCCATAACCCACCAGCAGTTTGCTGACGACACAATGCTGATGGGATGTGCGAATAGGTCTGAAGCCATGGCTTTCAAAAGGATTCTTGACATTTATGCATTAGCTTCTGGTCAGGAAGTGAACAAGAATAAATCGGAAATCTTCTTCTTTAACACTTCGCAAATCATAGAGACAGATATTTGTAATATTTTAGGGTTTGATAAAGGGAAACTTCCTTGTAAATATCTAGGGATTCCGATGGATAAGGGAAACAATATAAATTCATTATGGAAAGGAATCCTTGAAAAGATGGATCTCAGGTTGGATTCTTGGAAGAACAAATGCCTATCTTCGGCTGGGAGGATTACATTACTAAAAGCTGTTATGGCGGCTATCCCAATATACCAAATGTCCTGCCAGCAATTACCTAAAGGTGCTGGTCTAGAAATGGTAAAAAAGATGAGGAAGTTCTTTTGGAATATGAATTCAGACAAAAAGAAATTTGCGTTAATCTCTTGGGATAAAATTAGCCAGCCTATCAATATAGGGGGAGCTGGCATCAAAGATTTGGGGGTTCAAAACATGGCTCTGGGGGTGAAGTTAATCTGGAAAATGTACTCGGAACCGGATCTTAAATGGGTAAGGATCCTCAAAGCTAAATATCTCACTAATTCCAACCCTGATAGTATACTAAGGACGGAAATACTACCAAAGGGATCCAAAGTTTGGAATTTTATGCTAGAATGTAGAGAGGTGATCAGAGATTATCTAACTTGGGATATTGCGGATGGATCAGAGGCATTGTTCTGGGAAGACTCGTGGGGGGGTTATTCAGCCCTAGACAAAATAGGAATAAGTGAAGAAGGTATAGAACATTGCAAATCAATCAGGGGCAGGTTTGTTAAGGATTATATCAAGCTTATTTCCAATGACCCCGCTTTGGGTTGGGAGTGGAAACCCCTTGATGAGATGAACTTGACAAATGCAGACAAGGAAATCCTCTGGAATAATTTGAGGCATAGGCATTTTTCATTACATAGTGGGAAAGACAGGATAATTTGGGCGGGTAGTTCATCGGGCATTTATAAAGCCAAAGAAGGTTACTCACTTTTGAAACTCAGAGGAGCTGCAACCAATCCTAATATTCTGATTAACCTATGCTGGAATAACGTGGGTCTACCCAAAGCTGGTATCTTCTCATGGGCAGCTTCCCAAAAAAGGATTCTTACTTCAGATTGGTTCTCAAAATTAGGATTCATGGGACCATCGAGATGCCCTCTTTGCGAATCTGAGGAAGAAAATGTGGATCACTTGCTCCTTAATTGTAGTTTCAGTCAGAGATGCTGGGATTGGCTTTGCTCAAGCCTTGGCTGGCCGACTCCGAGACCTAGGGACATTTCAGAATGGCTGATTAGTTAGAAACCTCCCCACACAAAGGATATATACCACTTAGTGTGGCAAATAGCGCCGGCAATTCTCATATGGGAAATATGGAAGGAGAGAAATAGGCGGATCTTTAAAGAATCAAAATTGAGGGTGGAATCCCTTCTAAATAAGATCGAGGCAACAATTGTGGAAAAAGTCAATAATAGACTAAGACATGCACAGGAAAAGTCTATTAATTTAACCAGATGGGATGAGGTTCTTCGATCTAAGTGGAGGGGTTTGATAATCCCCCCGTTTATTGGGAGTGGAGGTAAGCAGGCTGAGATAGATAGGAAGCTAACAAAATGGGCTCCCCCCCGAAAGGGCTGGGCTAAGCTAAACTTCGATGGTGCCTCTCGTGGGATTCCTGGTATAGCAGGTATAGGGTGTGCTATTCACCAAGATAACGGTGTACTAATAGCTAGCGTTAATAAGCCTATTGGCTTGGCTTCGAATAACATGGCTGAGTTTTCAGCATTGCGGGAGGGATTGATTATAGCTAAATCACTCAAGATTAAATATCTAGAAATAGAGGGGGATTCGTCGTTAACTATAAATGCAGTCAGGACTAGGGAAGTGTCAAACTGGAAATTGAAAGCGGAATTAAAAAGTATTCTGGATTTGATCAAATACTTTGAGGAAACTTCGGTTAAACATATTTATAGGGAAGGCAATTCTATAGCAGACAAGCTAGCCAATTTAGGGGCAGATGGTAATTCGTATGTTTTTAGGAAGGATAGCACCATGGATTAATTTTAGGTGATGGCTATGCCACCCCTTCATATCACTCCTCCCCTAGTCCTCTCCTAGTTCCTCATTTATAAGCTCTAGGAAGGGTGGCCACAATCTCCTTATATCAGTATTTTGGTATACTAAGATTCAGATATATATATATATATATATATATATATATATGTACTCACATATATATATATGTATATATTTATAGTCAATCCCATATTCATCGGATTGATTCATGTTATATGATGTATTCATATATATATATAAATATATACATATATATATATATTCATATATATAGATATGTGTATATATATACAATCATATATATATATACATATATTCATATTCTCATATATATATGTATATGTGTGTGTATGTGTGGGTGTAAATAGAAACTTACACAATTGCACACACGCATATATACATATATATATACAGAATCTATATATATATGAGTATGTATATATATAAATATATATATATATATATATTTATATATATCCATATCTGAACCTTCATATATGATTGCATACTTTCTCCTGACCGATTCCTTGACTACCAAGTCTGTGAGTGGGTGCCAGGGGTGTTTCAGTTGTGTAGAGAGGAGATTGGTAGAAGTCTGGTTTCTCTGTTCTAGCTCTTGCAGGTTATCCCTCCAATGCATGTAATATGAGTTAAGATGGTCCTGGGCTGCGAGGGTATAGACTTAAATAAGGATTAAATCATATCTTTTAATGGCAATTTGGGTCTGCCAGGCTATGTGTCTTCGAGCTATGGTTACTGGTTTTTTTTATATTTGGTCTTCAAGATTCTACATATCGGTTAGAGTTGGTAATAATTCTAATATAGGATACAAGCCTTGTTTTAAAACTAGGACAGATATTTCTGGTTTCTGTCTCGATGTTTGCATGACAGTAGAGGATTTTACATAATAGCTTAGCATTCGATTTATCTCGATTTTGAGATTCCCTATCTATATCGTGTAGGGTTCATTCGGGTTCTTTCAAACGATTGAGGAATGGGTGGCAGGTTTTTTGTTGAGGTTTTGTGGAGGGTAGTAGAGGTTAACCCAGACTTAGTCATGGATTCAGATAATTAGTTGGTTCTATTGATGAAAAGCCTTTGGACAGTCCCTCTGCCCTTTTGTTGTTTCACTCCTTTCTCCAGGCATATTTATTTCTGTGTGCATCTGTATATACTTATGATCATGGCAGATTCAATGATAGATTTTTTCGCATATTGGCATATAAATACACATACATATGCATATGAAAATATTTATGTTTGGGAGAATCTGATCTCTGCAAAGTTAAAAGTAATTAAGAATCTGATAGAAATTGATCCTTTCCATTAGTAGGCAGAACTGTAGCCTGGATAATCTCTTAAATTGAAACCCAAAAGGTTAAGATGGTTTCAAGCTAAGGGTTATCCAGGCTATAATCCTCTTACATAAATAGAAAGATGTAATTATTCATTGTATGATTGCAGCAAATTATTATGTTTACTATGCTTCTAACAGTCTGGCAAAGTAAGTTGCAATAAGGTTTTGCAGATTCGAGAAACAGGACAGAAGTTAAAGCTCGAAGCATTAGTGGATTAGCCAAATTTGGGAAGATGGATTCAACCGGAAAGTGCTGAAAGATTTTATGTACAGAAAGAATCTAAAATGTCTTAATATGTCAGCCTCCATCCTCTGATGAGGATTTGTAAAAATGTACAGTTGGTTATAATATCTGATCCCAGAAGGGATCTGGGCTAGACCGGAGGTTTTCTTATCTCCATTCTTTCCTACCGGTGCCCACACTGAATGGAGATGTAATATTTTTTATAAAAAAATAATAAAATTTTGGCTTCGGCCTTTTATCGATCAAAAAAAAAAATAGTTGGAATATGGTTAGTAATTTTAATTTAAATAAATTTTTGAAATTTATTTAATTAAAATAGTAGAATAAGGTTGGAATGAATGAATTAAATGTAAATTTAATTAAGAGAAGAATATTAGTGCATTAAAAAAATGTTAAATATTTATTTAATTTAGTGGACAAATTTATGTGTCTTATCTTTCAATGTTTTCCTTAATAAATATGTTGTCTTCCATCTTTCTAGATTGCTATAAAATTTGTACATAGCAATAATACAAGCTAGCTACTATTACAAACATTCATATGTATGGCAACTTTTTCTACAAGCTAGCTACTATTACAAACATTCATATGTATGGCAACTTTTTCTATGTGTATGACAATGATTTTTAAATGTGTTGCATCAGTAAGTTAAATTATTTTTAAATTTCTACTTATTTTTTGCATTCATTTGCACCATAATGATTGGTTTGAACTCTGTTTTCTGCAATCTGTTAGTAGCTATATCTTTAAATTTGTCAAATCTAAAACTCTTCCACTTCCAATTTTACAACTTTGTGATGGTTTTGAATTATCACAACTCCCATCTCGTCACTTTACCAATTGCTATCTGATTATTCTATGTTTTTTTTCCATGTAAGTATCATGTTTCCCTCCTTGCTTCCTTATTCTAGCTTTGTTTTTTGTTTAATATCTTCAAACTTCACATTATAAGTTTTTACAAAAAAACACATAAATTAATTGTATACAGTTTTCCCATTAATTAATTATTTTTGGTAGCTACCTATACTTATCCAATAACTGTCAACCATATGTAGATACATTCATTCTTCATTTTGTGCATTGCAAGGTAACTTACATTATTACTTGTCTCGTTTTACATTACTTCAATCCATTAAACTTCCTTAACATATATTTTTCTCCTAAATGTGTCTTTCTTTTCATTTACAATCTTTCTTCTTACTTTTTTTGTGTCTTGTTGCCTCTTTATATGTACTTACTTGTAATTGTCAGCTTCATTGAAATATTAAAATCTATTTTTGGCAACTTACTTCAATTGTAAAACGCATCTGAACCATATCAAGTTGCCATCATTCTTCATCGTCTCCTTTACAAGGTAACTTCATTTATTACTTCTTTGTTTCAACAATTCATACTTACATTTATCTTATTCAAAATTTACATAACTTAGAATTATTTCATTCTTTATAATGGCAAATACTATTTTTAACAACCACACATACAAAAATTACCTACTTCAGTAATTTCTAAGCTTCTTACTTCTTTTGTGTGGTCTTGCTTCTTTATATATTCCTATAGCGCACCACCATTATCATTATAAAGCATTTTTATCATACCATGCCACTATAATTCTATATCACTACGTCAAAATAAGTAAGTTGTTATTTCTTTTCCGTACTTTTGTCCATGCTCCTTTTTTAACCCCTCCTCACGTAATCCCATTTTTTTAACTATAACTTTTGCACAATTGACTCAATGCTAATTTTTATTATCATTTCATTGTTTTAGGTGGCATAGATTGGATGATGTAACGACCAACAATTCTCTTGCAGTCAATCTATCATACAATTTTTTCCATTGTTATGATCTTTGCCAAATTTTCAGGCTACTAGATGAAGCCTCTTATTTAAGTTTGATGTACCTTCAAATACTATACTTTTGGATACATCATCTTCATAGTAGAATTCATTATCTATCTATTATTTTAAAGTTTTGTGTAATCTAAATAAGGCATCTCAACCTGACAACATGTTATTGTTGTCACGGGGATTTCCACCAGATTCAAATATGGAAAATATGCAATCCCGTGCAACATGGGAATACTCTCAGGCTGTGGGTATCCTATAGTGAGAGTAGACATCTAGATTATAGGCCAGATTCCTTTATGATCACCTAAAACTAATTGAAAATTGACTTGGGAAAAGGGGAAAGAAGGATATGCAGAAACTAAAAAATTTAACTATTGTTGCTAGGTGATACACCAATGATTGAAAATGACTTGATATGCTGACAAACTCACAAGATATTCAACTAATGAAGCTTAGTTTAACTCGCAACTCAAATACACATGTTTGCAAAATTGATTCTTATGAAAGGCTAGCTTACTGATGTTCACAAAAAGGAGAACAATGATGTTCTCACAATTTTGATGCAATCTAATAATTGACACAATCACAGACCTGCACAATAACATGCACTTTTTGTGCCAAGCATTTGAAGAAACCAAGGTCCAGAATGAAGGATTCCATAAAAGAATCACAAAATGTTAATCACAATGCTTACAAAAACAACACTTAGACAAAAAGTATCAAGAAGGAACTCAGATTCTTTATTAAAAAACAAGCAAATTTCTGCATTACAACTTTGTGGAACTCACAAGAAATGAGTTATAAAGCATGAACAAATTGTTGCCACTGCAGGTACAAAAATCCAGAACTTTTTTTAAAAACTGAGTGTGGAAGAAAGACTTATACAATAAGGCTCCAAAAATTCAAATTTGAATTTTGGCTCCAAGAATGATGTGTTGTCACCTCTCCTACAAATCAGGCATGTGACTGAAATAGAACTGCCCCAAAATCTACATAAAGAGTTTTCAAATTGAAGACAACCTCTTGGGGTCGAATGCAACTAAAAATCCCTCCAAAATAGGGATGTACCTGATTGAAATAAGTAGTTAAGTGCCTCAAATCACTCCCTGACTCACACTCCAACCACTAGGACTCTCTAATTGAAGTCAAACTCACCAATTAGGTGGCCAAATCTCCTGATTTTTGCTCCACATGTTGACACATCTTTGATTAAACTCCTAAATACATGCAAAAAAACATCAAAGCTTACTTAACTCCTTTGAGACTCATGCTTTTCAAAAAGCAACGTATTACATCCTCTGCATTAATAAATAACTTTTATCATAGTGATTTATTTTATCACTTCAATAAAGTTTTACATTATGACATCATATGTAGAACTTGTTGACCTCTATGTTTTAAAGCCTATAAAGGAATATAAGGTGTATAAAAATTTGGGCATGAGTTATATGAATAAAGCTTCTTTTACTTAAAAAAAGAAAAGACAAAGGCAAAATGCCTCTACTCCTAGTGGGCTCTTTTAGGGTTTGAAAACCCTAAAACAAAAATAAAAAAGATGAAAATGCTTGATCTTTCTTTCATTTGCTTAATTTCTGCATGCTTCTTTGAAGGTTCCGCCATGAGGATGCTTATGGTTTAAACTGGAAGAACACTTTATAGTTGTTGTCATTGATGATTTGTTGAAATTTTTTCTATAGGAATGCGTGGTGAGTTCATCTTTGTTCCAGATCTGCTCTTTTCTCTTTGGTATTTCTTTGCTCTCTGTAGATGTCATTGTGGATGGCTCTGTGCTTTAACATGGATACCCTTGTGCTTTGTAAATGGTACCTTTTCCTTGAATTGAAACCCTTAATAAGACAGTCTCATGCACTTTATTGTCCAAGTGGCCTTTACCAATGTCTGATAAAACATTAGAGCTACTGCCCACTGTCATTGTATCGAGACTTGCCTTGAGCTTTCAGCTTTGTGTGATCATTTACCCTATCTTTTGGTGATGATGCTTACTGCCCTATGATTGAGACAGTGCCTTACAAGATCATTCACTGTCATATACCGTTCTAATGGACTTTTGAATGCTCTGTCTCAGGTATGCTCATGAGAATGTTTTATTTGTTGACTTAAAAAGCTATCATCAAGTTGCTCCTTGTCGTATCTAAGTCACTGTTTTCTTATTCCTTGAAGGTTTTAAGAGGGATACATATATTGTTTGAAAGCTCTTTTCATTGGATTAATGGCGACCTTGTAGCACTATCCTGCTATGACTATGGTCTTAGTCTCCTATTCACTGTATTTTTCAATGATTGCATTCATTTTGCATGAATGACTATAGAATGAATATCTATACCTTTTACTATCACAAGATCCTTCATTAACTTGTAATACTTTTCTATTTTCATCATGCATACATCAAAGAACCAATCCACTGTCATCTCATGCCTCAATTCTGGGGCTTGCTATTTGACCTGTAACAACCAATAACATGGCTCTGACATAGCTTTGGAGGTGCTGGTCGCGCTTGTAATTTAGGGCTATCTCATCATGACCTAGTTATGACTGTATTAGGTTTGCTCTTGACTTAATCTTCCTTGATCTGCCACTATAACCTAGGACTGAACTTTCACTTTGTTCAATGGTCATTCCCTCATTGTATTGATTGTCTTTTAAAAGCTTTAGCATACCACCCAAAAAATGTTATGACTGTGATCTTCTTGTTGTTCTTTGGTATACCCATGGTGCTATCAAAAATTGTTGCTCTAATGAAAGTGACTGTCATTTTGATTGAGATTTTGTTGCATAGGACTGCATTCTTTCTTCCATGAATGCTTTGACTGCTCTACAACAATAATTTTGTTGTATTGACTGTCACCATGTCTATGATTGAGACTTAGTTGACTTCATCTTTTGTGTTCTATTTCTCAGTCATGGCTGCAAACCTCCATATAAATCATCCCAGTCCTTACATACTGTAGCTAGAATACTTACTAGTAGCATCTTGATAATGTCCTTCTTCTTCATCAATCCATTGTGATAGTGAAATTCTCATGAAAGACCACAATAATAGTCATTGCTCATGGCTATTTAAGGATTCATTCTATGACTTCTCATACTGTGATTGTTCCAAAGGTATATGACTGTTATTGTGTGATTGCAATATCATTTGACTGTTACTTTGGATCAATGAATGCTCTTTGTTTTTCGAAGTTTGAAAAGTCAAATCTCTGTCATAACTTAAATCCATTATGGTGCTTTGTCATCATAGAAAGGCTGCACTTTGTATTGCTTAGTACATTTGTCAGTGACTGTTAATTCTTTTCTAGGCTATCACTGTTATTGTATTTCTAACCAACATTCATTCATTGGTCTTTATTCATTGTCCACCTTTTGCATTCCCTGTATCTTCTCCATGCTTTCCATAGGGACTATGTCTTGTGGGCTAAAAGGCTGCAAACTTGTGTCCTATTGAAACTTACTCTAATCTCTGTCACCTTCTTGTTTAGACTCTATGATGAGATGATTTTGCTTTGTCTTTGGATCTTTGGCCATAGCATACATGTGCAAGTCATCAAAGGTGCTTTGACTGTTAATGAACTGCATTATCTCCTTCATGCTCACTGTCCATTTATGCACAAAAATACAAATCTGATTTGATTGTCATTGCATTAATGATTGCTTCTTTTAAGCCTTTTTCTCTTCAATCTATCTTTAAAGATGCTCTACCCCATTTACTGTTTGAACGCACTGTGCATTTTATTACATTAGGGCATTCATACTGTAAAAATATTGTGACACTATGATCATTAATGCATGTTGCTAATGACCGCTCCTCTGTCCTATAGGTCTGAGATGACCTTGATAGTGATTTTCCTTGATATTCTAATACATGCCCTACTCTTTGAGACTTTGTCATTGCACTGCTTGATTTTTCACTTGTGCGCATGCTAGGCTCAACCCTTGTGGGAGCCACATTTCAACCCACATGCTGTGACTTGATGAACAACAACATTACTTTTCTTGTATCTACACAATGAACAAACAAGTTAGATAAAAATGAACATATCTGATTTCTTCCTGATGATTTGATCTGGCACACTGATCCCTTAACCTGTATGACATACTAGCTATTATGATGCACATGAGGGATGGATTATATGTTTGTAGGTGCATGTGCACATAATGAATGATGACCTTCATTTCTCTAACACATTATTTCTCTCAGATGCAGGTACTCAGGGGCAACAGGGAAGCAACAACTGAATGTAAGATGGGTTTAAGACTTAAGGATGACACAAGGCCACTCAAACTGGACTCACCATTTAGGCAATGACAAGTCACCCTTCCTTATGTGCATTATTACATTTATTTTTGCATCTGCAACTATATGATATTTTCTTCATTTGCACCATACTAGTTAGTCTCACGGCTTGTGTGAGACATTGTACATTCATATCAATAAAGATTACTTTTTCTCAAAAAATGGCGTACTTTTTCTATATCATATGCATTTGCATAATGAGATATGATAGTAATCTTCTGTTTTCTTTTAAAATGTTCATGAATGTGATATAGCAAAATAAAAATGTACCTTTTTGTTTGTAAAAACATAACAACTCTACCTGATTGATCTGGTAGCGAAAATAGGTAACTATTCATAGTAGACTTCCTTATCTATCTACTATTCTAAAGTTTTGTGTAATCTAAATAAGGCATCTCAACCTAATAACATGTTATTCTTTTGACCGATTATTATTCATTTGTTGCAAAAAAATATACTCTTATGTATTTGAACTATTTAGCTCATTAATATACACTCAAATGTAAAGGTTGTTCAATACAAAGACTTACATCTTTACTACTTACACTTTTTCTATTCCCAATATTTTATTATAAATTTGTTATATTCCTCAATACAACAAAGCACTTTTATTTAGTTTCTATCAAGCAAACACTCTTACAGTCCAAAATATACTTGTCCAACACTCTTCTGTTCACAATATTTTATTCTATTTCCTTTCTTCTATTTCACTTAGATTTCAAATTTGCTTTTTACTTCTTCATAAACATCAATTAAAAATTATTCTATTCTACAATGTAACACAATTCTACAATTTATTCAATATGCAATAAGCTCTTGTTTTTAAAACACCCTTTAAATTCTTTTAAATGCATATAATTAACAATAAAATTCTTATTCTTACAAACGATACATTTAATCATTTCCATCAATATGCAAACTTTTATTGCATTATTTAAACAACCATTACTATATTTGTTTAATTTTATTACACCTGCATTATTTACTTATAAATTTTATCGATTAAATTAACTTTTTAAGATTCATCCTTGGTACATACTTGCATCCTTATATATATATAAAACATTATTTTCTAACACCCTTTGGTACATAACCAATAAAATTAAAAATCCTTTCAACAAAATTAATCACATCATAATAAACCTTTTTAACATAATGTAGCTTTTAAATTTATACAAATACTTACTATAAACAACAATAAATATTTTATTCATAAACACTACTAAACTATTATCACTGTTCTAACTATATACTATTCGATCTACTATATCACACTTTTAGCATTACACCCATTTATTCATAAACACTACTAATTTATTATGACTTTTAACTATAAACTATTTTACCTACCATATCACACTTTTAGCATTACACCTATCTACAACATTCACCACTATTAATCCTTATTGAAATCTTTAAACAAACAAAAACATTCAAAAATTAAACAATTAGGTAGAATTCTTGTAAAAATATTAGAAGCATTTTACATTTGCTATTACTTTTCTTTTGATTCAACAGTTTTATACATAAATTAGCTCTTTTTTCCAATAAACTTAAAAAAAGATTATTCTATAATTTATAAAATTCTTTAGATTTTTTTCACATATAAAACATTTAATGAAATGAGATATACACACATTAAAAAACCTACATTGCCTTTCATTGCCACTATTTTTCACATATAATACAAAATCTCAACAAATGAGGCTTATAGCGATTAGTTGCAGGCAAATAGAAATGCAACTGCTAGTTATTAAATAAAAAAAATTGTCTTAAGAAACTATCAGACCCCTTTTTATGACTGTATGAACAATTCCGAAATTTTATCTATCTAGCATCCATATTGTTGCATTGACCGTGTTTAATTATTAATTAATAATTAAAATACAACAAATATTTATTTTTCAATTAATTATTAAACATGATCAAAACAACAATATAGATGTAGAAGTTGCCCAATTCCGGGCCTACATTAGGAATAACGAAATCCAGGTCACTGTTCTTTTGGAGTTTCTTCCCCCATATCTAAATTCGGCGGCTTTAACGACAAGTTCTTGCCGGCGGTTCTTGCCTTAGAAAGAAACTCTTGAATAGCTTGTCGTGGAAGCCATCTCTTTCTTTCTTTTTGCTGCCAACCACGCGGCAGTCCTTTTTCTTAGCACGTACTAATCGGAAGATCATCGTCACCAAATAATTCTCGCTTGCCACTGTGCTGACCAGAATTCCTCGATATTGTTACCTGTACTATATGCCACGAAATTAAAAAGCCATGGTAACCTGTGGTGCCAGTTCCTTCGCCTACAATGGCTCTCTGTGCGCCTGCAATCCAGGCTATGTGAATTTTTCAAGCGGCTGCACATTGTTCAATACGGATACTGGAAATTGGACCAGCGAATCAGGGGTTGGGGCTAACGACGAGAATGGCTTTACTCAGACAGTATTCTCGTTCAATTCGCTTAAAAATGTTACACAGTCGCAGGCACTATTTCTTGAAGTCACCACTTTAGCTGTAGTGTTGTGGTTGGTGTTATGCATTGTGCTAAGATTTTGTCCTCTCAACGATGGTCGCACACGGTGGTTTCAGCTGCGCTATTGGCTCACTCGTCTTGATTTCTTCTTTTCCACTCGTCATTGGCTGGTAAGATCTCCCTTCGAATATTTTTTCCAGAAATTGAATTTTCATGGTACAAGAATGACCTTGATCACATGTTACCACCAATTGAGCAGTGATTGTTTAGGAAATTTCCTGTTTTAGAGTTCGCAGGTCAATTTGATTTAGCGAAGCCGAAGTCTCACTTTAGGCTCGATCCTCAGAGTGTATGAAACTTCGCTGCCCAGGGACTCATCCCAGCCCTGCAAACAGTTTAAGCTCAATTGTCTCATCTCTGTGTATATAGAAAGAGGGTTTGTCCTATCCAGTTAAGAATTGACTCAAAATATTGTCAACCTAAAGTGGGGAGATTAAACGTCTTATCTTTATGTATCTGGCAGTAGGGTTTGTTGTATCCGCTCGGAAGTTGTATCGAGAGGTTTTGATCCCATAGCGGAATATAAATAATCTCATCTTCTACTTGGCAAGAGGGCATGTCCTATCCAATTGAGTATTGGCCCGAAGTATTCCGATCTAAACGTGGGAGGATAAATAGTCATACCCTAGGATATTGGGCGAGAGGATTTGTCCTATCCAACCGGGAATCGACTCGGAAGATTGGGACCCAAAAGTGGGAGGATTTAATATTGTTTACTGCATCCCAGCAAGAGAATTAATTATATCCAATCAGGTGGTGGTTTGAAATATTTTGACCCATTATTGGGAGAACAAATAGTCTCACCTTTGGGTTCTCAGCAAGACGGTTATTCCCATCTTATTGTCTATTATCTTGGAAAATTTTAACCTGGTAGTTTGAGGATTACTAGTCTCAACCCTGTGCCCCTGCCAGGAGAGTTTGGTTTACCTAATTGGGCATCGGATCGAAAGTTTTTACCCGACAGTGGGAGGAACTTCATTTGCAGTCCCAGGAACAGGAGGACTACTTTTAATGGCAGGAAGAATCTGCCATAATCCTGGTAAAGGGCCTGTTCTTTACCTCTGCATATCCAATAAGAGGGCACTTTGTACCACTCAATTGGGGCTTGAAGGATTTTGAGAAGAACAAGAGGGATTCCCATTACGAGTGTAGTTAGATGAGCATTTGATGCGTGCGTTGTAGCGATGATGCTTAAGTGAATTAAGTTCTACTCTACCTTTAGATTTATATCGGCTGTGCATTGCAGCAATTGATTTTAGTCTTAGTGGATTGATTCTTTGACTGTGAATATATAGGTTGGAGTGATCGAATGTTATGCATAGTGCAAATACATGGTAAGGCTGCAAACTACAGCCATTGGGTGGTGTACTCTGTATGTATCAATTTCTTTAGTGAGATGTCAATTTCCAGCTTTTGAGGCACAGGGCTCAACGCTTAGCATGCACGGATTAGGACATCTGAGTTTAAGAGCTTGCATCTGGAGAAGTTCCATCCGAGTTTATCATGCACTTGTTACTGGAGGACAGCTTGATGTTCCATTTTTTATACTAACCATAGGAGGAAAAGCCCAATTCTTGCCTCTATGTACCCAGTAATAAGTGTTTCTTTAACTGATTGCGATTTAGCTGGACATTTGTGCTCTTATGTATATATAAAGGTCATAATTCCTATTTAATTATGCATACTCACAAAGGTTTATAATGTCTATGTTAAATGATTTATCAATGTCATCTTATAAATATTTGAAATCTACTTATATTTTAAAAATTTCCTAACAGCTGTCCCCTACTGTTCCCGAAAAGATGGCCAAAAAATTCCTTGTACTGGAAACACAACCCACCATCCCCTACCATCCCCGTCCCAGAAATCTGGGAGCGTAGGTATTTGCACTTGACTATAATTAGAAAAAGTGACTTCCTTAAAATGCATACTTACTGCACCAGCCTCCTCCAAATACCTCCTTAACTTCCAATTAGGGGATATGCCTTTCTTTAGAGTATTTATCACTATTAGCAAAACCCCTTAAAATGACAGAGAAAATGATCCTTCTTTGAGAAAACTATCATTTTCCAAACAAAAAACTGCTTCTGCTCCTGCATCTCCTAGATTGCCTTGGGAAGCCCCATCAAAATTGAGTTATATAAAGCTAGAAAGGCGTTTCAAGAATCCTTATTGTTCTTTCCATGAAAATTATTTTTATTCTTCCTTTTCTTTTGGAATATCATTCTTTAACTGAGTTTTTCCTCTCATCCCTTTAATGGGGAATGCATCAAGAGATTTTTGTCATACATAACATGCCACTATTTATTTGAAGGATAGAAACTCAGAGTTTTTATCTTTTATCTGAATTATAAATACGTAGATATTACCCTGCATCATTGTTGAGTTATACCTGATCTACAATTAATAGCATTCCTGTCAAAAATAGATATATGTCAATCTAAACAATTTCTTGCCATTTTTATATGAATTCTTTTCTTCGATTTTCAATGAAATCAGTCCTAAGTTTTGGAATCTGATCTCTATAAGACAAATAATTAATTATATTATCCCCAGTACTGCAAGCTGATGTCAGCATCATTTGAGAAGCTTATTGAGTGTGTACACGTCTCTCTTACATTACAAAAGCAATTGTCTTTTGACTGTACTGACCTGTACTTGGAGCGTAAAGATTTTTCCTCAAGATTTGGGGGTTCTCAGTTTGCCACATCAGGGAGATGACATAAGAATTTTGTGAGCTGTGCAAAAACACAAATGAGGTGCTTTCTGTTCATATTTGATCAAAATACTATACTAATTCAACTTAATCTTATAATTAATCAGGTATACAATTCTTACTCGCTTTTAATGTCTCTGAAAATCACTTACTGCTGATTACAATCAAGTTTAAGGCACGCGTGCTGCATTATTTCTATAAAACCATTCCAAATATGCAAATACAATAAGTTGATTGGTTACATCATTCTTGACACCAATACATCAGGGAGACTAGAAGCAACATTCCCTGCTCAATTGGTTTCATATTGTCCAACCATAGGATTCTATTTTATGATTTCCAATGTGCATATTGAAATAGATTTTAAAACAAGCATGTGGATTTAACGGAGTAAATTATATAGTTAATTATTCATATATTTTGAAAAGTTTCTAATAAAGAACAGGTAAAAATTTACTTCCTGTATTGTAGCCTACACTGACACTATTACTGCCTATGTGATAATATGTGCAACAGGATGAACAAAAAATTGTGGTGAAGCGTAAAACAGAACTTGGTGGGACATTTTCTATGGCCAGTTTGATATTTTTCTTTGGACTTTCTGCAGCGTGAGTAGATTTAAATGAACTGTTTTTGTATTTTTCATTATCCTCTTTTGTTGCAGGAGAGTTAGCATTCAGCATATATGTTTTACTGGAAATAGTGCTTCCACTCTTTTGCATCATTGCAATCACCTTTCTTGTATAGTAATTGCGATTAATGTGTACTGTTGACAGAGAGCTTATATCTTTCAATGTGCAGTTTGCTTTATCAAATTATTTCCAAGAGGAGTGTTGAAGTGCAAAACATAAGGCCTGCAAATGCTGTAGATTTGAAAGCTTTTGTTAATGATATGGACTTCAATATTACAACTGTTTCAAGTATGAGTTGTGCACAGCTACGTGGACTCGGTACTCTGCAGATTGGAGTGCCTGGCTTTATTGATGAGCGGACGTTGCCTTTGTCAGACTTATTAAAAGCAGACTGCCATAACACAAGTAGAGGACCCACTATTAGATTTCAGTGCAACCAGTGCGAACTCACAAAAGATAACTATTATATTTCATGGCATTTTATTGATGTTCCTAACAGTCCAGCTGCTGCAGTTGGTTTTCATTTCAATCTTACTGCAAAAAAATCTGGTAGTAATGACCATGTCAGTGTACTTAGTGGAGCAGTGAAAACTGGAAGAAATGATTCAGACAATACACCATTGACATTAAGAGGCACAGTAGGGAACATACTGAAATTTCGTTTGGTTCCTCGTTTATTCCATAATGTTCATAATCTAAGGATCATTCAGGCTTTCTTTCATGAGTTTATTCCAGGCTCATCCTACAGAACAACAAGTGAGCTGCAAGCTTCATATCAGAATGCAAAAGATGGAATGCTCAATGTAACATTTCATGTAAATTTTCTCTCAGACTATATTGTTGAGCTTGATACTGAAGACATTATGGGACCTGGTAAGCTTTTTCATTATACAACAATCAACTTTTGATGGATTGAGCTTGTACTAATTGCAATCTTGCCTCATCATTTTCTATCTGGATATAATTCCATTTCATTTAGTTCTTGTGGGTTTTGTGCTTGTTAGCCATTGTATTAATCTTTGATTCTTTAGATGACTACATTAAGTTAGTTGATGCCCTGCTCAAGGAATACAAAAGTAAATGTTTCTTGTGATTTTGTGATTTACATTACTGCCTGTTATATGTACTTGTCCTAGGTTGCAAGCCTATTGTCTGTATAACAATGATATGGAAACCAATTATCACTTTTAACAATTATATGATAGTTCTTCACTTCTGTGTGCTACCTACAAAAGAGGCTTTACAATATACTTTAACTTTTTCTCATGTGTATGTGATCATAGTTTTGCGGGCAAATGTCTCTTTTATCATACACTTGTGTTATAGGTATCGATTTAAAAAGATCTGGTGAATAAAACAGGAACAGTAAAAACTGTACTAAGAAGCTTTCAGAGCACAATAGCAGGATCAAGGAAAACAGGGAAAAAGGATGGGACTGCAATTGTGGTAGCATTTAGGTCAGTAACCTGACTATGGTAGTGACCCCCAATTGTGTAAACTCAGAATATGTAACAAATAGATGTTGTTTTGCCTCCAGGAAATGTGGGAATTCTTCGAGGGCCTGGGATACCTTTCTAGCACTCAGATGAGTCTAAAAGAGGAGGTTGAAGCAAGTGTTTGGATGATTGTAAAATATTGCAGAGAGCAAGTAAATTCATGTATTCGTTAACTTTAGGGAGAATAAAAAAGTAGAGTGCAACCATTGATGCATCCACTAGTTGTACTCCTTCCTCAAATATTGTAAAAAGGTAGAAAGGCACATAGTAGCAAAAATCTTTCTGGGCATTTAATTAGCCAACCAAAAGATAAAGATTTATAAATTTATTGCCAAAAATTGGGGAAAAATTGGGATAGGGCTAGTTAAAAATGAGGGTTGGGTTTTAGGGAAAATCATAAAAAAATTGCAGCAGAAAATAAAAACCTAGAGACCCTAAAATTTACCAAAAATTTGACAAAAATTGTGACATCTGGCAGAAACCCTAATTTTTATAAAAACAGCTTCATGTGGCTCTCTACTGCAGTCACCAATGCAAAAATCTTTCTGGACAATAAATTGGCTAACCAAAAGATAAAGATTTTAATTGGGGAAAAATTTGGATAGGGCTAGTTAAAAATGAGGGTTGAGTTTTAGGGAAAATCATAAAAAGATTGCGGCAGAAAATAAAAACCCAGAGACCCTAACTTTTACCAAAAATTTGACAAAAATTGTGACATCTGGCAGAAACCCTAATTTTTCCAATTTTATTGCAATTTCAGATCTTTTGGCATAATAGAAATTATGGTTTTTTGAGTGAAATAACCATTTTCTTGTCTGGTTTCTGATAAATCACTATTTATCATAATGTTCTGGTGATATTTACTTTTACAGTGCCAGTTTTCCCGTCACAAATCTTCTAGGATAAAAATCTGCAATTCTTTATGATTTTCCATGGATGTTTTTGCAAGCCTTATTCTAGTTTATGCTCACAATATTCTTTCCTTTCAAGCATACATGGGTTGGAGGAAAAGCATGCCACTGGAGAAAAAGTCTCAAAACTTGAAAGCTACAAAGACCTTAGTTGAAGCTTGGAGGTGTAGGTAATCATGGGTTGGAGGAAAAGCATGTCATTGGAGGAAAGTCTCACAATCTACTTGTTGTGACCTTTTTCACACATCGCCCCATTGCAAATGGGGACCCCCTGTTTTTGCTTTTTAGGGTTTTGCTAGAGCCTCGCAACCTTCCCGGTGCCCAACTTTGTCGGTTTTGAAAGGTCCGAGTTTTAGACGTCATAAGTCAATTTGTGCAAGCCATGGTCATAATAGAGTCTAGACACTGTCAGAATGCATAGAAAGTCCGAAGGATGAAGATTGCAATTGATTTGGGTCAATTTGGACAACTTTCTATTTTTGGAAAGTTTTGCTTTTTGCTTTTTCCTATTTTTAGGAAGTTTCGTTTTGGCATTTTGAGCGCGATCGCCAAAGTGGGCTATTTTTAGAAAGTTTTTCCTATTTTTTAGGGAACCTTGCTTTTGTTGAAAATATTAGCTAAGTTTGGATATCTGATTATCGAACTTTGATGTTGTCAAATGACAATCATATATGTATGTATTATTTCAATGTACTTGTTATTGGGCTAGACCCAAATGTAACGTGTAAAAGGCAATTCAATGTGTGATAGGGCTGGGCCCAAAATGTAACGTGCTAAGGCATTGGGCTGGACCCAAATGTCCAACGTGGGAAATATCAATAACAATATAACATTAAATTAATAATGTTGCAAGCCGACCTAAGGAGGTCTACTGCCAAAAGAAGGATATATATATATAACAACTTCAAGATGAAGTCAAACACATTGATTACTTGCAAAATGCGATCTGCTCTTCTATCTTAGTGATCTGCTCTTCTATGTTAGCAATCTGCTTTTCTACCCGTAGCGAATCTACTGGTCTGCACTTTGGCGAACCTCAAGGACATCATTAAGTGAAGTTGTCAAGATTGTCTTTGATTCTGCTTCAGCCTGTTGAAGTCATCTTCTGCTGATCTGCTCCTTTGGTCATCTACTGCTGGTTAGGGCTGCATCCTCTATCATCTTGGCAACTTGCTGTTTGGACAACAATCAAAGATAAGTCTGTTATATTGTAATTGCCTACCATTGAGATAATACATCTTATAGTTTAAGGCTGGTTTTTTCACCTCCAAGAGGGAGGTTTTCCCAGGGTATTGGTGTCTTGTGTCTTGTGTTACATTACTATTACTGTTTATTCACAGTCTGATTATGGTTAATTAGTTTGTTTAACATCTGAGCACTTAAATTTAACAGCTTTTTCTATTTTTGTAAAAGGGATCTAGGGTTTGCACTATCGACTTTGAATTACACTAGAAATGATCAACAAATTCCTCCGAAATTCAAGTTTTGTTCGATAAAGACAAATTCCTAAATTGTAGGGATCATGAGGAATTCAAGGGATGATTGAAGTATGGTTTTCAAATTTCAAGGCAATCCGAGGAGTAATGTTCAAGTTATGAAGATTCGAAGTTTTGATCTCATGGTGCATGGATTTCTTGAAGATCGCCCTCCTTGGTTCTTGAAATTCATGAAGTCCACCTTGGAGGTGATAGCAATGGGTCATGAAGTTGAGAAAGTCCACCCTTGTCTAAGTGAAAGGTGCCTAAGATGACCCAACTTCGCCCTCACCATGGAGCAAGGAAGTGATAAAGTCCGCCCAAGGGTATGAAGGTAGCATTAGGAAGGTTCCTAAGTCAAGGCAAGTCCGCCTAGCAAACAAGCAATGTGGCATGAAGTTTATGAATTCTGCTCTCCTTGGTGCCCAATATAAGTGAAATCTGCCTTGAAGGAGATGGTAAGTGGTGCCTAAGCATGATAAAGTCTGCCCTCCCAAGATCATGAATGTGACAATGTCCACCCTATCAAGAGTTTGAGTGCACAAGATGAAGGAAGTCTGCCCTAGCATGATGTGTGGTGCACAAACATTACAAAGTCCGCCTTGACTTGGTGCAAACAAGTCATGAAGTCCGCCTTCATGGTGCATAAGATTAATGAAATCCGCTCATGGTGTGGTTCCCAACATTCACCAAGTCCACCTTGACTTGGTCATATGAAGAGAAAAGTCTGCCCAACGTGCAGGTCTATGGTGCCTAACTTCAGCAAAGTCTGCCTACCCTTGGTTCCCAACATTCACCAAGTCCACCTAGGTGTGGGTAAGCTTGGTCACGAGATAAAGAAAGTTCGCCCTGCATATACTGGTGCATTAAGTCGACCAAGTCTGCCCAAAGGTTTAGGAAGACAGCAGAAAGAGGTGCAAAGAGTTAATGAAGTTTCCCTACAAGACACTTCATCAACTTGGCTAAGGGAATGAAATGCACAAAGTCCGCCCTCAAAGAAAGAGAAAAACATTTGCTAAGAGGAATGAAGGAGGTAAGGATGGAGAACTTTTCATAAAGTCAGCCCAAGCTTTAGAAATAATGAGGAAATATTTTGGTGAAGTCCCCTAACCATGGGGAGAAGAATTAACAAAGTCCGCCCAGCCTTGGAGAGAATAAGTTAGCAAAGAATCTCCTAAAGTCTACCCAGCTATCAAACATTAAAGTTCAAACAAAGAATTAATTTCAGAAAGTTTTGAAATTTGGAAAGACAAAGGGAAAGCATTTTTAGAAAGTTTTCAAATTGGAAGAAATTGAAGATTGAGTTCGAATCATGAACTCAAATCAATATGGAAACTTTCTCAAGGAATTAAACTCAAACTAGAAACAAAATCAGAACTTTCCCATGTGACTGAGTTCAACTGAAAATGAAATTAGAAACTTTCTTAAGAGACTGAACTCAACAAAGAAACAAGACATGTCTAGGTTCGATGAATGAAAGAAAAATAGAAACAAATCGAGTTCGATTTGGAAAGGATGAATCGTGTTTCTAATGCAGAAATTGAGATCTTTATGAGTTTGTATTTATAATGAATTGTTCATTCATTTCAAAGGTTTAAACTTGCAGAATAAAATAATTTTGATGAAGATTTCAAGAGCTTTCAAGAAATTTCAGGAGATTTAAGAATAGTTCGAAGGTTTCTAATAATTTTTATGAAGATTTCAAGAGCTTTCAAGAAATTTCAGGAGATTTAAGAATATTTCAAAGGTTTCTAAGACATTGAAAGGGAAGCAAATTAAGGTTTTTCAGGACCCAAACAGAGATTTTCTATCCATTTCTTGGTAGCAGGGGGTATTTCCGTTTGTTTCCTTGTCTTTTGATTAAGATTCAAGGCATTTTCGGTAATTTTCAATCTACTTTTCGAAGCTTTGAAAGAGATTTTCAGGGACTTAGTCTATTTTTTTCCAGAATTCGAATCTGATTTCACCATTTATTTCACAGATTTTGGGACTAAGTTGTTCATTTTCAGAGTAATCAAAGACAAATCACTCCCAAACCTTCAAATCAGATTGAGTTTTCAAGGGCTTCTAAAATTTCTAAGTGTTCGCAACTTGTTAAAGGCTAAAAGTTCTGAGGAATTGGAGAATCAGAGCACACTCTGCCATCAAACCTTCAAAATTCACGCTCAAAATGAAGATTCTAACTTAATTTCTTTGGGTTTTGCAGATCATAAATGGCAGCTGAATGCGGGATCATCATAGAAAACACAAATGGAGTTTCAAGCCAAATTCAGAATTGAAGACAAGTCCACAAGCAATGTTCGTCTAAGCATAGAGATGGCCAAAATTTGGCTAAGTATGAGAAATACTTCACAAAGGGATTCTTCTCCAGATTCAAGGCACTTGAAAGAATCTCAAAACATCAAGAAAGAAACGTTCTCAGACTTGGTAAAAATATAGAAAGAATTTCAGACTTCTTGGGGGATTTCATCTACAATACCAGACCTATGGAAGCAATCAAGACAACTTCTTGAAGGATTTCATCTCCTGAAAAATTAAACACAAGCTCCCAATCAGAATTAGATGATGACAACAAGAAACAAATTTCCATACTTAGACAATTTCTTAACACAAATTGGAGAATTCAAAGAGGACATCCAACATGCTGAGGTGGCGCCTCGTCATCTTCCAATCAATCAGATTGCTCCAAGTCAACATGTCCAAGTTCAATGCACCTGACTTATCCACATAAGCTTCTAGAGGGCATACTTCACAATGCAACAACCTTCTATTTTTATTGTTGGTTCATATTTAGCAAGAAGGACAAGTGTCCCCAAATGTAATTTTCTCATTGGTCAAGGGGTAGTTAGTTGTAATAAACCCTAATTAGGGTTTTGTTTATTCGATCTGGGCCATTGATCACTGTTCGATCTCGGCCATTCAAAAATTTTGGACTCCTATATAAGGTTGCCTCCTCTCATTTGGAGAGTGTGAGGTTTTTTTGAAATATTGTTGCAAGAAGATCATTTCCAGATAATACATTACTTGTGTGCTTTCTCTTAAGGCTTTGTAATCTCTTTTATCTGAATGATTAGCAAGGTTTTCAATTTCCTGAACACAATAGTTTAGAATTTATTTTATGTTGTAGATTGAATGGAAGATTTGATAAGTATTGATTTGTGGTGTATCTCCGCTCATACTTTTGATGGACAGAGGATTTTTGTTCATTGTGTAAAGTTAGTTTGAGCTTTCCTTTGTGTATGCTTAACTTCTGATCATAAGCACATCCCTTGAAGATTGCATCCACTTTGTGTAGTTGTCCTAAGTGAGGCGAAGCAAAGTGTGGTTATTGAGATCACCTGGTCAATGCCGTCTCTTGAATTCCTAGGAATAGATTATAATTTCTAAACCCTTGTCTCCTTTTCAGTTTTTCATGATCCAAGTCCCAAATGATAGAGCTTCATTGTCTAAACCTTCATTGTGAATTGAACAAGCCAGGCCTAAGTCCCTTTGTGTATTACCAACATATCACAACGCCCATTGAGCTTATCCACACGTCAAGACCTGACAAAAGAAACCTTGGAATTGCCATATGATCTTCTAGCAATCTTAGCATACGCGGTGATTTTGTTCAAGAGGATAAATTATCTTTGGGTACTTTATTCTAATGTTCGGTATATGATAAAACGTACACCAACACTACTTAGACTTGGAAAGTTGCAAATTGACTTCAACGTGCTCATACTTAAATTTTTTTTTGAAGTTTCGAGATTTATGCACATGATTGAAGTATAGGGGGAGGCCAAACATGACACCAAGCATAAATTTAACCAAGGGGGCTCATCGAGAGAAATTTATGACTAGATATTAATGATAGGTCAAGTAGGGCCAAAGCAACAAAGAGGGAAGAAACACAAAGGGGATCACTTATTTTGCTAGAATTAGGGATGTTGCAAGTGCATCAATAGTAAGCTCTAGTCAAGCAATCAAACTATTTAAAAAAATCAAATGGTTTTGTTTACTTTTGTTGAAAAAGAAAAATATGATTGATTGTTTTTGTTTTCAATGGGGTCAAAGTTGAAAGGTTTGGATGAAGTTTTGTCATCTTTTAGGGAGTGTTCCAAGAACCAAGGGGTATTGCCACCCATAAATGAGGTGGAGCATGAGCTCAAACCCCTACTAGAATCTTCTCTATCCAATATGGGATTGTATTGGTAATTTCTATTAGAGAGCAATGAGGGTAAGACACAACTTTAGGAATTGCTTGAACAAGGTGTTATATACATTAATGCTTCACTTATAGTGATGGCATAGAAAAATGACGACTCTTAGAGGATGTGTGTTGACTACAAAGGCTTTAAATAAGATCACCATTAAAATAGATATCCTCTTCCAAGGATGGATGATATGCTAGACCAACTTAAGCATGGCAAATGTTTTATTAAGTTGGATCTCAAATCAAGTTATTATTATGTGCATGTGAAAGAAGAAGATACACTAGAGATTGCATTTGAAACTTAAAAGGAGCTTTATGAACAATTAGTACTTCCTTTTTGGCTTAAGCAATGCACCAATTACTTCTATAAGATTAGTGAATTGCGAGTTTCTGCTAGAGAGGTACGATCTTTTCATGGGCAAGTTTCTACTAGAAGTTTATGGGGAGCTTTCGTGCTATTTGCACATCCATGATAGAGACTATGAGGGGAGATTGTAAGGAATTCAAGTGGACATCTGGAGCACAAAAGAATTTTGAATTGTTGAAGCAACAAGTAATAGAACAACCTATGTTAGATTTGCCTAATTTTGATAAAGCATTTTAGGTTGATTGTGATGTTGGTGGAAGTGCAATAGGAGTAGTACTAAGTCAGTAAGGTACACCTACAACATATTTTAGTGAGAATTTGAAGGATGCAAGGAAGCGATATTTAGCAGATGACTAGGAGTTCTACACCATAATTTAAGCCTTAAAGAAGTGGAGCCATTACTTGCTGCCAAAAGAATGTGTTGTACATTGACCATCAAGCCCTGCAATATTTAAATAGTCAAGGTAAATTGAATCAAAGACACATGAGGTAAGTAGAGTTCATGCAGAGCTATACATTTGTATCGAAACACTGGAGTGGAAAGTCAAATAAGGATGTAGATGCACTAAGTAGAAGCAACCTGCTCATGGAAATGAAAGTAGCTTTAATGGGAGTTGAAGAATTGAAACACCTGTATAAGGATGATCTTGATTTTGCAAAATCCTAAAAAGCAAGTAGAAATCTAGTAGTGGCTAACAGAGGCAAGTGGTTGGACTATTCATCACGGACAATATGTTATTCATGGCTAACCAATTGTGCATACCTGGAAGCTCAATGCAAGAGAATTTGATCAAGGAGAAACACAATGGTGGACTAGCAAGACACTTTGGTATTGATAAGACCGTAGCTTTGGTAAGTGAGAATTACTTTTGGCTTCATATCTATAAGGATGTAAGGAAATTTGTTAAAAAATGTAGAACCTATCAAGTTGCAAAAATAAGTAGTCAAAATACTAAATTGTATCAACCTCTAATAGTATTGGAGAGACCTTGGGGGGATATCGGCATGGATTTTTATATTGGGATTATCAAAGATAGAGAGGAGGACATGTATGATTCCATATTTGTAGTGACGGTCCAGTTTTCCAAGATGGAGCACTTCATTCCTTGTAAGAAGAAACATGATGTTGCTGGCTTATTTTTTAGAGAGATTGTGAGATTGCATGGTTTACCAAAGAGAATCATTTTAGATAGAGATATTGAGTTCATCGGATATTTTTGGAGGACACTATGGAAGAAGATGAAGATAGAATTGAAGTTTGGTTTGACATTTCACCCACATATTGATGGACAAATAGAGGCAGTAAACAAGAGTTTGAGCAACTTGTTACAATGTCTAGTAGGAGATAAGGTAGGAAATTGGGACATAATCCTACCTCAAGAACAAGAGTATAGGGAGAACACCTTTTGAGATTGTGATCGAATTACAACCTAGGGGAGTTGCGGAGGTAAGAGATATCAATACCGGAGATAAAAGGAGCATGGAAGCAGAGTAATATGCAAGCTACATGGAAACAATGCATAGCTAGGTCAAGGAGCATGTGGAGACAATGAACAACAGATATAAGGGTTAGGCAGATGAGAAGAAGAGACAAAGGGTTTGCAATCAGGGACGAAGTTATGTTGTATCTTAGGATGGAAAGATTTTCAGTAGGCACATACAAGAAGTTGAAGACGAAGAAGTATGATTTGTACAAAATTCATAGGAAGTCCGATTCAAGGAATGCCTATGAATTGGCATATCACCTATATTCAATGTTGCTGATCTTCATTAGTATCATGGAGGGAAGTCAAGTGAAGGTTATACAAAATTGAAAATTTTCTTTTCAACAACAACAAGTGAAAGTAGAGCAAATTTCAGACAATAGAGTTGGTCTTAGCACGAAAATTCGATAATATATGGAACACCTAGTGAAGTGGAGAGGAAGACTAGTAGAAGACTCATCGTGGATTTCACAAGTAGAGTTAGAATGCCTTAGATTTTTCCAGAACCAACAAAGTGCGAGACTCACTTTTGAAATAACCTCAGGTGTCTTATGTAGGAGAATCCCAAAATACCTTATCACATTTCACTGTCGTACACCAATTTGGCTTGTTATGGTGAACAAGACATCTACAATATAGAAATAATATATTTAGATTTCATTAGACCCAAATCAGTGTCTAAAAGGATATTGCTAACAAAAGATTGTTGTACAAAGAAGAACACATAGAGTTCATTTGGTGACGTGTGTGGAATCCTTCCATACCTTGCTGGATATTACTGTAGGGAAGATTGGGACCAGGCAGATCTTCAAATTGGACCACAATAGATTTCATTACTTCTTTAAACATCACCACCAGAATTAAGTTGACCTATATGTGTTATGGAGCATCGGGTGTTGGGTCACCTTGGGCTGACGTGGATCATTTCTAAAGCTTGAAGTGGATATATAAACATCTCTCACATTCATGGGAAAGTAGTTTGAGATATAGAAATTAGTTAGAAGTTAAGAAGTGAGAAGTTAGTTAGGAAGTGAGTTGGAGTTAGAAATTGAGTCTTATTTTGAGTTTCGTATTTGCATGTGAGCTATAATAAGCCTATGGCAGCATGTGGGTCATTATGTATTCTTCATGTAGTAGGCAAATAAATACTTTGTAATCATTCTATTATTTGAATCAATAAGAATCTCTTCTCTTCATTATATTTTTGCTATGTTAACTCTAGGTGGCATGGTTGGACAGTCTTGTCCTTGGACCCTACATTTGTGATACATTACAGAGAAACCTTCAAGGCATATAAGATTTGTCAATTGAAAGAGAAGAAACCAAGCCAAAAACTCGAGAACCAAGGGTGTATAAAAGAGAACTTGGGGTTGAAACAAGTGTGTAGGATATTGAAGCTGTAGGAAGAGTAAAGTATTCTTACGTGGCCAAGTGTGAAAGGAGCACACAAATCTTCTAAATTTAAACTCCTTGATGAGTAGATTCTAGGCACTAGGTTTGCATTAGAACAAAACCATGGTGACCATATCAAGTCTCAGCATAGAAAGGCAAGAACTTCCAAGTTTATAGGAAATGCATTTGAGGAACCTGTTGTCATTTTATGACACCCTTGGTCCATCAGTGAGAATCGATCAGAGATATGTTCCATGCACCAGCGTGGCCCCAATTGATCAAGGAGAGAAGAATCATGAAGTGTGAAGTGTTGCCTTGTTCGGAGGAAGTTCCTCCCTTGGCCTTTTCTTCTTCCCCTGAACTCTGGAACCCTGAGGTTCCGAAGTTCTTTTCTCTTTGCCCTCTCTTTTCCCTTCTCCGGAACTCCGGAACCCCCAGGTTCCGAAGTTCTTTGCCCTTGTCTCTTTCCTTCTTCCTTTTTTGGAACTCTGAAACCTCAAGGTTCTGAAGTTCTTTGCCTTAGCCGCTTCTTTCCTGCTCCGGAACCCTGAGGTTCCGAAGTTCCCTTCCTTCCCTTAGGTTTTCTCTAGTTTCTCCGGAACTCTGAAACCTCGAGGTTCCGAAGTTCTTCTCCCTTCCCCTTCCCTTCTCCGGAACTCCGGAACCCCGAGGTTACGAAGTTCCCTTCTCTAGCTTAGCCCTTCCTCCGGAACTCCGGAACCCCGAGGTTCCGAAGTTCCTTCTTTTCTTCTCCCCTTTCCCGGAACTCCAGAACCCCGAGGTTTCGAAGTTCCTTTGAGTAGTTCCCCGGAACCTTGAGGCTCCGAAGTTCCCTTTCCTTGCCTTTCTCGGAACTCCGGAACCCCGAGCTTCCAAAGTTCCTTGCTCCTTCCCTTGTCTTCCTCACTTTGGGAGTCCACGCTTCCGAAGTCTCCGGAGTTCCTTACGAACGGCAACACTTCCGGATGGCGTGATCGACACTCAAGGATTTTAATGCTCCGACAGTTTTGGTGACTTGTGCGCTTTCTTTTGTGGAGCCACAAGGGTGCATTAAATGTTTTTGGCAGGATTTCCATCAGGGAGGTACGGGGCCATGCTTGGTGACTTATGTCATGTCTGACTTTGGAAGGTTAATCAGTCCACCTTCTTAGTATTGCCCTTTGTGGGTATGGCTAGGTTTCTTGCATGTACAAGTCAAGTGCATGCACTTCCCTGCACTTCCAGACTGACATGCAGGGGTCATGATCACCATTGTAACCATTTTTCTATATAAAGGTTGTTAAGCCTCATTGTAAAGGGTTCTCTCCCTGCTGCCTTGAGCTTTCCTGTGCTCTTTCTCTTCTCTTGAAGACTTGTAGTTTTTTTTTGCATTTCTGCAACTGTAAGATTGGCTTTTGGCCTTATGATTAATTGAAAATCACCATTCTTGCCTCCTTCTAACCTATGTATGTTGTGTATGCTTTCTTACCTTCATTATAGGTGTATGTCTTGTGGCTTTTCTCTCCATATATGCTGTGTTAACTTGTTTTTTGAGTGTGACTTGTGGGAATCCTTCTCCCCTCTTGGCACTTAGCAAATTCTAACCTCCATACACACGTTTGGGTCACTTATGCAATTGAAGTTGTGCATCTCTTGGGTTTTTTAGTTGGTCCCTTGTGCCATTTCGGTAGGGAGAGAAACAATCTCTTCTTGGTGCATCACCTCCTTTTATTTCAAGCAATTCTCTCTTCCTTTTACCTCTGCAAGTTGTTAGGATAGGCTTAGGAGTAAGTTTTGAAGTGTTGAGTTGGTTCAACACCTGCACCTATTTGAAGAAGGAAGCCGGCCTTCTTCGGAGATTCAACCCCTTGCGCAAGGTCCCACACTTCGGGGTTGTTTCCATGTTTCACGAGGTTGCTGAGTTGATAGCTTAGCAAGGGTGCAAGCTTTTGTGATAACAGAACCTATAAGAAATTGTAGTAGCTATGAGATGATTTGGACAAGAAATGGCCAAGATGATAGAGCATATCGACTATGGTCTTTTCCAACCACCCTAAGAGGTATAGCCATTGACTAGTATGTAGATGTAATGTCCGCTTTTGGGATTATCTTGGATGATCTTGGATCTTACCCTAAAATGACAAGTTTAATTGAAATAAGGAATGCAATATAGTTATCAACATAAATCCTGGTTCAGGTCTTGCAACCATGTTAGATAATATGTGAAAGGTAATTCATAAGATTATTCATTTCTATTAGGGTTAAGGATTCAACAAAAAATATAAATACTTATACGTATATGTCAATAATCATCTTAACCTACTTAGATAAACTATGCAACTTGTTGATCTTAGAAATTAAGCACCAATGGCTCCATTTCCCTAAATCAACCATAGTAGGGTCTGGCCATAAGGGGTGCTCGGTTACTGGTCAACCCAATTAAGCCTAAGAGCATGCAATGTCTAACTGAGACAACAAGGCCCTTGGCTCACAAGTAACAAAAAAATCCACCTTGATGATTCTATCCCTTGGGGTGGCCTACTTAATTTGAGGGAACCCGGATCATTGAGGAAGACTATTCAGCCTAATTAAGCGCAAGTGTGCACAATGTTTAACCAAGACATTTGCCCCTTGGCTCACAAGCGGCAAGAACATCCACCTTGACGATTCCATCCCTTGGGGTGGCCTACTTAATTCAAGGGGACCCATGTCTACCACCTCTCCCTAATGTCTTTCCCTCCATTCTCGTAATGGTTGTTTGGTGCATTAAGAATAGACAACGTATTTAATTAACTAAGCATAGTAAAGTTTATTAACATCTTGATAAAGGATATTAAAGAGCATAGATATATTTATCCTCATTGCATAAACTAAGTATACATATCAAACATATTCTCATTAATACCACAATATTTACTATATCCAAATATGCCTATATTCTGAATTGCAGTCTCATTTCTCAATTACCAATTTGTTTCTATCTTCCTTGATGCCCTCCTCCAACGTGGTCTTCTATATTTTATATCTTTATGTCACTTTGAGGAGAGACAACTTTTGGAAGAACTTTTGGAAGTTGCTGTCCCTTTAGAATCGTCATAACCTTTCTTAACCATGACTCTTCAAGTCTGATCCTTAATGATATCTCTTCAAGATCAAACACTGCCTTATTCATTTCTTAATTGCTTCTGAAGGATGTTTGATTTTTTTAATTCCTGGATTTATTAACTACTGCTTATAACATGAGCACTGTTATATATACTAAACATCACTGTTATTAATAGAATCACTGCTGATAATCATTGATTGCTGCCTTCTATGGATTTGAAAATTGTGATGTCTTATAAATAAGATAATTTTCTGTCGATAAATGCAAGGTTAGTATTATTACTTAGGTGGAGGCATGACAATAGAAACTGAACCCACCCCCCAAAAAGGTGGGAGAGATTAAAGGTTTTTGAAGAAGAATTCAAGTTGCTTCAAGACAACAATGAAATTGTAGTTGAAATCTATAATACAAAAAAAGGTAAGCAGAAAAATTTAAGAGCTTATAATTGTAGGCTCAAAGAATTTCTTTTAAAATTAGAAAAGAAGCTTGTTGATTGTCTAAAAAAAACCATGGTTTATTGAGGGCCATCGCTAAGGAAAAAATGAAAGTGGTATTTCCATCATCATATGCAAAAGCATACAATAGAGAAATGGATATAGAAAGTGAAGAGAAAATGTTTTCTTGAGCCAAAAGAAGTGGATGAAGATGATAGTTGAAATAGCAGTAGTGATAGTGAATTAGGAACAATATGAGTGCTAAGGAGGGATATGCTTTGGAATTTGGATGATGAAGGAAATGAAGACAAAGAAAGAAACCAACAAGGAAACCAAAGAACTTTAATGTACTAACTACAAACCTGAAGGTCACATCAAAATCAATTGTCCTAAGAAATTGTTTTTTGACGTTTGTTAGGTTTTGAGTTATTCAATAAAAGAGTCTAAGTACAATCTGAAGAGTGGAAGTACACATGGAGAGAAGTTCACTCCAATGAGCACTCCACCGAAGCCACAAAATAATGTGACTGCATCTTTGGGTGGCTATTTAAATCAAAGAGGAGGATGTTGGAGTTGGATGCAATACAACTTGAAAGGCTGTTCCTTTAGACAATGTTGAAATGTGATGAATGGTGATATTCTGTGAGAGATTGCCATGGAAAACTAGAACAAAAGGGAATTACTATGCAAATGTTTTTGAACTAGAGAACATGAAGACATTGGATGCTTGAAGAAAAAGGTCAATATTGACACGATTGATGTAGAGAGGTGTAACAAAGTATAAGCTATACTTGAGCTGACATTGTGTACGTAGACCCATGTACAAAAAATAAAGAATTTGTGGAGGAGAAGAGTTGAAGTGGAGCATGCTATGGATAACAAATGTCACCACTTAAATGCAAATGCAAGTAGAGTAACAAATCAGCTACAATTGACTGAAATCATTGCAAGGAAACTACTACAAACTACCATATCAATTAAGGTAGTGGATTCATTACGAAGTATTACTATACCTTGACATGCTATAATGAATATGATATGCTAGAGGAATGAGATGTGAATGCTATGACCCATTTACAATCAAAAAATAATGTAGAACCCATAATCGAATTGCTATTGTTGGAGACCAGTTATTGATGGTTAACATGTGAAGGAAACTAGTGGCGTTGCACATGAAGATCCTTGGAAGGAATTTTACTTGTACAATTGTTGATGGAGGTTCTACTTTTTGAAGGCATTTGGAGAAATCTAGGTAAGCTAAACATTTGGCCTTGAACTTTAAAATTGGTCTCCAAATTTTCAATCAATTGGTGTAGATCAACAAAGAATCAAGTAACTTGGAATTTTAAAGGCCCAAAAGGTACTTATTTGCACTCAACCATTTTTTATAAAATTATGTGGTCATCTCATTATGGAAGAAAGCGTACAATGCACTTTGGGTTGGGGTTGGCTGATAGCAAGCAAAGCTGATCTTAATTGGAAATTGAACACTCTCTCCATTGAGAAAAAGGGCAGAAAGTCAATAATTGATTTGAACCAAGTAGAAGTGAGGAAGCAGCTTCCTCAAATTTCTTAGATTTAGACCTTGAAGAAGAATGGTTAGAGAAGCATGATAAGTCTTTGATGGAGCCAAATGCCAAAGGAATTTTGGAATCATGTTCAGAAGATGAAAAAAATTCTCTTTGTGGCTTGTTCCATTGGCAAAGGGAGGAGTATGAAGTATCTTTGTTGACTTGCAATTTTTATCGAAGCTACAAATATTAATGAAGTGGCACAAGGCTTATATGATGACAAGAAGCAATCAATCCATATCGAGGAAACTTGGTAGAGCAATCTTGAACTATTGAATAATTCATGTGTGTTGGAAAAAGTACTTGGTTTGGAGTTGATAGCTTATTCTCGAAGGAAAAAAGCTTTACAATTGATTGACACCAATGTTCCACTAGCATTACCAAAGGCAACTAAGGAAATCAATGAAGGTATGACTCAAAATAATAATATAAAAAAATGATCTGATTTAGAGCCTACATATATTTGTCTTAACAAATGTTACAAAAGATCCCATTTAATTTGGCACAACATCATATTTAGACTAGAGAAGGCACCTTAGGGAAATTATAGAAAAGAGGAAAATATTGTACAATGTGTGAGACAAATTTATTGAAATTAGAGATGAAAATAATAGGTGGGCTCCACAAGAAGAAATGAAACAAATAGTTATAAAAGTAAAATTCTTTTAAAATGGATGGAAAAGCAAAAATTAAATTATAAAGGTCCTTTAGAGAGATAAGATTTCCACAGTCCATGCTAAATTCATATATGATTCTGGATTCAGCTGTGTAGAAGTTTTTTTGCATCAATGGTTCGAATCACACTCTGTGATTCATCATCAGGATGAGAGCTGTATGACCACATAGGGAGAAAATTAATAATAAGGATTTCCCTTTCACTAGTGTATGACTAGACATACCAAAAGAGAATTAACGACAGTAATTTGAAAACATTTTTTTCTGCCATTGGTCTATGAAATCAAACATTAAAAGTTAAAAAATAATAGGTGGGCCTTCTAGAAAAAATTAAACAAATAGTTACAAAAGTAAAATCCTTTTAAAATGGATGGAAAAGAAAAAATTAAATTATAAAGGTCCTTTATTTTCTATTGTATGGCCACATAGGGAGAAAATTAATAATAAGGATTTCCATTTCATTAGTGTATGACTAGATGTACCAAAAGAAATTAACGATAATAATTTGAAAATATTTTTTTACGCCATTGTATGGTCTATGAAGTCAAACATTAAAATGAAAAATAAATCATAAATTATAAGGATGTGAATCACATTTTTAGAGACGGATAGAATTAACATTTTATTGCATGCAATATAGTGTTTCCCATCCCAATATGTTGTGTATACTACATCAACATGTCCACATTGTATGGTCCATCCGACAATGGCTATTCATCATTATTGGGTCCCTCCAACCAATTTTCTTCATCATGCAACTGCCATAGGGAACTCTAGATGGTATCATATGACTTTTGCAAACAATTTTTGCTACACAACTTCTGAAATTTCTCACAGTACAGTTGCTCCATTTTTTGTTGGACAGTTGGACCTACTGGTTCTTTTCATGTTTTATGACCATCTAATCTTCAAACCAATTCAATTTGCTCATTCTTCTGTTGACATATGCTTTGTTCTTCTTCCCATTCTTGATGTTGTACAAACCTTCTTATGCCTTGCTAAAAATCCTTGAATATGCTTCTTCACCTTTTGCTACCCAGGCGAGTGCCATAGCTATGTATCTTACTGAGTTAATTAGTGGGTCGTCTACAACATTGGTCATTCAATTGTAATTGGTGCTTCCTCGAACCATGTAATGGATAGACAATGAATCATTCCTTCGGGCAGGTGCATTGGATGAAAGAACATTCATGGCATATGAGGATATTGAACAAGCTCTTCAAGTGCCAGTGGTATCATCTAGGTTCAATGATCCACTTGGTGAAGTATTTTTAGAGTTCAACATACAACTTGATTGAGTTACTTGTTTGTTTGGTTTTTGCCAACTATATATTAAATTGTATGGTCAATGGTGAATGCATTCTCCATTTATTGACCCGCTTTTGGATGTGTTGGTTGTTGGTGTATGTTTTATCATATACCGAACATTAGAATAAAATATCCAAGGATACTCTATCCTCTCCTAAACAAAATCACTACTTGTGCCAAGATTGTGAGAAAGACCACAAGGTGACTCCAAGGTCTATATGTGCGAACATGCGACTTTATGTTGGATAACTACCTTGGTTATGCATGCTGAAATACAAGGGGGACTTATGCTTGAAAACTATCGCTCACAAGCTAGGACTTAAAAAAATATGGCAATGAATGCTTTGTTTTTTTTTTTTTGATTTTCGGATTTTAGACTTATTCAAAAAAAGGATAAAAAGGATAAGGGTTAAGAAACTCTATGCTACTTCTAAGCTATGTCTGTGAACTCAAGAGACGGTAAAGATTGGGTGAAACCAGTAACGACACTTTGTTTCACCACACTTGGACAACTACGCAAAGCGGGTGCAATCTTCTAGGGTTGTGCTTAAGATTTTTATACTTGTGAATAATACCATCAATTGAACAATATTACTCAAAGTAGAAGTTAAGCATCCACATCAAAAGCTCAAGCTAACTTTACACATTGAACAAAAATCATCCATCCAAAGAAAGTATGAGCAAAAGTTTCACCAATTTAAACTATCAATCCTTCATTCATCTAACAACTTAAAAGCAAATTACTTAAAGAAAATCCATTCTATGTGTTGAAGAAAATATGGAACCATGCAACCATTTGATAACAATAAGATTTCAAAACAATATTGATAATGGACTTTTTATTATTCAAGTAGCTCTACACAACAATTTCATAAATCTCTCCACACTGAAATGAAATGAGAGAATGAGTTTATATAGAGTTTTTGAAAGCAAATGAAAGGCCGAGATCAATCTAAGATCAACGGTTGAGATTAAGACAATCTATCCCTAATTAGGGTTTTCCAAAATAAAATCAATATGCAGTGCATGCGAGACAAGTGGCACAAGGTGCTATCTTTTAGGATTGCACCCCCTTCTCCTGTTGAGAGGCATAATGTTCAATGAACTTGGACACAATCTGATCAACCTCCTCCATTGTGACATGTGGCAGCATACTGACCCTAAATTCTAATCCTTCCAAATCATCTGCACATACAACAAAAGTGATTTCCCAATCTAGCTCCTTTTTTTGGAAAGCATCTCTGATGGACAGGAGGTTTGATGCCTTCGACAAATTCTGCTTCAAGATTGGTTCAGTGGAGAAGAGTTCTTGTGTCTTTACCTTTAGGTTTTCTAGCCGCATATCCTTATCTTGGATAGTTTCTTTCTCAAGTACTTCTGCAGCTACAAGGAAAACCTTGTCTTGAATTTCTTTTATCTGCTTCTTATCTCTATCGGCATCAACCTTTACCTTCTCCAAGACCTCACTCCGTGCAACCAATGTCCAATGTCAACTGCTGAAATCATATATTGCCCTTGCTTCAATTATAGTCTTATTTATCAACTCTTGTTTCTGAACTCCTTTTAATGTTTTAAGGCATGGGATAATTTTGTCTTGAATGACTTGAAGCTCAGCCCATGCTTCTGCCATGCTTGCAATCCTGGAGAGTAAAGAGGAGGTTTGTCCATATGTCAATGCTAACCCTTCCACAAATGTGGCTGCCTCTTTACTTATGCTTTCCATCCATGCCTTGGTCTCTTTGGCTGTCACTGCTTCTTCCTCATAACTTCTGATTGTTTCCTGTAAATTCAAGAGTAGAGGAGCTTCTGGATTTGCTTGATCAAGCGGCTTAGTCAAATGCAGAATATAATCCCATAGGTGCTCAACTTCTTTCTTATATTCCTTTTCTACTTCCTTGTCTAGTCTTGCCTTCATGGAAGCAACTGAATTATCTAAGTCTTCAGCTTCCTACTTCTTGGTAGTTGGTCCTAAACTAATTGTAGTGATTTCATATTCATGGGGACCTATCTCCCTTTGCCTTATCTACTTTTGGCACAACAATCTGCACTGTGGGGCAACCGGCTTCATCTCTCTGGATGGTGGAAAACCTTCCGGTTGGCTTCTTTGTGGCTGATGAATACTAAGAGGGGGGGGGGGTGAATTAGTATGCCAAAAATTACTGTACTTAAAACACTTTACTAGTCTAGCAGTAAACCAGTAAAACAATTTAGCAAACAAACTGGTTAGCACACATGCAAACCAAATATCAAATAATGCATTCACCCACAGAAGCACAATCACCATAACACGAGATTTTGACGTGGAAACCCAAATGGGAAAAACCACGGTGAGATGAAACTCACAAGTAACTATCTGCAGAATAGGAACCAGACCGGTTAAGGTCATACAATGTTCTTTACCAGAACAGATCTTGTTAGGAATCTCAATTTCTGTTAGGAGATAAGTCCGATTAAAGACTACCTTGCTAGAGGATTTTAGATCCATAGATGTGAACCACCTTGTTAGAGGATTTACAAAAGGCTTTTTGGGCCTACCCCATTAAGGGCTTCAGACTTGTCAAAGATGGGAGTAATCAACAAGTCAGTGATCTAGCAAATAGCACAGATTGCTTGGTTAGATCCTTGATAGCTCGTTCCTAATGCATTTCAGCATTACTTCAGTCTTCAACACATTCACACTCTACCTTCTCTCACAGACTTGAACTTCTCTTCTATAATCACACTTACAAAAACTCATCTACCACCTTAAACCCTAGCAACAACCTAAAACCCTAGACATGATGTCCTTATAAAGGAATTTGATTTCATGTCGGTCCAATAGGATTACAATACAATTTCCTAGGTTCAATGCATCTGGACACTTTTGGTAACACAACACAAATGCATCGCCAAAGTGTCGGCACCGCCAAACAATCGGTGGATGGTAACTCATCACAAAATGCCGGTTGGTAACTCATCACAAACTATTACTGGTTCAAACAAAATACCGGTTTAAGCAAAATACCGGTTGCTGGTTTGACAAAATGAAGACTGGGAAATATGAGTTGTGCCGCTTCGTTCCTTCGTACCGCTTGAGATCCTCGAACTGCTTGGGGTCTTCATACTGCTTGAGACCGGTAAACACTTTATGCAAAACACCGATAGTCTAAAGACTATAATACATCATACCGGTTGGAACAAATACCGGTTGAGCTTTAACTTATACATACAAAAAGTGATCTCAAATCAAGTGTGTGTCCATCAATGACAATCATAGCATCAATCATAAAGAATGCCAACAATCTCCCCCTTTGGCATTGATGGCAACACTTAGGAAAATTTTGACATCTAAGTGTTTTACAACAAAAATATGCCATAATCAAAATTACTCCCCCTAAGCATATACACTATCCCTTTTGCAGAAAATACAATGTATACTACTCCTTAACAGAAATAACATGAAAGTATACACAGTATGCATCAAAATTTAAATACCAGTATACTTTTCCCCCTTTGCCAACAATGACAAAGTATAGCTGAATAACCCCTGTTCCTTTAGCATTAATAACTAATTTAAAGAGTTTATGACAATAAAAAGTGAAACTTGTCAAAAACTTATTTAAAGTCCTACATAAATGTCTTCATGGATAAAGACCACGATTCAAGCAATGAGGTAGCAACCTCATGCTTCGTTTGCATCTGATAAACCTACTCCTCCATGGCATCCATGGTACTTATCTCTTGAGTAATCGTTAGGGCATCTATATTGAGGTAGCATTTATGGAGAATTTGCAGTCTTGGCAGTAGGACCAGTTGAAGTTCCTGCAAATTACGTGTCCGGTTGCTTATCTCTGCCTCTAGTCTTGTAGACTGAAGTTGAAACCGGTGAGTAGTTTGTCCATATGTGGAGAAGGAGTCATATGACATCTTGAAGGTGCTAATAAATGACTACATATCAGTTTGCAGTTTGTCCTTCTAAGTGAGCACATCATCACAGAATAAATGAGGTTGACAAATCTTGCTGAGTAGTAGATTGCCCTCGTCCATTGCATCTCTAATGTCCTTCTGTGCCTTCTGAAGATCAGACCGGAGCTCTGTTAACTTTCTCACCAAGGCAGTGTCTAGAGCCTTTTGATGTTCCTTCTTGGCATTTGCTTCTGCAACCTCTTCCAGGCTTTGCACCTGGTCTTCTACAACCGTGCATAGGAGCTTCAATTGTGCAAGTGAGGAATCGGTACTGGGAAGGTTCGTACCGGGTATCGAACCGGTAAGAGTGTCCACAGCAACCTGGATCACATCTTGCTCCTTTTTCCTCCTTATCACTTCCAGGCGTTCTTGAGCAACCTTAATGCTCTGCAGCAACTCTGATTCGTTTGTGGACTGGAGGTCAATGGGACTAGTAATGTCAGCCGGTTTAGCCTGACTACCGGTTGCCATTGGGGTCTCCACTTGTGTGCTCTTTACCGCTGCTTCTTTGTCCTTGGCTTTTTGCTTATCTTCTTGAGCCTTCCTCTGCTCCTCTTCTTCTTTCTTTCTTTTCTCTTCTTCTTGTCTCTTCTCTTCATCTTTTCGCTTCGTCTCTTCTTCATCCTTCTTCTTCTCCTCTTCCTTCTTCCTCATCTCCTCTTCCTGTTTCTTCTCTTCCTCTTTCCGTTTCTCCTCTTCTTTCTTTTCCTCTTCCTTCTTCTTCTTCTCTTCCTCTTGTGTCTTATTTTCCTCTTCTCTTCTCTTCTTCTCTTCTTTTCTCTTATCCTCTTCATTTGCCTGTTTCTTCTTTTCTGCTTCTTGTTGCTTCTTTTCTTCTTTTGCCTACTTCTCTTGTCCTGTTCCTTTTGATGGTGTACCCTGAGTAATTTTTTCACCATCTAAGGCATCAACGTCAATGGGTTCCATTTGTTCAGTGACCGGTTCCCCTTCACTATCATATACTTCATCCGGTTTTGATATTTCCGGTTCTTGCTCAGCCTTCTTGTTGGCTTGACGCACTTCATGAGTATGTACAACAGTTGTCATATGAAGATGAGTGTCTTTTTCAACATCATCAATTCTCCCTTCTAATAACCAGAGTCTTCTCCTTCTAGTGAAGAAGAGTCCTTTGTTTTGGTTAATGACTTCAAATAGCTCAGAATTGGATAGGTCAGGAAAGTATTGGGCAAATACTTTCTCCCTTATTTCCTGTTCCTTCTCTATGGCAATGTGCCATTTGTTGTCTAAAGAATTATACAAAGAATCCGGTGTCTTAGATCTAATTTCTGAAGGCGACCGATCATTAACACACAAATACTTAATGATTTCCTGTTCAACTTCTTCCTTTTCATCATCATTGAAGTCATCAAAACAATCAATTAAATCATTCAGCAATTTTCTCCTAATATTCTTTATAGTTCTTTGACAATGTGTCAAAGGTTTGTAAGAAGAAATATCAATATTTACCGGTTAAGATGTTGCCGGTTCATTCTTTGTCTTTTTGTTCGTTTGCCTAGTCTTCTTAGGCGGTTCTTCTGACTTAGTTTCTTCTGAGTCTGGTGTATTGCTTTTGGTCTTCCGCTTCTTCTCAAAGACTTTGGCAGGTGCCACTTCCGGTTTCTTCTTAGCTGGTGACCGCTTGGTCACTTTGGGACTGGCTGCAGTAACCGGTGCCGATACTGAAGGCACTGCCTTTCCTTTCTTTATTGAGGGTTCTTCAACCGGTGTAACCCTTTCCAAATAGGTGCCGGTTCTCTTTGCCTTAGGATCAAGGGGTGAGGCGATTAGGGTAGAAGCATACCCGTCCAGCATATCATACATTACCTCATAGCCCAGAGGCTCCACTTCTTCCTGTCTGGGCTCAACGGCCTCCATTATGCATTCATCCATTTTGATGGTGAGGCAGATGTCTTCCTCATACTTTTTGACTATATCACCGGATATTCTTACCCTTTGGTTCATTTTGCATTTGAACTCATCAAAGTATTTGTTCAGTACTTCTGGATAGCTAGTTCCAACCGCTTGTAGACTTTCCTTGATTTGCTTTGTCACCGGTTAGTCAACAGACCACTGAATGTCACCTACTCCTGGAAAGTAGCCTTGGAAGTAAAAGAACAACCTAACCAGTAGTTGTCCAAACTTAAATCTCAGTGCATTGTCCTGTTTGATCGAATTAAGATTCAACAGAAGTTGTCTTTGCATACAAGTGCACAGATCAAACGATGCATCTTCCTTGATCATCCTGTAAGCGGCATTTACCGCTGCAGCAGAGACAGAATTAATTCTGCTAGCAGAGAACATCCGATAACCTATCACCATGTAGGCATACTTGACCAGATCGTCCTTGATTGAGTTGACGATCATTCCATGTGAGTTGCTTATTGAACCAGTGAGCTTGGACTTTTCAGTCTTGCTGACCTTCCTTAGGGCTGGCACTTCCCCTGTGTTACAGAAACCGGTGACGACATGAATCGCTTCCGGTGTGATGTCATGCGTCTGCTCTAAGTACATTTTATCACCGTGCACTTTGCTCAGAATGATGCGAATGTGATCATCTGAAAATTCTTCAAGAAAATAGACTGCGTTGTGGTTTCTTCTTTTCCAGAATGCTAAATTCCGGTTTAATCTTCTTATCCTTCTCGCAGAACAAACTCAACTAGGAATGGATTACAAGAGACCCTAAGTCTTCAATTTTACAATCAATGTAATCTGAAATGCCTTCCTCCACTATAACTTCAGCGGGTACTAGGGATAGGGCATTGTATTTTGCCTTTCGTTTGATGAAATCTACAGAATCAACAGGTGCACTCGAACTAGCATGTGATGCGGAAGCCATGATAAACAGAAAATTTTGAAAAATAACTTCGTAGATCGAAATTTAGGGCTTCGCAATTTGAACTTTGCTACACACTCCTTTGGTTGCTGAAACACCGCTTTGCGTTCTACACTTCTCCAATAGATGATTGCCTCAGATTCTTCTTCAGGATTTTGATAAATTCTTTGAATCGCAGTGTAAATCGCGTTTCTTCGCGCTAAACTTGAAAAACTTCTTCGCTCGAAAGATGATAAGTGAGAAATGATTTGAAAATTCCTCTTAAACAGGTTCTCCACCTACCATAATAAATGCTCCACTATTAGGGCGTAAACCCTAATTTGCCTTTTACTGTTTCCGGTCTTCTGCCGACTGACAGGTATTTCATACCGGTTAAGGTCTTTTACCGGTGTCAACCGGGGGTTCGAGATATTTCACCGTTTGCTCCCCCTAAGCTTTTTGTAGCTTAGTTTGCCGGTTCCAAAATTTCCACACTAGGTGCAGAAACCGGTTCTTCTTGCAACATTCCTGGTTTCTTTTTCCAGGTTTTGTTCATATCCGCTTGAACAGTTTCAATATCAATCTTTCCTTCCGGAGTGACCGGTATGTCATCCGATATGTTCTTTCTTGTTCTGCAGAATCTGGCAATGTGACCCGGTTTGTTGCAATGATAGCAGACCATTCCAGGTGCTCTCCATGGTCCATTATTCATGTTACCGTTCTTCCTCCTGCATGTTGCAGCAGTGTGACCATGACAATGACAAATCAAACAGTTTGCTCTCCATCCGGTTGTCGCTTGATAGCCACCACTACCTGACTGATGATTAAAGGTATTAAACCGGTTGGGATTCTAGTTCACAAAAGGTTCCGGACCAACTCTTTGAGTCCTCTGAGGATATCTTCCAGTGTTGTTCATAACAAACCTGCATTCAGATGCTCTATGCCCAAACTTGTTGCATGCATAACAATTACCATTGAACTTATTGGATCTAGGTACATTGTTTATAAAGTAAGGAAAATTATTGTAGGCTTTGCTCCTACACACATTAGCAGTATGTCCTTCTTTAAGACAGTTAAAGCAAACAGGTTTGAACTTTTGCTTACCTTTACCTTTGAATGCTGGTTGCTTCTTCAATGCTTCAACATTTGCACCAGAGGTCTCACCTTCCTCATGACCGGAGTAACCAAGTCCATCAGTATTCTTGACAGGTTTGGCCAATTCAAGCTTTTGCTCTAGTTTAACAATACTCTTGTTGAACTTAGCAAGTATTTCCTTTGACTCAAAGAGTTCTTTGGAAATAGCAGCATTTGTTTCCATCAAGTTTGCATTCTCGGAGATGGCTATGTTCAGTTCTCCTTGCATGTCTTCCTTTTCCACTTTGCTCGCATGGAGTTGAGCGGTTAGGGCACTGATTTCTTGTTTTAACTTGGAGATCTCATGATCTCTGTCTTTTACAAGATCTTCAACTTTCCTCCGGTTCTCAAGCTCTTGACACATTCGGATAGTCAGTCCTTCCAACTCCTTTCTTAGGTTGGAACTGGATTCATTCAGCTTTTCTACTTCTTGAATTAGGGCTTCCATGTCCGCTTCATCAGAGGAACTGTTTTCAGTTAGCTCCATCAGTTTTTCAGCATGTTCTCTCCTTTTTGCCTGAAAGGCCTTATATTTGACCATAAGTTTATCATAGGCTTGCTCAGACTGAGTGAGCCGATGAGTAAGTTCCCTCACAGTGTATTTCCCCATATCTCTTTCCAAGTGGTTAAACTTATAGAAAGGTTGGCTCTGATACCAATTGATGAATACTAAGAGAGGGGGGGGGGGGTGAATTAGTATGCTAAAAATTACTGTACTTACTAGTCTAGCAGTAAACCAGTAAAACAGTTTAGCAAACAAACCGGTTAGCACACATGCAAACCAAATAGAAAATAATGCATTCACCCACAGAAGCACAATCACCATAACACGAGATTTTGACGTGGAAACCCAAATGGGAAAAACCACAGTGAGATGAAACTCACAAGTAACTATCTGCAGGATAGGAACTAGACCGGTTAAGGTCATACAATGTTCTTTACCAGAACAGATTCTGTTAGGAATCTCAATCTCTATTAGGAGATAAGTCCGATTACAAACTACCTTGCTAGAGGATTTTAGATCCACAGATGTGAACCACCTTGTTAGAGGATTTACAAAAGGCTTTTTGGGCCTACCCGGTTAAGGGCTTCAGACTTGTCGAAGATGTGAGTAATCAATAAGTGAGTGATCTAGCAAATAGCACAAATTGCTTGGTTAGATCCCTTGATAGCTCGTTCCTAATGCATTCCAACATTACTTCAGTCTTCAACACATTCACACTCTACCTTCTCTCATAGACCTGAACTTCTCTTCTATAATCACACTTACAAAAACTCATCAACAACCTTAAACCCTAGCAACAACCTAAAACCCTAGACATGATGTTCTTATAAAGGAATCTGATTTCATGTCGGTCCAATAGGATTACAATACAATTTCCTAGGTTCAATGCATCTGGACACTTTTGGTAACACGACACAAATGCACCGCCAAAGTGTCGGCACCGCCAAAGTGTCGGCACCGCCAAAGTGTCGGCACCGCCAAAGTGTCGGCACCGCCAAACAATCGGTGGATGGTAACTCATCACAAAATGCCAGTTGGTAACTCATCACAGAGTATTACCGGTTCAAACAAAATACCGGTTTAAGCAAAATACCGGTTGCTGATTTGACAAAATGAAGACTGGGAAATATGAGTTGTGCCGCTTTGTTCCTTCGTACCGCTTGAGATCCTCGAACCGCTTGGGGTCTTCATACCACTTGAGACCGGTAAACACTTTCTGCAAAACACCGATAGTCTAAAGACTATAATACATCATACCGGTTGGAACAAATACCGGTTGAGCTTTAACTTATACATACAAAAAGTTATCTCAAATCAAGTGTGTGTCCATCAATGACAATCACAACATCAATCATCAAAAATGCCAACAGTGGCAACCTATTCTAATCTGGCCAAGAAATCTGCCATATCATCCTCTTCTTGAACTTCTATTCCTTGTGTCTTTACTATCAGCTCAACACATCAGGTGCAATGATCTCTTTTGATTGTGTGTTGTAGTGTATAGCACACTCAACTATCAGCTCAACACATTCTTTAGCCGGTGGAAATCCAGTTGCTTGGACGATGCCATTTCTCATCATCCGGTGAGCAATGGGTGTCTGTAGGTATCCATCATGCCCGTATATTCTCTTTTTGAATTCTTCTAAATCCACATGTCCAAGGTCAGTGTCTGTGACATTCTTCCATTTAGATTTGATCTTTGATTCTAGCTGCACTCCTTTACTGGTAAACTTCATTGGTGCTTTTCTGGAAGGTGCTCCCTTGGTGGTCATTAACTTGCAAAACACATGAAAAATCAATATTATTTTCAAGACAACTTGCTGAATTTAATTCTGATTTTCAGATCCTTTTACTTGAAAATTTCACTTTCAGCTTGTCAAAAAGTTAAATTTTTGCGAAAAAGCAGACTGAAAGTGAAGAATTTGGTTTAGAAATTGATGAATTTTGAGAGAAAGAAGACATAATAATAGAAGAATTCAGTCAAACTCAGATTTTGGGTATTCAAAATTGATCTTGTGACTGAAATTCACCTTCAATTTTGATGATTCTGTCTTAAAATCAGAAAAAAACACTTTGTTCTTGTGTTTCAACACTTAGAAAATTTTACTCCTTTAAAATTCCTCTTCAAAAATCAATTTTCACAAAAAATTGAGAGAGAAAACTTCTTCTCAATTTCACTCCAATCTTTCAATCTGAGTAATGAATTTTGAAAGTGACTAGTTGAAAATATATAGAGTTTAAGGATTTTAAATTTAGAAGCTTCATTTTTGTGTTTTTTTTTTTTTTTTGTTATTTTTATTATTTTTTTGTTTTTTACATTTTAAATCTTTCTAAAATGGAAAGTTTTATTTCTCTCTCAAATTCTAGATCTTTCTTCCAAATTCCAAAATTCTTGAATTTTCGAAAATCTTTCTAAGTGTTAAAATTATTTTCCCTTCGAAAATAATTCAGTGTTGGAAAATATTAAAAATATTTGATGTGTCAAGTTTATTTTCCAACCCGTTCGTTGATTGACCCTTGATTTCATGTGCAATTTTTTTGTCAAAATTATTTTTCCTTTAGCCAATTTTTTGTCTTTTGCCCTGGCAAGTTGATCATTGTCATGTCTAATGTCCAAGTCTTGGGCGAATTTTCATGTCTGGCTTAGGCATCTTCACATATTCCATTTATGCCTAGGGTAACTTGGTAGGTCTAATCATAGTTGAAAATCTCGGACTTGCCTCGGACTCGGACTCGGACTCGTGAAAGACTCGTGAAAGACTCGGCAAGGACTCGGCAAAAAGAAAAACTGTAGTTTTACCAAAAAACATAAAGAAATCAATGCATTTAGAGAGCATAAGAGCCATAATTGAAACATTACACATGTCATATACTCATAGTTTCAAACTTTCAACTCTAAAATGTATAACACCAAGATTTATTCAATGCTAATTATGCTGTTATATGGAGCCTAATCAGACTCGGAGGTTAAATTTTCCCTACTTCCATTGGCACAGTTTCCCCCTATATTTTTCGACAGGGGTTTGGGGGCAGCGCCCCCAAGTTGGGGTCAAGGGGCATCGCCCCTTGTGGGGTCAAGGGCCAAAAATACTTTTATTATTTTATAAAGGCGTCGGGTGTTATTTTTCACTCCCTCAGTTATGCCAAACGAAGGCAAATTTTTTTTAAAAAAACTCAATTTTAAAGCTTGCATGACTTTTTTTTTGGGTCACACGAGTCCATCTAAAAGACTCGCAAGTCCATGCAAAAGACTCGTGCAAGTCCTTGCAAAAGACTCGCGAGTCCTTGGCGAGTCGACTCGTGGCTCCCATGGACTCGCGAGTCCCTGGCGAGTCTATGAGTTTTAAAACTATGGGTCTAATGTCTTATTCATCTTGGCCAATTTTGTTTTCATGTCCAAAATTTGTAATTTCTTCTTCGGAGTGTGCTTAGCCAAGAGTGAGTGGTCTTCATAGAAGTTTGGATATCTTGTTTATCTTTGTCTTGGCCTTGAGCGAGTTTGGATGTTTATGTGCCAAGATTTGGCCATGTCTTTCTTTTCCCTTTCAACCTTGTCGTAGGCGAACTTGGTATAGGTTTACCATATTATCCTTCGCAATCAATTTCATGGGTGGACTTGGAGTATGCTTCGCCATCCTTTCTCAAGGCTAGGCAGGGTTGGAAGTTTGTTTGCCAACTTTGTTTTGACTTTTACCATGCCATGCCTAAGCGGTCTTGGAAGGGCTTATGCCAAGGTGGACTTGAGGTCTACTTCGCCATCTTGCGTTATGTTTTATCTCCTTGGGATTTTGCTTTCTATTTGCCAATTTGTGTTTGTCATCCTTTCATGCCATGTCCTTCTTCTTTTCTTTGCTAGGCGGAATTCACATGTTCTTGGACATGTTTGCTAGTGCTAGGCGGAGTTCACATGTGTTTGGACGTGTTGCTTTATGCCTAGGCGGAGTTTGAGGTTTCTTGGACATCATCCTTCATGCCTAGTGGACTTCATACCACTTCATGCTATCTTCTTCCTAGGCGGACTTTGAGGTGCATTGGACATGTAACCTTTTGACTTGGCAGAGTTCACATTTCCTTTGCCATGCCAAATTCCAAACATGCTGGGTGGAGATGGAAGCATGTTGGACATTCTTTATGTTGCTGACTTGACCTTGGGTAGGAGTTTAATTAACTCTTGCCATAGGTTTCTTAACTGAAGGTAGGAGTTTGCCAATTGTTTGCCAACTTCTTTCCTTGGCTAGGCGGACTTGTCCAATGGTTTTCCATTCTTCTCTTGGTTTGGGCGGGATTCATGCTTCTTGTGCTATGTTCAACTTGTGCCTTGGTGGAGTTGGCACTTCATTGGCCATGTCTTATCTTTCATGATTGAACTTCTGACTTCATGCCTTCCAACTTGAGCGAATTTTCATCTGGACAGCCATGTGCCTACTTCCATTGTCACCTTTATACTTGATCTGCCATGCTCATGCCAGGTTTATCTGGAACAAAACCCTAATTAGGGTTTCCACCTTGCCTTTTGCACTTGGAGACATAATTTTTCAATTCTAAAGACCTGGGCACTGGTCATATGGCTTGAGGAACAAACCCCTAATTAGGTTTTCTTTTTACACTTAGAGACCAAATTTTTCAATTCTGAGGACATGGGCACTGATCATATGGCCTAAGGCACAAAACCCTAATCCTACTTTCAAAAAAAGTAGAAAAAAGCAAAAAGCGGAAAAAGCAAGCCAAAAAAGCTGCTTCCCAGATTGTGCCCAAAGTGCCAAAAACAAAACTTTCTAAATTTAGAAAAAAGCAAAAAAACAAAAATTCCTAAAAATAAAAAATTGTCAGAAATGACCCAAAGCAATCGCGATCCTCGTCCTTTAGACCTTCTAAGCACTTTGACAATGTTCAAACACAAATTTGAGCTTGATTTCTCTATTTGGCTCGGGATGACTTCAAAACAACTTAAAACTCTCAGAGAAAATGGATCTATGAAACTGCAGAGCTAGGACAAAACCCTAAAAAGCAAAAACAGGGGGTCCCCATCTGCGATGGGGCAATGTGTAAATGTAAATAGACTGTTATTACTTTCTGAGCAATCAGAATTCTGAGACAACTAGTTTAAAGTTTTAGCATGGGATATAAGGAATGTAAAATCGATTTTATTAGTCTTATCGATTTGCTTCTGCAGATGAAAAGCAAACGATTATATTTACTACCGATCACAGTATATTGTTTTCTCCTATCGAATGTGTTATCAATGGAGAGTGTAGCGCATATATATCTTTTGTTTCATTGGATCGTGCCTCCACAGGGGGTCACGATCCTATGTGGAACCACGAGGGTAGCGCATATATATCTTTTGTTTCATTGGATCGTGCCTCCACAGGGGGTCACGATCCTATGTGGAACCACGTGGTTCCACATAGGGTCGTGACCCCGGTGTGGAGCCACGATCCTTCTACACTGGCGATCATTTCCTTTAATAAACTCCACAATGCATTAGCATAGCAATTAAATTTAGTTAATACTAACTAAATTTAATCTTAAATAAATCGCAAATGATAGACTTAGTTTCTGTGTGCTGATAAAACTAAGGAGATGGATTTATTTTGCTGAGTGTTACGACTGAGACTATGATTAACACTCCCTCTTAGTCTTAGGAGTATAGACCTAAAAATTAATTTAGCTCACCACTAACGTGGTTCCACATAGGGTCGTGACCCTTGTGTGGAGCCACGATCCTTCTACACCGGCGATCATTTCCTTTAATAAACTCCACGATGCATTAACTATAGCATAGCAATTAAATTTAGTTAATACTAACTAAATTTAATCTTAAATAAATTGCAAATGATAGACTTAGTTTCTGTGTGCTGATAAAACTAAGGAGATGGATTTATTTTGCTGAGTGTTACGACTGAGACTATAATTAACACTCCCTCTTAGTCTTAGGAGTATAGACCTAAAAATTAATTTAGCTCACCACTAACGTGGTTCCACATAGGGTCGTGACCCCTGTGTGGAGCCACGATCCTTCTACACCGGTGATCATTTACTTTAATAAACTCCACGATGCATTAACGATAGCATAGCAATTAAATTTAGTTAATACTAACTAAATTTAATCTTAAATAAATCGCAAATGATAGACTTAGTTTCTGTGTGTTGATAAAACTAAGGAGATGGATTTATTTTGCTGAGTGTTACAACTGAGACTATAATTAACACTCCCTCTTAGTCTTAGGAGTATAGACCTAAAACTTAATTTAGCTCACCACTAATCTCATGAGAATTACATCACCTAGGTGTGAAGTATCATCGTGTGATACTCAGGATATACTCACTTTGATATCCAATTTTAAGTATCAGCCTGTGATACTAAGGATATACTCACTTTGATATCCCTGTTTTAAGTATCAGCATGTGATACTAAGGATATACTCACTTTGATATCCTTGTTATAGTATGTGCACTGACATTAATCCGCTTACATAATGTCTACTATAACTTATCATATTATTGATATTCAAATTGTCTGATTTTCAGTTTATATGATCTTTCAAACATTTATAAGATCGTCACCTTACAATGTTAAAATACAAGTGTTCATTAACTAAAGAATCGTCATCCTTTAGGAGTGAACACAGGGAAAGGTTACATACTTCATATACTCAAATATATGACCAAGAAGTTCACATAAATTTTAGACATCAATTACATTTTAATCATACCAAGATACCTCCTGAAGTGATCAATTTTCACTCTTGCTAGGGGTTTGGTGAGAATGTCAGCTGTCTGATCTCCTATATTGACATATTCCAGTCTTATTACCTTTCTCTTTGTCATGTCTCTTACATAGTGATATGGGATCTCAATGTGCTTGGATCTATCATGAAAAACTGGATTCACTGAAAGTTTAATGCAGCTCTGATTGTCACAATGAATGATAGTAGGCTTCAGACTTTCACCAAACAGTCCTACTATCAATTTCCTCAACCATACGGCTTCCTTAGCTGCCATGGATGCAGCTATATATTCAGCCTCTGTGGAGCTCTGAGCTACGGATGATTGTTTTCTGCAGATCCAAGATACCATAGCTGACCCTAAGCTGAAACAGCATCTTGAAGTGCTCTTCCTATCTATCACTCTTCCAGCCCAGTCTGAATCAAAGTATCCATGTAGGTTCAATGCAGTGTGTTCATAATATAGTCCATAGTCCAAGGTACCTTGTAGATATCTTAATATATGCTTTACTGCAACTAAATGTATTTCTTTGGGTTCAACCATGTGTTGGCTGAGTGCATTTACTACATAACATATATGAGGTCTGGTATTGACTAGGTACATTAATGATCCAATAATCTGTCTGTATAATGTTGGATCTGCAAATTTGGAATCTGCTATAGCTTCTTTTAGTTTATGTAGGTTTGTTTCCATAGGAGATGACATTGGCTTACAATTCATCATTCCAAATCTCTTCAGAATGTCAATGGTGTATTTACCTTGATTTAGATAAATACCATCTGGTTTTTGCCATATCCAAGGAAATAATGGAGTAGACCTAAATCCTTCATCTCAAACTCTGAAGCTAGTTCTTGTTTGCATTTTGCAATGAGATGATCTTCGCCTGTAATTAAAAAGTCATCTACATATAATATGAGTATCAACATTTCACCTTTGATTATTTTGAAATACAGATTTGGATCAGCAATGTTTTTAGAGAAACCTATCTCTAATAAGTAACTGTCAATTCTTTCGTACCATGCTCTGGGAGCTTGTTTAATCCATACAGTGCTTTCTCTAACTTGCATACATGTGTTTTAGCATTATTTACCTCAAATCCCTCAGGTTGCTCTAGATATACTTCTTCTTCAATTGTTCCATTCAAAAATGCAGTTTTTACATCCATTTAATGAACTTTCCATCCTTTGGATGCTGCTATAGCCAGGATTGTTTTGACAGAAGTGTATCGTGCAACAGGTGCAAATGTTTCTTCATAGTCAATTCCTTCCTTCTGAGAGAAGCCTCGAGCAACAAATCTTGCCTTATGTTTTTCTATACTGCCATCAGCAGCATGCTTAATTTTAAAGAGCCATTTAGGAGATACAACTGATTTTCCTTTAGGTCTAGGCACAATTTTCCACACATCATTCTTTAAGATAGATTGATATTCCTCTATCATGGCATCCTTCCATACTTGCTGTTTAAGAGCCTCTCCGACACTTGAAGGTTCAACATTTATGAGATCTGTCATTAGAGTAACATAGTTAGAAAACTTTGAAGGTCTTTTGCTTTCTCTAACTGTTCCTCTAGGTGCTGCAAAGGATTCTGCTTCCTGTACTGTTTTAGTGGCCCATAGTGGTCTCTTCCTGGGATTCTCTGTTGTAGTGTTCTCAAGTTCCAAGGTGTTATCCTCAGGATGCTCCCTTTGAGTTTTAGAAAGAGAATCTTCTTCCAAATTAATGGAATTAGTTGGGATTTCAGGTATGATGGAACTCCTTGTTTTGTTAATAGCTATATCTTCCTCAAATATGACATCTCTGCTTAATTCTATTTGTCTTTGACCAGGGATGAATATTCGGTAGGCTTTAGATGTTTCACTATATCCTACAAAAATCCCTTTCTGTCCAGTAGGTTCTAATTTAGTTCTTTTCTCCTTAGGTACATGAATATAAACAGGACATCCAAATATTTTGAGATGGCTAATATCAGGTTTAATTCCAGTAAAGACTTCTTCAGGAGTTTTGTCACCAATATGAGAGTGAGGACATCTGTTTTGAATGTATACAGCGATATTAGTGGCTTCTCCCCAAAGTGCAGTTTCTAGGTTCTGATCTAACAACATAGCTCTTGCCGCTTCTACTATTGTTCTATTTTTTCTTTAAACAACCCCGTTTTGTTGAGGATTGTAGGGTACAGTGAACTCCCTCTTAATCCCAACATCTTTACAAAACTCTTTAAATACTTCTGATGTGTGTTCCCTACCATTGTCAATCCTAAGAGTTTTGATTTTCCTACTAGAGTGATTTTCTGTAATAGATTTGAACTCTTTAAATTTCCTAAGAATATCTTCAGATTCTTTACTTTTAAGGAAATAAATCCAAGTTTTCCTAGAAAAATCGTCTACAAAGATTACATAGTATAATGCGTTTCCTAGTGATGGTTCAGACATAGGCCCACATAAGTCAGAGTGAACTAGTTCTAGTACTCCTTTAGTTTTTCTAGAACTGCAAGGAAAAGAGCTTTTAGTTTTTTTCCCTAGTGCACATCCTTTACAAACATCTGAATGAATTGGCTTTAGTTTAGGTAGTCCTGTGACTAATTTCTCCATAGAGGGTAGAGCACGAAAATGTAGGTGCCCTAGTCTTCTATGCCAAATTTCTGCTTGGTCCATGACTTCATGAAGTAAGGTTTGATTTGGCTCATTACACAATTCATATAGGTGCCCTTGTCTGTAACCAATCACTTGTGCTCTTTTGAAGGTGGCTGTTTTTGGCCATGCCGTTACCTTTCCTTCTATGAATGAGACTCTATATCCGTCATCCTCAAGTGCAGAGATAAGAGACTTAAGTTCCTTTTTATGCCTGGTACAAATAGTACCCCGGTGAGTTGGATTGAGATTCTAGACTTCAGTCTGATTGTACATGTCCCGACACCTTTTACAGGATGTGCAAAGTCATCCCCTATTGTTACCTCTTCATTTGATCCCTTTTCCATTGAGTCTAGTAATTCTCTGAATCCGGTGACATGTCTTGACGATCCACTGTCTATCACCCAAGTGTTAGACTTGTTTGAAGCTTGACTTGATAGTGCTGAATACAATACAAACTTCTCAGATTCAAGTTCTGTGTTCCTCTCTACTTTGGCGAATGATGCCTGCTGTTTTATTTTGTCATGACAATTAAATGACATATGTCTGTACTGATCACATCTATGACATTGGATTTTTGACATGTCTTTCTTATGAAAGCTTTTCCCATAATGGGATTTTCTCTTCTTGAAGTTTCTCTTCTTGCCTTTCTTACGGGAGTCGGTATTCAGAATGTGGAGGTCCTCATCTTTAGTTTTGTGATTTCCCCCTTTCATTTGCCTTGATTCTTCAAGGAGACAATCATCCCTTAGTCGATCAAATTCTGTGAATTTATCCCTTGCATTTATGCCTTGTTTGAATGATTCCTAGGATTTAGGTAATCCGTCTAGGGTAATCATTGATGGTTCTTGCTTCTCGACATGATAATCAAGTTTTTGCAGTTGATCTTTGAGTGAACCTATCCTCATGAAGTATGAGTTTATTGTTTCACCTTTATTTATACTTATGTGGTTCAACTGTCTTTTTAGAGCTAGGGTTTTGCTCGGATTGTTTATTTCATACGTCCTTTCAAGGGTTTTGAACATTTCATATGCGTTGTCATATTTTAATATAAGTGGTATTATGTGATCCCTTACTGCATCTATCATGATTTTTACAGCTTTATCATTTCCCTCATTCCATACAGTTTTCTCAAGTTCGTCTTCAGGTTCGGGCTTGTCTTCTTTTATGAATTTGATTACTTTGTTCTCTTTTAACACTATCATAATTCTGACTTTTCAAGCCACATAATTTGCTGCTTCTTCGAGTCTGTCCTCGAATCTGATTGTGTTTGCCATTTTAGAATTCTTCAATTTTGTAAACTTCACTTTAGTCTATTCGGATCTTAAGTAGTTAGGCTCTGATACCATGTAAATGTAAATAGACTGTTATTACTTTCTGAGCAATCAGAATTCTGAGACAACTAGTTTAAAGTTTTAGCGTGGGATATAAGGAATGTAAAATCGATTTTATTAGTCTTATCGATTTGCCTTTGCAGATGAAAAGCAAACGATTATATTTACTACCGATCATAGTATATTGTTTTCTCCTATCGAATGTGTTATCAATGGAGAGTGTAGCGCATATATATCTTTTGTTTCATTGGATCGTGCCTCCACAGGGGGTCACGATCCTATGTGGAACCACGTGGTTCCACATAGGGTCGTGACCCCTGTGTGGAGCCACGATCCTTCTACACCGGCGATCATTTCCTTTAATAAACTCCACGATGCATTAACTATAGCATATCAATTAAATTTAGTTAATACTAACTAAATTTAATCTTAAATAAATCGCAAATGATAGACTTAGTTTCTGTGCGCTGATAAAACTAAGGAGATGGATTTATTTTGCTGAGTGTTACGACTGAGACTATAATTAACACGATGTGTGAAATAGGTCACAACATTGGTTCATTTCGTTCTGTTGATGATTGAAGTTTCCTTAATTGGTTTTCCTTTTTATTTCTAGCTGAAGCAATCACACTAGATCATTTCTCTTCTGTTGTAGAAAGCTCACTGGTTGTGGAAAGCTCAGTTTATGATCAGGCTGTTTTGGCTGCTAGTGGGAAATTCAGCACACAGATTTTGCTTTTTCTACTATACTGTAACAAGTTTTGAAAATGTTACCTATTGTTACTTTGATCACTTTTTTTTTTGTCATCTAGAAGACGACTTTTCTTTTGGGTGGGGATGCTGTAGTTAGCATATAATGCCTTAACTATGTTTTGTTAATATGGCTGTGTCTGTCTATGTATTAATTTTTGTTTGGCAATTGTTGGCCCTTCAAATAAACTTTACATAGTCAAGAAAAGGAGTCTGATCCTTGGCTTAATCATCTTTGGTATACCTTCATATTAGGATAAAAGTATATTTTACTGCTCTATTTGTTCATTATGTCAAGTATGATTTTATTAGAAAGAAGAGTAAACGGGATTTTCATACCAGGTAAGAGCACAACCACATAGTTTCAATATTGCAAAATAATTTTGTTGTTGCGGACTCATTTTATGCAAACTGAAATAGACCTGTTTGTGTGCAATCCATTGATCTAGTTTCTTTGCATTCGCTTCATCGAGTGGTTGGATGTTGATTTTAGCGTCAGCCTTAAAGAAAATATTGCTCCCTCCTGAAGGTGTCTTCTCTTGTTCTTGATCAGTCCTTTTGGACTGTTCCTCTTTTTCTTACTCTCTTTCTATATCCAATGTCTGAGTTATGGCTTGGAAAATGCTCTTAGGCATGTTGATTTTACCCATAAGCCTGTAGATCCAGGAAACATACTTCTCTGACCTTTTGAATCTTTCTTCTGTATCTGGCCATCCTTGTTGATCTATTTCAATCCCTATTATCAATTTCAGGTTCAAATGGGTTCAAATCTCCACTCCCACTTGATCTGGTGATGGGCATAACATGGAATTCTCATCTACCATATTTAAAATCTAATAAAATCAGGTATTTCTAACATGTTTTAATACCACCCGATCCCTAAACTGAAGCAGATATTCCTCAACAGCTCCTTACCAACATATTTTTGACTATTACACCCTACTCAAACACTGCAAAACAACTGATTGGTGAGATAAGTTAATTACTTGCATATCAAACAAACACAGAATAACATTTTAAATGTGGAAAAAAAAGAACGGTGCAAGACATTGACCGTAGACATAATATACCCTGAAAACGGGGAGAAATCCTACCAACTCCTCGTTCCACTATATCCAGTCATTGCTACATTCTTGAAGTATGACATAACATCAAAAACAAGCTCTTCAAGTTGACAATCAAGCTAGAACATCTGCAATGAAGTTTGCAACCTCAAAAATGGTACTCCATAGTCAACTTTCCTACAAAATTAACATGAGGATCCAAAGTGAGCTTACCTTTTCACAAAATTAGGAAGAGCTACATGTAGCCTTCCCATGTCTCTGTTGGAGGCAAAAGGCATTTCCCATACTTGGGAGACAAAGAACCATCCAAACCCCTTGAACTTACTTTTCCTTTCTGATTAAAACCAGTGCTTGCATAAGGCAGTGATTCCAAAACTGCTAGTTGACAACACAGGATGGTCATGAACCAACCACTAACTGTTAGAACTGCATTCGGGGAAGTCTGGCAGTTGTTAAATTGCTTGTGATGATTTCGAAATTGCCACTTGAGGAGCCTAGCAGTTTCATCATCTCACAAAAATTGCTTCTTTGTCTGCTTGCACACCTGCCCTCTACTTTCCTGCAATGCTCTGGGTAACACCAAGGCTTCATCTGACTCTTATGCAGACATTGACTTCTGAAATTGATGATCAACAATCTCCTAGATGAAGGGAAACACTTGGATAATCTCCTCACTAGAAATGGATACAACCAATTACTCGATTGTGAAGCAATGATCTGTTTTATGGTTCATCCAGGCATTGATTAATAGGGTTACATAGACCAAAGAAATTCCTCTGTTACAATGCTTTTGTTACAACAGGTTGAAGATGCAAGTCCTGATGTATGTGGTCTTCTTCCTCTTCACTGCATTTGCAAGGCATTAAATAAATTCTAAGTTGCCGGCAAAATTTTGAAAAGGGCTTTGGGTTCGTCAGTACAAAAACAATGTAAAAATTATATATATATATATAAAATTAAAAATATAATATATTATAATATCATATAATATAATATAATATATATTATTTTATATTATAATATGAATATACAATAATATTATATAATATAATATATTATTAATTTATTATATAATATTAATTATTAATATAATATACTATATATTATATTATAGAATATAATATTAATACAATATTATTTTATATTATATAATATAATTTAATGTAATTCAATGACCATAGTGCATTCATATATTTAAAATATGATAGCCAACCTATAAAAATGGATGAATGATTGTTTCTGTGGGGTGAAAATTAATTTAAACAATTAAAAATTTCCCCCGCTGCCTATATTCTGCCGGAACTTCTATTTCTTGGGCTGCAAATAGTTGCCGTTTAGTTGCAGTGACAGATGACTGCCATTGTTTTTTGTGGATGACATAGCAGATATACGGACCGGTGAGCGAACCGGACCAGTAACACAAACCCCATGCGAACTAGACCGGTATCTGGCTGCCCAGCCAGCGAACCCGGTAACTTAGAATAAATTTCATAGCTGTCTAGTACTCTCATATCATGTAGTGAGGCAGTATCTCTGGTTAAGATTCATTAAACCTTCCAAGTTTGCTTCTGTGGTTTATTCTTATTTTCTCAATTCAGTGGCTCTTTGGCTTCTGCAAAACTGGGTTTGTTTGTCTAACATGCTATATTTGAACTGTGGTGATTCCTATTTCAGAGGGTCACCAGGTTACTTCTAATGCATTAACGATTGATTTTAATGGTCTGGATGTGCTGGTTACATGTCTGCTGTATGGCATGTTTTTCAGTAATATGAAACTGAAATTCTCATAGTCAAATGATCAAGTTATTAACCACATGCAATCTTCCTATGTTGATATTTTAAACAACCTCTCTCAGGAACACGCTGATTTTCATGATCATTTTGGCTAAGTAATTAAATTGATTATTCTCTGACAACCATTGAGGTATCCCATCTCATATCTTTTAGTATTATTCATGATGCAGTGACATTCCTTGCAGACCTTGGTGGCCTCTATGCAATAAGCATTGCTTTGTTCTATTATCTACTAGCACAAGTAAGTCTTTTAACTTTAAAACTTTACCATTTTATAGACAGTGGTTTTTTAGTGCATACCTTGGAATCTTTTGTGCTTTTTAAAATAATGGACTTAAAACTAAATTGATATTAAAACCAATGTTTATGGATATGAATGTTTTAATATGAGAAATGAGTTCTTATTTATATTTCAAATTATGCAAATAGATGGTTTCATGGAGAGTTAGTTATGCTGTATGCAGCTATTCTTAATACACAATGTTTGGCTTCTTAATTGTTGATCCTCACTTTTGTTTCCACTTCCAAATGTTTCTTGTCTAGATAAAGAAAAGAACAGCCACAGGTAAAATGGCTACCATAACAAAGTGATACCATTTGAATGTGAGTAAACTAAGATAGAATGGGAAAGAGGGTGATATGGTTAAAGAAACCTATTATTATTTAATTAAGCATGCTGAAGTTGTATTGGAATTGGGAACAATCCTTATATAAACCTCATGAGGATTGCTTGTGTGGCCTTCAAAATCAAGTGAAATCTAGAAAAAATCATCATCCTCACTATTGATGGTTATTTGATGGGTTTCTCAAATCATTATCCCAAACGTTCCTTCAGTTGCAGTTCTTAGATGAAAAGAAAGTACTATTCCTTTTTTGGAATTGTTAAGGGCTTCTTTGTTTCTCCTTCCTCCTAATGATGCTAGCACTAACTGAAGACTGTGTTTTTGTCAATAAATAATTGCTTCTGTTAAGTACGAGGTTGTGTTAAATTATTCTAGCATTTCTATGCCTTATTTACTGTGCCAACTAAAGAACAGTGTGTCCACTTGCTTATGGTCTCGACTCTCAACCTAATAATCACCAATACTTTGGATATGGTTGAAAGTTGAAATGGGGTTTGATTTCCAATACTGTTGGACAAGTTAGCTATTTATCTTTGCATTCTAACAACGTAATGTCCCCATTTTATGCCATATTGTTTCGTGAGTGTTGGCCAAATTTTGGATTTTTCCGTAAGTTTCCACATGAGTTGGGAGACTTAGAATGTTTTTCGAGAGCTCAGTTTCGGGTTTTCTTGGCATCCAACAATGATTTGGAGTTTAGTTGGCTTTCTGGTTTGCAGTGACACTTGTTGTAGCATTTTGGGCCTTCTGGGTTGTTCTCCACAGTTGCTAGAGGATGCTGCTATTTTTAGTAAGTGCCTGTTTTGGCACCCAGCATCATTCTTCGATGTCAGTTCGAAACTGGCATGTTCAGTTTCTTTTTTTGATGCCTTGATGGTTCTTTCCACAAAGTGGTCTGGATTATTAAATTATTACACTAAAGTTATGAAGTTGATATTAAAATGGTCTGGATTATTAAATTATTACACTAAATTTATAAAGTTAATATTAAAATATTTACTTTAGTGTTTTAATTTAATAAAGTTATGTTTTGTCCCCCTCAAGTGGATGTCGAGTGGAAAGGGGGACTTAGACATAAAGTTATTTTAAAAATTGCGAAGGCATTCGAGGGAAAATGATTTATTATGAATTTCAAATTGCCCTAATTTCCCTCCGACTAAATATAAAGGGTTTTTGGCTCTAATTTTCATTATTCTCACTTGCACACATGACAAGATGCTCTTGTAATGAACAGGGAAGTTCTTCCGATGTTTGATTGAAGATGAAAACTCTCATCAAAGCACTAGTTTTGGTGGTGAAAGAGCTTCCCTATCCAGTTTGGTGGTGTATTTTGCATTGGAATGAAGTGCCTATAGATTGTTTTATGATTGCAGATGATATTGTACCGAAATGGCATCATTCGGAGAAGAAATGATTTTTTTGGGACAAATCAGCCCTTCTGGGTTTTAGCGCTGCTTGCACAGAGTGACTGAAATTTTTAATACCATTTATTTGCGAGTCTTTGACTTAGTTTGGAGGCTTATTAAGGCTGTTGGGATAGTTTGGAGCAAATTTGCATTGTTGGAAGGATAAACTATGCCTGAAAGTGGTTGTAGTTGAGAGTTTCTTCCTTCTTGATTGGGTTTCAGCAGTCTATTATTAGTCCAGACATGCTCAGATCTACTGTACAGTCATTTAACAGATTTTTCCTTGGTTGCATTTACTGTGAATTGTCATTGAATTGTTACGAAATCTTTGGAGGCATCCATAACACATTTGGGCCGTAGTCAGAGACATTTTACATGCTGTCCAGACCTGATTTCAGGGTAATCTCAGTCCTGCTACCCCCTGTTTTTAGACTTCCAGTCCATGCTCACTCAGTTCTATCAATATGACTTCAGGTACTTTCATTTGGTATCAAATTAAATGATTCTATCATGTGCTGGTGTCCATTTGGGCTGTTTGTTATTCAATTAGTTTGTTAACAGCATTAAATGAATATTCCTTCATGTCTCTGTTTATGAAACAATAGTGAGTTCCAATATTGCAAGTTTATTTGTTGGCTTTATTTGCAATTTTTTTTTTCAAAAACATTGAGAGTGGTTATTACAAACAAGCCTAAGATCTCCTAGTTCAGTGTCTATTTCACTTTGTTTCCTATCTGGTCAATGGGAGTGACCGGTTGGAGTAGTGATTTTAATGGAGCTTACCTGAAGATGCTCATCAGCCTTTACCATGATGAATAAATTATTATGGATTGCCCTTTTACTCAAATTCTACAGACATCATTAAAATATGAATTCCCCTGCTGTAGACTCTCCTCAATCTTTCACATGTTTAAAAACTCATAAAACCCACTTATAAAACTGGACTTTTAACAGACACAAAACCATATTATGCTTGATGTTAACCCCAAACAAACTAAATGTATGAATTTAGGAATCATATGGGTGAGAGAAAATAGAATGATTTAATCAATGAATGGAAACATATGTGGAACTCCCATTCTTGCTCTTCTAATTGTTTGCCTCTATGTTACCCCATGTTTCAGGGATGGGGATGGGAGAGAGCCATTTTTTAGGGGACTTTAGGGGATGGCTATTAAGAAAGGGAAAATTTAAAAAATATAGAAAATTTTAAATATTCATATGATAGCATTGATAAGGCAATCAGCATAGACATCATAGAACCTTAAAACATAACATTGGAGTTCATTTGATATGTTCATTTCATAGAGCAACAAACAAATGAAGTTTTAACAAAATTTAATTGCATCAGTTTACAAAACACACATTGTATAAAAATTTCATCAAAATGCTCAACGGCAGTAAGTTTCAACTACAAAAATGACAAATTTGAAATATATAGAAATATTAGCATGCAGCTGTCCATAATAAGCCTCTCCTAATACCGCATCAAAATTGGAGTCTGAGTCACTGCCACTATGAGAGGCTGTCTCATCCAGCTGTGCTCTTCTTCCTTCAGCTGTTCACAATTTGCATATTGACACAAATGTGGTTTTTTGTTTTTGTTTTAAATGTTTTATTGTTGCTTTAGTTTTAGGGATTTTGCAATGGGGTGTGGGCGCCCTTATGGGCCCCATTTGCCCCTTTATTTTTTATTATTGTGAGTTTTTTTTCCTAAAGCAACTTAAAGTTGCCTGTGTTGTAGGGGATGGCTAGCCATCCCCAGCCGTTTCCACCTTTTTTGCCTGCATACTGGAAACATTTCTGAATTTTTTCTCATTTTTGGGGACGGCAGGGGATGTTTCCGAAGTGTCCCCGCGACCCCCAGACGTTTCCAGCCGTGGATGACCCAATTTTGGCTGGGTATGCATCCTTGGGTAGCATAGGCCTGCTTTACTCTCTGCTCAAAAAGTTTCAGGGATTTAAATGACAACTTTTTATGCAAGCATGGATTTAAGAAGTCATTTGGGTGAGAGAAAATAGAATGATATAATAAATGAATGGAAACATCAGTGGAACTCCCATTTTGCTAATTGTTTTACATTTCCTTAATCTCTGATCAAAAAATTTCAGGGATTAAAATGACACAGTTTTCCATGCAAAGATGAATATGAAGCATTTCAAACATACCCACCTCGTTCATTTCTGAACCTTGTACACTTGTGTTTACATCCTCATCATGAACAAAAGCATATGAAGGCATTTCCACATCTTATGCACCATCATTATTTAGTAGAGGGGTGAGATCAGGGAGGATGGGATGAGATATAAAGTAAAGAACTATCCCTGAAGTCTTATATTTACCTCCCAATGTTAGTGAATATTCTGAATACTATTCCCTTGCTTCATGTGTGTTGAAAACTAACTTCAACTAGGCTCTTAAGAAAGTTAACAATGTTCTGGTATCTGAAGAATGACCTCTTGACAAGTCACACTCTCCCTTCTCTAGCCAGATTAATTATAATCTGGTCTTGCGAACAATGCTGAGAGGCTTGGTAATATCAATAATGATGGTCTTGTCATTGCTGTTATTGATGGTGGTCTAGACGTTATCAAGGTTTCTTGGAAGGCTTTTGAGTGTCTTGTGCTGTATATAAAGTACACGCTGGTTTGCAAAAAACAGGGGTAAACATTTTAGAATGATAGATGGTAAAGTGAGGTTAGCAATGTCAGGCAGAAACAGTAAGTGCCATTAGCCAGAAGGAGAATTACTGTTTGTCAGGCAATGAAGATGAATATAATTTATTGAGTGTTGCATAGGAAGGATATTTGCTAGGTGGAGGAATGGGAAAACTGTTTTCCTATTCCTGAACAGAGTTTTCCCTATTCCTGAACAGAAAGGTGTTTGCTGGAAGATGGAAAACTCAAATTCTTAGTGGTTGATAATGACAGTGAATGTCTGTTGTTTGTGAGAGAGCAAAAGCATCTGTTGGTTATATTTTTGGTGCATATGGATTAAAATTGGTCAAATAAAGCTTTCTCTTTATTTCTCTAGCCTAAAAACTCTTAGGGGGCAGCTAGTGGATTGCTTGGTGGATACTGGTGCTACTTACAACTTCCTTAGTGAGCAGACTGTAAAGAAATTTGGATTACAGGATGAGAAATTTTCAGGATTCATAGTGACAGCTGACAGCTGCTAGTGGTAATACCTTGAGTTGCACTATGAGAGTTTCTCAACTTAGCCTTCAGTTGGGAACTTATCTCTTGATTGATGATTTCTATGTGATACCGATAGAGCAATATGATGTGGTTCTTGGTATGCAATGGCTACAATCTATTGGTAGGTACACATTTGATTATTATAAGATGTAGTTAGAGTTCTCAGTGGATGGGAAGGAAGTGGTGTTGAGAGCTTCAACAGAAGGAAAGCCTAAAAGAATGACAACATGCTGGTTGGAAGCTAATATCGGTGCATCTTGTAGTAAATCAGATTTTGTGCACTTTGGAACTGCTGATATAGAGCAATCCCAGAGGTTGAATGAGGATTGGTTGGCAAGAGCATGACATGCCAAATTGATAGCCCAACAAGCTAAGAAGCGTCTCCTTCATATTCATGACATTTGCCACATAGATGATAAGGAGAAATTGGAATTGTATTATTCTGATTTTTCAGTTGGTGTTGGTCAGTTTCCATCTAGTGTTGATGAAATTGAATATGAGATTAAAGAATGGACAGCAAAGAGTAAGTTTGTTTGTACCGGCTTTGAGGACACAAGTTCTAATCTTCAGATTTATAACAGCAGTGAATTATTGTTCCTTCATCATGGCATTAATGCATATAATCACGGGGCATTGAGCCATAGAAATTCTGCAGTGTTGAATACACGTGACATGTGCTTTGACTCTTCCTATGATGGCATATATATTTCACCTTTGAGCTTGCTACTGGTTACTCTTAGTGTGGTAGCGTTATCCTTGCTGTGTGAAGGGTTATTTGACATCATGCTCTCCTACTTCAAGTACTGTAGCGGATTTCTCATCTTGGTATGGGATCCGGGAATTGATTTGCTTGGGAAATTTTATCAGAGTGGAGCAGCGTGTTGCTTGATATTGCTTGAGGGCAAGCAATCCCAGGAAGGGAGGACTCTAATGTCCCCACTTCATGAGTGTCTTTCCACGTTGGTGAGTTTTCGGCTCTCAAAAGCTATGGGATGTTTCTTTTGCATGAGTACGGCCCCAATTCCTTCCCCTGATGCATCACATTGCAGTTCAAAAGGAATAGAGAAATCGGGAATGGCCAACACTGGGCAAGAGCTCATGGTTATCTTAAGTTGTTCAAATGCCCATTGGGCTTGGTCATTCCATGCGAAAGCCCCTTTCTTAGTTAGGTCGGTGAGGGGTGCTGCAATCTTGGAAAACCCTTTTACAAAGCGTCTATAGTAGCTGCATAGCCCCACAAATCCCCTTCATTGGGTTAAGGTTCTAGGGGTGGGCCATTCCTTGATGGCTTTGATCTTTTTTTCGTCCACACTTACTCCTGCCTCACTAATTTTGTGTCACAGGTAGATGATTTCTTTCATCCCAAATTCACACTTGGAGGCTTTAGCGTACAATGATTTTGACTCAAGAATATTCAATACCTCTTCAACGTGCATGAGATGCTCTTCCCATGTTTTGCTGTAAATGAGTATATCATCAAAGAATATTAGAAGAGACTTCCTCAATTGTTGTCTGAATGTATGATTCATGCATGACTGAAAAGTGGCTGGGGCGTTAGTGAGACCAAATGGCATAACTAGGAACTCAAAATGTCCATAGTGACATCTGAATGCTGTTTTGGGAATATCCTCTTCCCTCATTCTGATTTGATGATATCCTGACCTTGGATCGATTTTAGAGAAGTATTTTGCTCCATGGAGTACATCCATTAGTTCATCGATCCTCGAGATTGGGTATTTGTTTTTTATAGTCTTTTTATTCAAGGCTCGGTAATCTATGCACATTCTCAGAGTCTCGTCTTTCTTTTTGACAATACTATTGATGAGGCGAAAGGGCTGTTGCTGGGTTGGATGTGTCCCATTTCTAATAACTCTTTTATGGTTTTTTCAATCTCCTCTTTGAACTTTGTTTACCTCACTGGGTAAACAGGAAGAATACAGAAATCGAACAGTAACGCACAATGCAAATACAAAAGAAGTACCAGAATAATCTTGCCATTAATGTCAAAGGATGTTCATATTATATCCGTCGTCAACATTACATGTCCTCCAACACCCGGAGGTGGTACAATATATGACAGCCGAAGGGGTGCGACACAACCGTCGCGACTCCAACTACCTACCCGTCGGCTAACTAACTGACCGCCGTAACACATTATTACCAACGACAACATAAACATAATATACCAACATAACATAATGATTATTCCGGGCAACATCATCCCCCCCAAGAAAAGAAGTCGACTCCGACGACTTAATACAAATTAGAGATGAACGGCAAGAACTACTGACGCTAGTCGGGCCCAAATCTTATACACTTGCTGCATCCTCGCCTGAAAACCTTTTCTGCTACCAGCCGATGCTCAAGTGCGGATTTCACCAATATTGCTTCCTTTGCCATCACAGGCCTCCTGTGCCTAACCCAAACTTGTCTACAAAACACGTTTTTCAGTCTCAGCTTCCACCAACTGCTACTCAATTGATATTGTCTCCCTAGCCAATTTGTCCTCGATAGCCACCCGTGTTGCTCTCCCGACATCCAACTCCTGGGTACGCTGAACTAAGTCTCACGCGACTAGTGCCTCCAACCTGGTGGTCAGCTCCTCCCAAGCCCTCTGTGCATCCACCACGGCAACCTCACGTCTAGCCGAGACATCCTCCGAGTTCCTCAAAGCGTACCAGTCATGCCTGGAGGTGGCCACAATCCGTTGGCACAAATGCTAGGAGCCAACTCAAATCCTCCATCACACTCCCCAAAGGCTAAAAACTGAACTGAATAACTCCCTGGTGTCATACAACTGCGCGGACTTGCAATGCCTTCCCTCAAACTCTGTTTGTTCCCAACCTCCAAATCCATCTCCCTCTACGGCTTATGGCTTCCCCACCAATGCTTAGCTACAGGCTTCTTTCTCACAATACGGACAACCACAACACTTCCCGTGGTCTTCTGTAGCTCAAATAAACTGGGGGTCTGGGGGCAGCGCCCCTCGCGGGGTCGAGGGGCAGCGCCCCTCGCGGGGTTCATCAATTTACAACCTTCAGAACCCCACGAAAGTCCATGGCGCGCATCATTTCTGTGATATTTTATGATGTCAAAACCCTTCTTCTACACTCCAATATTTTCAGTGTCCAGGCTCCAGATGTCATCGAATCATTTTTCAATCCGTCGTCGTTTTTTTTTTAGGCATTGTAATGTCCTGCCATACCACCTCCAATCGTGTGGCTGCTTGGTCTACCTGTGGCGATCGTTTTGCCCTTACGTGGCTGTGTGGAATTGTGCGAAATCCCGCTCTCCCTAAGCGGCGGATCAATCTGTAAGAACCCTCGACCCCATCCATCCGCTTCACTCCCTGCGGTAGCTCGTGCGGTAGCTCTTTGTTTCCTTCGTGTGGCTTTATTTTCACGGCTTCTTCCACCGCACGGTGGCTACCTTCTTTCCCTTCGACTGCTTTTGTTTTCCCTTCGGTGGTGCAGGGTTCTTTTTTCTTTGGCTGCGTGTCCTGTTTTTCCCTTTGGTGCGTTTTATCTCCTTCGGCATGTGCGGTGATTGTCTTTCCCTTCGGTTCACGCGGCTTTATGTTCACGCGGCTTCCACCGCACGATGGGTTCCACCTTCGGTGGTGCCACCGCACGGTGGCTTCCACCTTCGGTGGTGCCACCTTCGGTGGTGTCCACCGTTGGTGGTGCCACCGCACGGTGGTATCCACTACGTGGCCACCGTACGGTGGTCTTTTTTTCCTTCGTTTTTTTTTTTTGACCATACGGTCGCTGTCGTACGACTGTGCGATTTTTTCCAAAATTTTTTATTTTTTTTATTTTTTTCAAGTTGTCTAGAGAGTCTTCGGCTCGAGTCCCCTGTCTCTGGGATTGCTCTTCATCCTTCTCGGTTTTCCTCGCCCAAAAGTCTCCTGCTTTTGTCCCGTGCCTCTCGAGTCGCTTGCCCGGCCTCTCAGGTCCACTTCCATCCTCTCGAGTCCCCCTCCGGACTCCCGGGTGTCCTTCCGGCCTCTCGGGTCCCCTATGCGCCTCTCATGGTAGGGTTTCAATTTGTACCCGTTGGTGGCCAATCTATTTTCAATGGCCATCGGAAGACCTGGAACCACAAATTCTACAGGGACCACGACCTCCTTCCCGTACATAAGAAGAAGAAGGATAATAAAGATTTTGAAGACTGCGGTCTTCCATACAGGGTTCCAATATTCTCTATATTCCGGCAGGTGCACCTCTGTTGGTTGCTCTGGTTTCTCTACTTCGAGCCTGTAGCTTTGGAACATTTTGTAATCCTCCATTTGCCAGTGGAAGAGCCCGTTAGTCGAGCATACCTCATCTTTAGAACATCCCTCCAATTCTAGCACCCCTTCACTATTCGGCTCCATCGCGTTCTTGGCCTTACTTTCATCGGGACCCCCTTCCCCTTTATTAGAGTCCTCCGAGTCGGAAGAGGCGAGCTCTTCGCTGACATTTTGGGTGTGTAGGTCAATGGTATATTTTCGCCCTCCCTTCTCCATGGAAAGTGTATTTTTCTTCCAGTTGTGGTTTACCCTTGCGTTGATCAACCACACTCTCCCCAGGATGGCGTCATAGCCTTTCTTCTTCGAGGGAATGACCACGAAATCTAACAAGAATGGTTGTGTACCAATTGTCACTTGCTGGGCCATCAACAGGCCGAGTGGCTTAATGCCGTGTTGGTCCGCTCCCACCAGGTTGAATGTGGGTGGCCATAGGGTGGGCTTCCCCAGCCGCTTCCATGTTTCTTCTGGTAGTACATTCACCCCAGATCCACCGTCCACAATGGTGTCCTTCAGAATAGTCCCACGGATACCCATTTCTACCACAGCTGGGTGTCTACCACTGCTCAAGGCTAGTAACATCGGGTCAGTTGAAGGGCTGACGAAAACCTCCACCTGTGGTGTACTCTTCGTAGCGGTGGCGGGAACCCCTACCTGTGGTGCACTCGACGATGCGGTGGCGGGAACCCCTACCTGTGGTGCACTCGACGCTACGGTGCTTTGCACATTGGTGAGGATGGCAGTCCTCAATTGTGGCATAGAGTCTAGAAGGTCTTTTACCTTTATCGGCACCTCCATCTGCAAGATTTGCCCAATGATGTTATTTTTCGCTTCCGTACGGGATGATGTACTCGCCACCTCGTTGTCCCATCGTTCGGTCGTCATCTCATGTTCAATATTGGCCTTTGCCTCCCGTAATCTCTCCTTCTCTGTACGGGGGTCAGGATAAGTGGTTTTTTTCGTCTGGGCGCGGGTGATCGCCAGTACTTCTTTCTCACGAGTCTTCTCAGCCTTCTCAATGTTGAGGAGATTAACCCCTACCTGCGGGCGATTTGCGTCCTCATGGTCGCCTGGCCCACACCAACGGCAGAGGTGCTGAGGGGTGGCTTCCTTCGTGCAATCACGGGCGAAGTGCCCCCACTGATTACAGGCCCTACATTGGATAATTGGCCGGCCCTTGGCGTCATACTGGATACGGCTTCCGTTATTGGTATTGTTGCTATTCCTTCCGCCGCCGCGTCTATTGTCACGGTATCCTCCAGATGATGCATTATTGTTTGCCTCCGATGTGGATGGCTGCTCCTGCGCAAAGAGCACTTGCTGGTTACGTGCCTTCAGATTGTATGGACATTCCTTCGTAGAATGCCCCATAATCTGGCAGATGTCGCAGAATGCCTTCTTGGGACAGGCACCTTTCATGTGGCCGCTCTCCTTACACTCCGTGCACCATAGTTCATCGTCCTTACTTGTAGTCCCCTTCATTGTCTTAAATTCTTTTAACATCCTTTCCATATCTTTTTGAAGGGCTGTGACTTTCTTCCTCGGCTTCTCGTCACTACTACTCTCTTCTTCCGATGTGTCATCATCTTCAGATGATGATGAAGATCTATTCTTCTTCTTTTTGGCCGTCTTATTTTCACTTTCCAGGTCCATGGCCCGGTTGTATGCGTCGTCGTAGGATGTTGGAGGCACAATTTTCATCTTCCGTCGTAGCTTAGGGTTCAAACCCTCGACAAACCACCTCTTCTTCAAGCCATCGGCCGGTTGGCTTTCCATTTTCCCGACTAACTCTTTTAGTCGGCGCTCGTACGCCCGTACGATCTCCTTCTTTCCTTGCTTTGTTCCGTAGATTTCAGAAACTATCTCGTTATCATCCCGGAGAAGCTAGAATTCCTTCTCGAATGCCTTCTTCAATTCATCCCACGTAGTTACACTGGTTTTATCCAAGTCTGCATACCAGTCAATAGCCACTCCTCTCAGTGTGGCGGGGAACTGCTTCATCCATTCATCCTGGTCAGTCACCCGTTGGCTGTCCAGATGGTTTCGCATGTACGGCAATGCCGTGCGGGATCATCTTTGCTATCCCCGTTGAATTTGGGTAACTTCTGTTTGGTCGCCATTGATGGAAATCGTCTACTTGGAGGTGGTTGTGGCTGTGTCTGGCCTCCGGTGCTGCTCCCTTCGATGCCGCTGATGCCTCCTGTGGTGGTGACCAAAGGTACGGTGTTCTGCCTTATACCTACCGTGCGGTTACTTCCTCCGATGCCGCTGATGTCTCCTGTGGTGGTGACCGAAGGTACGGTGTTCTGCCTTATACCTACCGTGCAGTTAACTTCCCCTTCGTCGTGACCCGTGCCAGGCTCCCTTCGGTGATCCTCCCTTTGTGGCGCTTCGTCGTCACCCGTGCTCGGCTCCCTTCGGTGATCCTCCCTTTGTGGCGTGAGAGATAAGTTTTTGAACCGATCTCGAGTCTCTTCAACTAGTTCTCTCCGTAACCTAGTTTCCTCCAGAAACTCTTCAAGGCTTCTCGCTCTACCGTAGTCTGGCGACGCGTAGAAATTCCCCTCGGCTTCTGCACCTTCCGTGACACCTCCTTGGTTCCCTTCGGGCAACCCTTCGGCAGGTCGTCCTTCGGCAAGTTGCCTCAGCCTCCGTCTACGTTCTACACGTTGTTCCAGAATCAAAGCCTTCTGCGCAGCCTCCCACTCGTCGGTTTCTAATTTCTTATTTCTGTCTTTATTCAGTAAATTGGGCATTAATTGTGATACAATTTCATGTTTCTCAACACATAAATCAAAACACAACACGTCTTTATTAATTCATTCTTTTGTATACAATCAACATAATTCTTCTGCTTCTAACAGTGTTCTTTATTTCTCTCCTTTCACAATTTAAGGATTATTTGTCCTTCGTCGGTCTTCCCTACGTCCGTCATCCTGGCGCTCATGAAATTCTCGTAAAATTTGCTGTCATCGGTTCTCCGGGTTTACTTCACCAACGGGTAGGCCCATTGTGTCTGTGCGCCATCCGTGTCTTCTGTTCCTGAGTTCGTCTAGGCAACGGCGCCAAATGTTTACCTCACTGGGTAAACAGGAAGAATACAGAAATCGAACAGTAACGCACAATGCAAATACAAAAGAAGTACCAGAATAATCTTGCCATTAATGTCAAAGGATGTTCATATTATATCCGTCGTCAACATTACATGTCCTCCAACACCCGGAGGTGGTACAATATATGACAGCCGAAGGGGTGCGACACAACCGTCGCGACTCCAACTACCTACCCCGTCGGCTAACTAACTGACCGCCGTAACACATTATTACCAACGACAACATAAACATAATATACCAACATAACATAATGATTATTCCGGGCAACAAACTTGTGGGGGTGGCGGTAAGGAGTGGTAATGACAGGTTTTGCTCCTTCCTCTAATTCAATGGAGTGCTCAAATCCCCTTTTTGGGGGTAAACCCGGGGGAATGTCCTCGAAGACCTTTTTGTGCCTTCTCAAGATAGGTTGTATATCACTCTGAATGATCTAGCCTTCAGTTGGAGATTTATCCAAGACCAAGCATCGTGCGACCCACTCTCCTTGATCGTGTCTAAGAATTTTCTCCATTTTGTTGCATGATACTATTTTTGGAGAGCCGTCGGGAATTCCCCTCAATATTATTTCTCTCCCTTCATGTTAGAAGCATATCTCCCTATTTGGACTATCCATGGTGAATCGTCCCAACGAGTTAATCCATGGCATCCCCAAAATGATATCATTCTCTAGGTTTACCACAAAGAAGTTTCTTGTAATGGTATGTCCTCCTAGGGTGACTTCCAATTGGGGTATAACTTTAGTGCACTTGTCTATGACTCCATTGCCCATGATCACTTCAAATCCTCCAAATTCTTGGGTTTTTAGTCTTCTCTTTGCTACTAAATGTTTGCTAATGAAATCATGTGAAGCTCCGGTGTCCACTAATGCGATTACTTTTTGTCCCCTGATAATCCCTTTGAGTTTGAAACATCTATTCTCACTTCCTTGAGTGTTGACTGCCTTGGTACTGGGTATATTGTTCTCAAACCTGGTTCTTTTATAGGGTCTTTCTTCATCCTATATTTCCTCGGTGTTATTCAACTGTCCTCTTTTACAATCATGGCCTCTCACCCATGGGGTCTTGCATTTGAAACATAACCCTTTCTCCCTGAGTTCATCTCTTTCCTTGCATTGGTGATTAAAACTCTAGGGTTTTTGCACAAGTGACAAGGCTTTTCCCGGGGGTCCCTCTGGGGTCCCTCATTGCTATGCGGAGTTTTGGTTGAGATATTCTTGGGGGCACTAAATTCGACCATCCTAGTTTTCTTAATGGCTTCTCCGAAGTTTTGTGGTTCCAGGGGTTTAACAAAATTCTTAATGGGGTCCCTCAGGCCTTCTAAGAACATGTAGGTAAGTCTTTTCTGGGATAGGTCGGGGACCATTACTGACAAGTTTTGGAATTGATCTATATAATCTTCAATGGTCCTTGCTTGCTTAAGGTGTGTTAGCTCTTGGAAGTACCATTCGGAGTCTTTCTGGTCGAATCGGCTGATGAGCCTTTGGGTAAACTCATTGTAGGTGGAGACATTTTTATGTCCTAGGGTGATGAGACCGTTATGCCACCAATTATGGGCAGTTTTGGTTAAATGTAGTATGGCAAATTTTATAGCATCTCCTTCGGTCATGGGACTGTATGAAAGGTAGGTATCTAGTTTTTGTACCCAAGCTTGGGCAACATCCTTCCCTGACCCATCAAAACAAGGTAGGGACATTTTGTTGACTTTAGCTCTGAGGTCTTTACCCATAGGTTTCCTTTTCCTACTCTCATTAATCTTGGACTCACAGAAGTCCTTGAAGGACACCACCCTCTGAACTTCTGGTTCCAATCTAGCATAAATTTGGGCGATTTCTTCCATCCCAAGTGTGGCTGGTTCCTCCTCCTCCCTCACATGTTCTTCCCTAGGGAGAAATTCAGGAATTGTCTGCCTAGAACTTGAAGGTGATCGTTCATTGTTTGCGTGATTAGAGTGTGTTTCTCTTCTAGGGTTTGTCATATCTCTATTGTTGCTGTTGGTACTTTGGAGGATTAACTGGCTCATTCTTTCAAACTTCTCATTGGTTTGTTCCATGAAAGTCTGGAACTGTTTGGCCAATTGATCAGCCATTGCTTTTGCTCGTTTCTTCTTCTGATAGGTGATCATAAACTAAGAACCTTTCCCACAGGATGGCAAGATTATGTTCTGATACCACTGTAATGTCCCTGCTAATTAGAGATCTCAAGCTTGCAAAACAGATTGTTAGAATACAACATTTACATATATACATATAACTAAGCTAGTTTGCAATTTAACTTAAAAACACTTAGTTACATAATCACAATTCTCATCTAATAAAAAGGATACGAATGCCATACGAAAGTATGTCCTTAGGCGGCATGAAGCTCGCCATCTTGGAACCCCTTGGTTCCAAGCCCTTTAGGAAGTCGAAGTTGAGTTCGAATCTTGTCTTGGGTGTAACCTCTTATACCCAAGCCCTTCAAGGAAGACCCTTGTCTATTCCTTGCCTTGGTGATGCCTTCATCATCCAAGTCCTCAGAGGGGACCAGCCAGATCTGTCTCTTCTTGGTTGAGTTTAATCAACCAAGCCATACATATGCATATCGATTTTCAGTATATATTGCCCTAGGGGCTATCATAACCCCTCCTTAGACTAAGGGAGTTTCCTCCCTACAGCCTCCATCATGTGAATACATTTACATTATATTTTTGCTTCCTTATTACTATTTCCATATAACCTTATGTACATAGCCCTGAATTCACATGTATTATATACTTATAAAATGTTCATTACCATTACCCATATGTATTTCTTGACATGCATTTCTACTATCCTGATTTGTATTCGTTATTTATGTATGTTAACATTCCTTAACATTTAAGCACCCTTCCTTACATATGCCTACAATAAGTTCCTATTTAACTCTACTAAATTATTCCTATATTCATCCCTATACATACTACATGTCATTGCCTATTTGACTACATTTATATCTGTTTATACATTAAACCTTCCCTATATCCCTTGATATATTTTTACCATCATTGCCTATTTATACCTTATATTCATTAATATGCATGTGTTGATCTATTCCTATATTCCTTAGTTACATGTTAATTATTATTATCTATTTTAATATATGCCGCAGACCTCTTACCTGTCTGACCGCAGCGTCTCCTTTTTCCTTCACCTCGTATCTCCTCTGCGCCTTCCTTTATGCCCCTTGGAACCTTGCATTTGCTGGTTAAATACCGGTGGAGTAGACGTGTCCCTCCATGGGCACCCTCCTGTGGGAACAGTGGTGACGGCTCGCAGCCTAAGCTGTGGCTACCGTCACACCATTTCCCTTCCAAAGGAAGGGGTGTGGCGGTAGACGCAGCCTGGGCTGCGTTTCCCGTCCCATCGCTTCCCGCGCCGGGGGGGGGGGGCGTGGCCTTACTAAAATAGCACTTTATTAAAAAGAATGATCTCTATTTAATAATCATTCTATCTATTAAGTGAATTAATCTCATTAATATTAATAATCACTTAATTTATTAAATGAGTTAATTCCTATTTAAAATATTTAATAATTACTTAATTTATTAAATGCCTTAATCCTATATTTAATAATCACCTTGATTAATATTAAATATCAATATACTTTTTAACCTATTAATTATATTAAATTAATTGCATATCAATGTTAACATTATTACCTTATTTAATAATTGATTTTGTCTTTATTTTTTAAAAAGAAACCTTACATCATGTGATGCGGTGGGAATATCATAGGGGAATTCACCTGACACCCATCTCCATTGGTGAATTCTAGTGTTTGGGGATGATTTTCTTGCCATAGGGAATCATACACTTAGTCATTTTTATGACTTTGGTAAGTTAATAAAGTAACTTTATAATTTAAAGTTATAAAACTTTATATTACTCCCTTGGCACACTTTCCTAAGTGAATTATATTTTAAAAAGTGGTCCCATTCAATGATAAGCTGACCCCGCAAGTTGAGCAAACCATTATGAAGCCCAAAGATTCCATTTGGAATCTTCTAAGATGCCATGTAGGGTTTGATCTAGGCTTATAAGGCTTGTACGTGCCAATTGGGGAGGTATGCTTTTGGAAAATTATTGAATCTTTTACCATGCAGCAGTCTGCCATTGCAGGAACAGCTTGAGGAAACCTGATTGGAGACAAAACCTTTGATTTGGGCCTGGTTGGACGATACCCCAGCCATTCACACTACATCAGCACTCAGAATTCACCTCATATTTGGCCATTTGGGGTCACAAATCAGAGGTTATTGATTGTAACAGGAATTATAGGGTGAGAACCACAGATCATAGCAGATTGGAGGGTCTCTACAGCAAAATAAGTGCATTTATGACAACCGTACTACTCCAGGTAGCTGGCCGTACCATTTTGGGCAGGCTGGGGTTCCAAATAAAATAATTGGAGGGTTTGGAGAATTAGAATTGCTCGTGATTTCATTGCTGGGGTCTAAATAAGAGATCACAATAGGTTTGGAGGGAAGAAAATATCAGATCTGAGCAGAAGCAGCAAATCACTGGGGAAAAAGGTCACAATTTGGGAATCTTGCCTCGCAACATTTTTCTTAGCTGACTTGCTATTTCTTCTCATATTTTGTTTTGCTAATTCATTATTAGTCAAATATAGCTCATTGGAGCTGTTGTAGTGCTTTGAAAGCTTCCGTTTCAGTAGTTAATGCATTTTGGGTCAATAAATGGATCTTATCCAGGCAGGCGTTGGACTCCTGGTAAGACAATTGGGCTTAATATCTCTAATTTGGTAAATTATTCTGATTTCTTTAAAAGCTGCAATAAAAATCAGATACTTGAATTTAGTTCAGTTGATATTCTTTATGTTTGGCATCTATTTTCCTATAAGCATTGTCTATCATTCTCGCATAAAACATCAAAACTTCAAAATTTCAAAACCTCATCAAATTCTAAAGTAAACAATTTGCCGGTCAAAGAATTTGAATTTGTAAACAAACAGCAGATTGGATCAGATTTCTAGTCAGGGATCTTTCAAAAACTATATGTATTTGATAATTTGTATTAATATGTCTGTGTTGTTAGTATTAAAAATTCTAAATTTCAAACAATGACCATGCAAACTTTTCTTTCAAAAACATTTTTGCATTATCTCTATCCTAGGTGACTTACAGTTTGCTTTTTGAAAAATATATGACAATGTCACGGACAATAATTTCTTGTGGATATGCAGTTTGAATATAGGGTGAATATGTTCCGCTATGAGGATAATATTTTGCCAAAGCTTGAAGCTCGACGACGTGCTCGAAAGCACTGGGATAAAGTATGGATAATTTTCTTTGTTATGCTTGTTCTTCATTTCTGTTGAACATGTTTGGAGCTACTGCGCCTAACTGAAGATGGTTGCAGGTGTTGTGTTCCTTTTTTCTATATGTTAGAAAAGTTTTGTACATGAGGCTTTAACATTATATTTACTATTCGCAGAAAGAAAAGATTCTTATCTTATGTGGATTATCTGATTGCTAAATTTCTTTCAATTTGAAGCTGAGAAAGTATGTTATGTATACATGGGGTCGCAACATTTCAGATACATCGCCTCCAGGGACAAATAGATCAAAATTGGTTGAAAGGAAAATCAAAGGTATTCATAGGCCACTTGAAGTTGGTGAAAGATCCACTTCTACGGATATTAGAGCCAAAAATCGCCAAATTGGAGGTCTAGAGTCTAAGGATATTGAAAGGCATACAATGTGGCAGCAACTAAAGGTACCATATTATTATAGAAGATTCCCTTTCTAAAATTTGTCTGACATGCTTTAAGGAATAAGCTTTTTGAAAAAAATAAAAAATTCTATAGTAGACTTTTCAGTTTCTGACAACTGCTAATACAAATTTTTTGATTTTCCTAGAACCACCTATGTGGAGGTAGTGGGATGGATCTCAATAAAGGAAATGTGCGAGATATTGAAGGACAATTGGAAGGGCCATTAAGCATTGAAACAGTAAGTTGAATCATATAAAAGATATTTAGTTTCTTATTATGTTCTTGATTATATACAGTTTGTCTAGTCGCATGCACTAGTATTGCTTTTTGCATGGCAAAACAAAGTTTTTTATACTCGAATTTTGACAAATTGGTATATTTTATGAACATAAAATTGATATAGTATTTTTGAAAAGCATATACCACATGGCATAATTCAACAGTTACACTTCTGTCTGTGTTTTTCTAGCTGGGTGTTTTTCGTCTATCAAATGAACTAACTGGGAGGCTATTCTGTCTCATTGCAGTATGAGAAATAAAATCTGCTAATCCACATTTTTTTTGCCTGTTTCATTTACATCAAAGGTCATTTTAAAGACAGTGATTAAATTGCCAATTCTTCATGTTTTTACTGATGCCCGCCACATATAAATATGAGAGAAAATGTCATTTGGGAATTTGATAATATAACAAAAAAATCAAATGTATCATGTGATGAAGGCAGGGGATTTTCTTCTGATTTGATATTAACCCTCTGATCTTTGGCCTTGAGGTATTTTCTCTAATAATGTTTTTTAAATGTTTTGTATAAATTCAAATGTTTACCTATGATATATCCAGAAAAATGTCATGTTTAATGTGATAACATCTTATCTCTTCGCCCCAGACATTTTTCCTTAAGTCTTGCATTTAGAGCACGTATAGGAGAGAATTACGAATGATACACCTCTACTATGCACATTTTATAATCTTATAAGTTTGCAAAAGCAGGGCAGAGAAAAATGGGCAGAATTGGCAGATTGTATTTAAGTACTTATGTACATTATGCAAGTCTTCAGGGAGGCCCTTAGGTTGCTCCCTATTATATTACCTTTAAAGGATTTTGGGAATAGCACTTGCATGAAGGTTTTGGAGCTCTCACCTTTCTTAGCACGTGCTCTCTTTTTAATAAATTCATGCCAAACTTGCTCAAGTATTTTTGTCTATATAGTTATTAGAACTTTAATTGTAAGCTAATGACCACTGATATTTTATTTGGGTTTTGTGTTAAGTCATCACTTATTATAAGTTTTATTATAATATAATTGTGTTGGTAAAAATTGATTTGTGAACCAGCATGGATAATTTCTAGGTCAGCTCATAAATAAAGAATCCTTACTCTGAGTGTTGGTCCAATTCCATTGACAAATAAAACAAGTAAAACAACACAAAATGCCTGATGGAAATATTTCACTTACTATGCAGTCCTTCTCATGAACAAAAAACATGCTGTTAACATTCCATACTATTGTCAACCTCTTTGCCATGGTACTGCTGTGCTATACAATGCTCAATAGAAGTTAATTGAATGCTTCTTCCACCTTGAGTGGAATTACTTGTATTCTTGTTGTTTATTAATTTATGTTCTTGCAAAATTTGAAAACAAATAAAAGGACAAGATCATAAATGACAGAGAACACAAGGTTTAGGCTGGAAAAACCTGAATAGGGAGAAAATTACAACAATTGGAAGATTAGCTTCCTCAAATCCACTATAAGTATGCAATTATGGGTTTGTTGCTTTAATGAGGCCTTTATGGATCCCAATTACAGTCATTAACATTTTTACCCCAGAATAACCTCTGCAATATGGTGGAGAAGTGTTCATCTCAACATCAAAACTCCAATTAGCACTTTTCAAATTCGACTAGCTGGCCCAAACTCCCCAAAATGCTCATCTTCCACTCAAATGGCTATGTATGTAAAAGGCCAAAGACATTTCCTATGCCTACTTTGAAAACAACATGCCCTTTAAAGCATGTCCCATGCTCGAATGAGAAGCCCAAATGATGAGAAATGGACTAAAAATGCTTTCTTACTGCTGCCTCTTCTTTTATGTTCAAACTGGACAGAATTGCCAGTTTTCTACAGCCAGCAATTAAAAAACTGCTGGCGATTAGGAAACCAGCCGTTTTCAATAATTGGAAAATAGGAAACTACCAGTTGACAGAAATGAAATAACCACTTAAGTGCTAGATTTGCCCTTCATCTTCTAGAGGCCATGGCTTTTGCATATGGAATCAAATCAAGTTGCTGTTTTTTTTGATAATTTTTTGGAAGGAATTTGAATATGTAAGAATATTCAACATTTGGATAGGTTTTTCTAATCTGTTCCCCCCCCCTCAGAATCGGACATGAAAGTTTCCTCTCATCCAGCTCAAGTAACTATACCGAAATGGAAAGTGATGTGGCCGACCCCTCCAAACAGTCACTGAACTTGAACAACTGTGATTGATGATGAACCAGACCCTTTTTCAGATCAAGGATCTTAAGAAACTATACAGCCCTGATCAATACAAATTTGTGAACTTGTTTAGTACATGATGAATTGCCCTATAAATGTCTAGGTTATGTTAATTATAGTTTTGACGGTTCAACTGGGTTGTGTTTATACAGTTTGCTTCTTTGGAAATTTCCCCATTCCTTTGTGTAAGCACTATAAATGTCATATCTCATGCTTGTTTCGTAAGATATAAATTATCCAGTAATGTTTGATTTTTGTGATCTTGAAGATGAAAGTATTTTTGTGAATGGATTGATCCTGATTCATGCATATGATATTTTTGGAATTCTACAAGATAAAATATGTAAACAATGTAAAATTAACTTTATAGGCTATGATGCTTCCTAAATCATCTATGCTTTATAATGCACCTTGCTAGTTGATGGGTCTCCTTTTGTGGTTTGCACAGGCAAATTTCATGCTTGTATATATTCTTAATGTTATAAATCCATAAAATATTCTACTGGGTTTTCTTATTTTTTAGATATTACACTAATTACTTGAAAGTGTTTGCTTGAGCAAATTGCTTTTGAGTCTTTGACACAATATGTTGACTACTTTTATCTTTTAGGGGTTTTTTTTTTGCTATTATCATATTCTGGAGTGACTGTCACGGATCAAACTAGAACTTATTCTCTTGAGAAAATTGCATTTACCACTGCGTGTTGCCTTTCTTTATCTCTACAGGAAATCTTTTCTCTGTTAATAATATTTTGAAGTGATTGTATTCTTATTGAAAGGCTTCAGAACAAGAATGCGGGTCCGTTGAAATAACTGGTTCAAGACAAAGAAATGAGACATCTGCCATAACCAGGAAATCTGGAAGTCTGGGTAGAAATCCTCCTTGGTTATCCAATAAAGAATTCCTACCAGTTGTTCCAGGTAATGAAGCAACTTGCAACAAAATTTATACAAGCTCAAAATAGTATAATTCATTTTTTTGGATATTCAAAATTGACATTGCAGATTCTTCCTTTTGAGATTTTTCATGTCTAAAAATTGTGAATTATATTTTGAAACTAAAAATGAAAATGTAAACACCTGATATATGGTATAGAAATTTCATCACTTATTCACCAACACAAATATTTACACTTCCAATTAATCACTTGATATGTTTGCTATTCTCTTTTAGATGTGTTTAGAAAGCATCCCATTGTGCTTTAGAAATGAGTTGGTAAAATGTTAAGAACTAAAGTAGAGAGGTGTACGCATGAGGAAATAAGGAAGGATTGTAAGAACATACATGAAGCAGAGAAAAACATAGATTATTTATTGTAGAGAAACCCAGTGTAGGGAAAACCCCAAAAGAGTAAGGCCTTGCCTTCATTTGCTACTATCTCTTTTGCAATTTACAAACTTTGCCTTCTTCAGATCTTCAAGTATGCCAATTGCCATTACTAGTAAATCTACAATACTTTAGGGAGGAATTTATACCAATATATCAAGTAAATCTTAGATAAAAAAATCGCAACATCCAAAGAACTGGGAGATATACCGGAGGTCTAAAAACTCTTACATAAACCCAACTCTACTACCTATGATTGACGAAATCCTCTGCACAAATGATTATTACATTATTCGCTCCTTGCCCATGATCTACAATGAGATCTTACATATGCCGGTGAAACCCTTACCGGACCTATAAAGTAGGCTTACTAGAACATAAGGTATCATCCAATCATCAAGTCAATACCAACTGACTGAAACTCTACACCACTTATGCAATTCATCAAAGATCTTCAATAAAGCTCTGCCGGTGAAACCCTTACCGGACCTATAAAGTAGGCTTACTAGAACATAAGATATCATCCAATCATCAAGTCAATACCAACTGACTGAAACATACTTTAGAAGCATATGAACCATCCATACAAACTTATTCCATCATCCAAATCATACTGGTGACAATCTACTTATAATCTTCCCAATCCCATCCTTCTACCGGAAGCCGATAAACAACCATAACAGCTAGTGTTGATATCAATGACAAAACATCAATGTAACATATAATCAATTCCATCATATGGGCAACAGTTGCTATTGTCAAATTTTAGGTTATAAACAAAGAAATTTTTTGAACTTAGAAAAATACCTTTTAGTCTCCAACCGGATCATGCAAGAAACCTTTGCCGAATCTCTTCAAAGCTCAGGGTTCACTGCACAATCTTCTTCGCCAATCTCTCTTGCTCTTTCGCTTGGACAGTCAACCAAGAAGAACTAGACAGTCAACCAAGAAGAACTAACTAAATGAAAATCAAATACTCTGGGGAGGAATTTATACCAATATATCAAGTAAATCTTAGATAAAAAAATCGCAACATCCAAAGAACTGGGAGATATATTATTTGCAACCATTAATCTTTATGATTATTTATCTTGGACAAAACTACCATACCCTCTGCTTGTAGGCAGAGCCACCACTTGTGGGCAAAACTGCCATTGGTTGGTAGAACTGCCACTTGTAGGCAAAACCACCTTTGCATGGGAAAAGTTGCTATGTAACAAGTTTAACTATTATGATACAAATGAAATCACCATCCTATCGCATATGATGTTTTTTCAATTGACAAACTATCCTAATTCTGTTGTTTTCTTGGATACTGTAACTATAATTCAAAACAAAGTGTTTGGATCACAGAAGAACTGTCTTCGACCTCTGCAGAGCCATGTGCAACTTTTATACTTCATAATTGACTGAAATTTATTAAATAGGAATGTATGCTGTGCTTAAAGTGGGAAATTTAGTTGGTTTGAGTAGTAAATGAGAGGAATATTTTAGTTAGGTTAGTTTGCTAACCATTTTGTTCCAATTTGACAACTCACCAATCAGGAGGCTTTTAGTTTCCAAGTGATCAGGAAAAAATCCTCCACCTTCTCCTTTGAATGCCCCTTAGTCTCTATTTGGCAATTTTATTCCCAAAATTATATGCAAATTTCCTAGCCCCCTTCCCCTTGGCGTTCTCAACTTTTTCTGCAAAACATCCTTGTTCGACATGCTTAATTGTTAGGAGCAAAGGTTTCAGTAGAAGGAAACAAAAGCCCTCTTTTCTCGTTTCATTGCAAGTCTCAAAGGGACATAAGTTCACAATAATGATTGAATATTACTTTATCTATGCAAGTAGGTCTAATCTGAAAGCATTAGTACTCACTTCAAGAATCTCAAATGGACAATATCTAAGTCATGTTATCATCTTTGCTTTGCCTCGAGTTGTTTTCTCAAGTACAACAATACCTTTTCTCAGCATTGTATTGATAGCATGAAGGAATCATGACAGAGAGGAGGCATCAAAGGAAAGGCGCTACAAGGCAAGTGTAGAGATCAACATAAAGGAAAGAACATATGACTATCTTGAATTTCCTTTGGGAATCCAAGAAAACTTGTCAGGATAAGGAGGCAATCCAAGGAGGAGATTCAAGACGGAGAGCGATGCAAAAACAAGTTCAAGACATCGGAAGTTTCCATGCAAGAGAAAGAGAATGATGAAGGAGATAGTTCTCGAAGAGTTAATCAAAGCTAGAAGACCTAATCACCAAAGATGATGCAATTTGGGAATATCTCCCACCATCATCACCTCAGACGCTTGGAATTGTTGTGTATCAAGAGATATTGCCCTATCACAAACACTTGTGAGGAGGTACAAGAGGAGGAAGTTGAGGTGGTGCCTAGTTATGGCCAACCCAATCACATCATTCCGAGTCAGGGCGTCTAGATTAAATGCACTTGACTCATCCAACAAGAAGGGTAACAACCACACGTGGAGGCACAAAGTTCGATGTACCTAACCTCATTAGTCAAGGAAGAATGTGTCCAATTCATTGTAATTTTGTCATTGGTGAAGCATTAAATGCTATGTAATGGGTGTAACAAACCCTAATTAGGGTTTCTATCTTTTGATGGCCATTGCTTTGGATTTGATCCTAGTGATTCAATTGTATTGAGAGCACTATATAAGGCTCCACTTCCTCATTTGCAAAGGTTAATAGTTCAGGAGCAGACAATAGTTAGATAGTAGGTAGAGTAGAGTAGGAGAAAAGGAGATTGTTGCCAAGAATTTGTTGCAAGAAGCATATTATTTTCATTGAAGATATGGTGAATTTCATGTGTTGATTCAACATTTGCATGGTCTCTAATTCTCATTTATTTTCATGTTTTGATTAGACGGATGGAAACTATTATGGATGATTAATGGTGAAATTCGCATGTTCATTTTAGTATTTTGCTGATTCCAAATACTTTGCATGGTCAATTGAACTCTTTATACAAGCTCAACTTCGATTGCTACTTACCCATTGATATATGCATCACATTGATGGTGTCTATATTGTTGTTGGTGATTTGATCATCATACGTTTAACTTAGAAGATCACACTAACTTTGTGGAGTTGTTCTTTGCATAGCAAAACAAAGTCTAGTAGAGTTTCACTAAATCATTCATAGTCTCTTACATTCCTAGGATTAGACTAGCTTTCTAAACCCTCATCCTTTTTATCTTTATTTCAAGTCAATTAGATCTCAAGTTCCAGCTACATTCAAGCAAGAGTTCAAGTACAAACGTAAGTCCCCCTTGTGATTCCAGCAATATCACATCAAACCGTTGAGCTTATCCACACACCAATACTTGAGATTCAGAACCTTGTAGTCACCTCGTATGATCACGAAGTTTAGCATGAGAGGAGATTTTGTTCAAGAGAGGATAAGATACCTTGGTATTTTATTTTGAGTATGAAGTGCATAAAAAAACATCAACATAATTGGTGCTAGAGGGAGGGGATGAAAGCGAACTCTTGAATAGGTGAATCCAGTGGAAGATTGGTGGAGAGTGATCCTCAATGCTCGACAAAGTTATCACAAGAGGAAGGTCATTGCTAGACTATCAACCAGACTTGCCAAGGAAAGAGGTAGTTCAATGCAATCGTAGGCTGGAACTAGTTGAGTTTCAAGTCAAATTTGAGATTTTTACTAGATCTCTCTTATTTCAAACAATTCCCAAAAAGTGAAAAATTAAAAAAAATCCAAAATTCAAAAAGAAATTATTTTCAATGGATGGGCAACTACGTCGCCAAGATGATCAACATGTTGATATTTCCCTACGATGGTGGACTTTGAATGCCCAACTACACCCACATAGCTCATCAAAATTTGCAGTGCCAGGACAATGTAGAATCCATGAGGCTACAAAACATGATGAATTGCATTGCTTGACATTCTTGTCAAGAATTGAGCTAGCTCTACAAGGGAAAATCTTCTTTTGGGATATAGCTAAGCCGAAGGTGTTCGTAGAGTCTGATAGTTTCATTGCTCCACAATGTACAGACAAGTTTACAAGGTTCAAAGGGTTGATTGACACCGCAGAAGAAGGAAAATTGTGTGGAGAAGATGAGAATTGAGCATGCCATTGAGGGTGTTGTTGAGCACACCAAGGTGGGTGCTACCAAAGAGAGGAAAATAAAAAATTGAAATTGATTGGAAGATCCTATAGAAATCATAATCTTGTTGGGAAAAGGTAGGACAAATAATAAGTAGTTTAGAGAAGAACATGAATGACTATGGAGAATCTAGAAGTTTTTGTTGTTAGGGGATTTTAGGAGAATAGATACAACAACCCTATCACAACTCTTTAAAGTCTTGAAATCATGCCGGATTTGTCTAATCTAATTGTAAAGTTGGATGACAAATTTCATGAATTCTTGAAGATTCTGATGAAGGTCCTATCCATCCAACAAGACTATTTAGCAGTGTTCCATGTGGACACGTTTACCCCCGTTTTGGGTTGTGTCTCGGAGACGGGGACGTTTTTGGGATGGGGGGACGGGGATGCGATGTCTCCCGACGTCCTGCCATCACCAACGGAGCTCCTTTGGAGATGGGGAAACGTCTTTGCGTCTCCCAAGGAGACATGGAGACGTCTCCACATCTCCTTGGGAGACGCGAAAGCATTTCTTAAGGTGCGGTAGACGCCTAAACGTCTCCGGTCGCCCCACGTCAAACGTAAAAATTAAAAAAAAAAAAAAAAAAAAAAGTGACATTTTTTGGGGTAACTCTAATTTGACGTGGGCCCCACCCCTTCCCCCAAAACAACACAAAACCATTTTATTTGTTGATTTCACTCTCATTTTGAAAGACCGATTTTTTTGAGCTTGAGGATCTTTAGGAGTCCAGTAGTTCCACTGAGGAGGAGTTCGTAGATGATTAGAGGCCTCTATTCACTACATTTTGAGCTTTGTCATTTACATTTTGGCATTTTGTCTTTGACTCTTTTGTAATGCTATTGCCACTCATTGTAATGATGAATAATGTAATCATCTTTATAGACTTTGCAATGGCATCAGATATTCATATTTTCCGTTTTCGACATAATAGAAATTTCCAATTTGACAATTTCATTTGTCAAATTTTATTTAGCAATTAGCATTGAAGAAATCTTGGTATTTAGATTTAGAATTTCAAATTTCCTATAGTTTCATTTGAAATGTAATTCTTATACTGTTATACTATCACACATCTTTTCAAAACTATTTTTTGTATATGTATAACTTTATCAGCACCACCAACCTGCCACCATCCCGGAAACCCGTCTCCGCATCCCCAACGCTGGTGGAACATTGCTATTTAGGAGTCAATAAAAGTATACGAAAATTAAAAAGAGAGGAAATAGAAAAAGAAGAGAAAATTAAGATTAGTTTGGGGGAAGAATTACAATCATTAACAAATGAAATGCCATTAACAAATAAAAAGATGAAGAGATGGTTTGAAGAGTCACAACCCTCGGACTAGGACCCATCCCCTAAGCTGTACAAGAGTTGAAGGATTTCGGTAGGAGAGATACCATAAAACAAAGAAGCAAAAGAGAAAATAAAAATTTGGTTGGGAAGAAATACTTGGAAAAGAGTACTTTGACATAAATTTGGCAAGAGACAAGGATAGAGAACAAAAGCCCCGTATAGTAGAAAGTGTAAAGAAGGAAAAAGAGAAGAATACACCCATTCGCAAACCTAAAACAGAAAGGAAATCAAGTAAAATGGAGTCATCTTCAACAAAGATACTATCGAGGCTGCAGAACATGTATTCTTGTTGGAATCACTTTGGGAGAGAAAGGACATTGAGGAAGACAAACAAAAGTTGTTAGATTTGGTATCGTCATTGCAAAAGGATTTTATGAGATTGGTATAAAAAAACTTATCCAAAACATGAGAAAAGTTGGGACGAAGTAAAGTAGGATTTCTTAACAAACTTTGACACTCTAGATATCCCTATGGAGAGTGTGAGTAAAATGGGGGACTTGATACAAAGAAAAGATGAATTGGTGAAGGCTTATGATAAAAGATTCAAAGAAGTCTTCTGCAAATTAGAGGAACCATTATTTGGAAGGCAAAAGATTGAATAGTCTATATCTGGACTACAAAGGGACATAAGAATAGCACTAGATGGAAGGTTATTTGATTCTTATACACATCTGATAACAATGGCATATTGCATCGAAGTACAACCTTGGCACAAACCCCAAAAGGATGAAACAAAGGAGACTCTTGGAAAATTACAAATAGCGGTAGAAAAACTAAAAATACAAAATGAATTTTTGGCAAAAGGAGAAGGGAAGAAGGCTTAGGAGATATGGTGCACACATTGTTCAAGGGAAGGCCATGATCAGAATGACTGCCCTAAGGCTTAGGTGGAAAGGACTGCAGCAGCGCTACCTGTAGAACTGAAAATTGCACTGGTAAAGTCAAATTCATTATATTGCGTAACTTGTAAATAATTGGGATAGACACCTCACTCAGGATGGTCCTGCAAATCAGTTTCAGGTTCAGAATCCAGCAAATCATTGTAATCAGGGATGCTACATGAACTGTAATTGCAATGCAAAGGCAGATAGAAATGTGGCACATGTAAAGGGACTTGTAGAAGGCCTTATATAATAACGATGTGGGATATAGATAGCCACTTGTTGTGCCTTGCACACACTCCCGTCATCGACAGGGTCCCCCCCCCTTTTTTGTCTTGTTACCTCGTTGAGGTCTTGAGTGAAATTTTGAGTTGAGCAGGGAAGTCGCAACTGCGAAGAGTTTGAGCTCTGAGAAGGTGATCCAATCTGAAATCTAGTTAACCTAGAATTGTAAACCGATCAAATGTCTTAAATTCTAGAGGGTTTAAATCTTGAAGGGGAGAAACAAGATGTTGCATTTATGTCAGATTGCCAAGCTTTTTAGAGGGTTTTGAGTTGATAAGAAAGTTGGCTACCTGAGTGAGGAAGGGCCTGAGGTGACGTCCCAAGATGTTGTTAAATCCAAGATTGATCATCAACAAGTTTGAAGCCTGATACTCAAGGAAAATCAAAAGATCTCACATTTAACCCATTTTGCCCGAAATTGTTGAAGAAAAGGCAATAGGCATGAAGTTAAAATCTCTCGAAGTGCCCAATTTGGCCGAATTTTGGTTAATAGGGCATTTTCACTTAAACAAAATCACACTTTTTAAGTAAAAAGAGCAAAGTTTTAAACAAGGATGTGTAAAACGTCAAATGGAGTTCGCGTCCTTTAAACGAAGTGGATGAAGTTAGGCGTTTGAGCTTAAAAACAGTATCGCACAAAGTAATTAAAATGTGCGAATTTTGATAGTCTAGCAAGACATTCCCACTTATAAACATCTTGCATTTTGGTCTAAACACCCGAAATTTGACTTAGAGGGCATTCACAAACATCTTGCATTTCACTCAAATTGCCCGAAATTCCAAAGAATGAGCATTTCACTTATAAGTTAGTCTCACATTTCGCCTTCATAGGCCGAAAGTGAGGTGGAGGACAATTCGTGCAAAGTCGCCCATTTGGCCAAAAAGCTTAAGAATGTCTAAATCGCGCATTATAACCTCAAAGGCTGAAAAACTTAGGGAGCTCCAAGTCACGCGATTTGGCCAATCAACCGAAATTAGAAGACAAATCACACAAGTTGCCCAATAGGCCGAAAACGAGAAAAGGATTCAAATTCGTGCAAATCGGCCTAAAAGGCCGAAAAGGTATAAAATGTTAAAAAACATCGCACAACCGAAAAGAGACAAAATGTTTAAGTCACACAAAAAGGGGGAAAGAGTTTGAAATCTTGCAATTTGGCCTTTTAGCCCGAGTTGTTAGGAGAGCCAAAACTTAAAATCGCGCAAAAGGCCTAAGTAGGCCGAAATTTGTCAAAAACTTCAAAGGTTCAAATTCGTGCGAAATGACCATTTAGGCTGAAAATGAGGAAAAGAGACATGTTCGCACGATGAGCTAAAAATGCCGAAAAACATTTAAAAGTTCCAGCTCGCGCAAAGGCCACAACAATGCCGAAATTGCGCAATATAGGTTCATTGAGCTGAAAAACATTTAAAACGTTGGTTTATCAGGAGTCACTTTAAATCAAAATCGCACATCTCCGCCCTTTGGCCCAAAGTTAGATACAAAGGAGATATAATGCAAAAACAAGGTCGCGTAATTACCCTCAATAGCTTGAGTTTTGCCCAAGGGGGAGGTAATTCACGGGCGAGTCATTCATAGCAAAAATCATGTATCCTTCTGCAAATCGTGAAATTTCTCCTTGGCAAAGGGATGAGAGATAAAGTTCGGTGGTTTTATTGATTTTGCAAGAGGAGAGTTTGTGCATTTTTGCTGAAAAGGGCTGAACTTGTGGCCGAACTTTCTACTACCCAAGTAATAGGCATACTGGCATAGACTTTGTAATTGCGAGAGGGCCATGAAATTTCAAATCCGACGGCAAGGAAGAAAGGCCTGTGGTTAAAATCAAGCCAGTTCAAAATCCTGAAAGGAATTAGAAGAGTTTCTCCTTGGCACAAGTGCTTGACGAATTACACATCGCAATTTGGTTTGAAAGGCCGAAATTTTACTCCATCCAGGAGTATAAAGCTCTGCATCAAGTGAACCATTTTGCGGCTGCCAGGTAAGTTCGAAATTTCCCCTTAAGATGATTGAAACTTTGCAAAAGAATCATATTTTTTTTCCTCTTTGCCTAGGGTTAGTATGTAACTGCATTGTGTAAAATCTTGAAGATTAAACCAGAGCAAACATCAACACAACCATAAGCTGTCAAAATTGGTCATCTAGCCAAAAATCTTCAGACTTAGGCAAACTCAAAAATTTGGTCCAAAATTGAGAACATACGCCCATCTTTCAAAACACATGATCAAATCATTCAAACGCTCAATCAAAGATAAAAACTTGAATGATGAACCTGAACCATAGAAATTTTTTCAAGTATCTCGAATCAGGAGCAACATTTCAAAAATCTGCTTCAAGAACAACAACTACCAAAAAACCAACTGATTTTCAAATATCCAGATCGCAACCTAAAACGCATAATTTGAATATCCTGTTTTAAACATGCTTTCAAGTTTCAAATTATCTCGCTCATCGTCAATTTTATCACTAACGTCGTCTTCTAGCATTGCTAACTCGTGTTTTCACATCAAAGTCACCTTGTAATTCATGTCCAGGTGTGTAGGATAAATGCAGAATCAGGTGGCAGAGTCTTCTAAGGCACCTGCTGCACCAAGGGCATCATAGACTTCCAGAGCTGACATTCCCCACAAGCTTGAAAAAATGAAATATCAGTAGCAAGGGGTGATCGAGGAGTCACGGGCCCAGAGCAATTGGGATAATGTTGGGGATACAGACCTCGGGCATATAGACATCCAGAACTTCAGAGATAAGAGTATATGCTCCAAATGCGTATGGAAAGCCCAAGCGGATGGTAGAAAGCGGCATTGCATAGGTTGCTGGTTTCCCACCAGCAATACAAAATTATGAACTTTTGGTCGAGGCCGCAAAGCATTATCAGCCGGAAACCAGAATGGTGGTAGTAAAAGGAATGGTAATGGCTGATTTCACTCCTGAGGCTATCGGAGAGGCATTTGACATCCTGCTTCCGGAGGGCGACACCACAATGACCATAGATGAGGCCCAACTCACTTTTGATATGAATCCTAGTAAGTGCATGACTCTAGTGAACGAAGAATGGTTTAAAGTAAGAAGAGCCCCGAGCACTAGGATTGGCAAAAAGACGTACAAAAGTGAGTTCAATTACGAGTACGGGGACATGGTCACACTGCTCAGCTGGGTCATGGGGCTTTCCCACTGTAACCTATTTGAGGAGTGGATGTTTTATTTCATAGGGAAGGGCTTCAATGGGAAGGCTAAGTGTGACTGGGCTTAGATCATCAGCGACAACATTCATACACAGTTGGTTGAGCTTGAGGAGAAGAGATACTTTACCATAGCCTCCTACTTGGTCTATATGTTCGCTAGACATCAGCAGCTGCCAGGGTTGATCCGACAAGGTGAAATTGGGAATGGGCCCAATCAGGCGAAGGTGTATGACTGCTACCCCCAACTGCACTATTATAACGTAGCTCAAAGGGAGAAAAACAACATTGCTTATGCAATCGGCCAGTATGAGCACGTGAATGATGCATTCACAATGAGCATGGTTAGGATGATGCAGGGGGGATTATACATAAGGCTGTCAAAGCAGGCTACCGCATTGATATGGAAGTACGGAGCGTGGTTTATTTAGTTCCCTCGCTTTTCCTACATCAAAATTTTTGGCTTCGAGGGAACACCATTTTGAATTCCCTGTTACCCATCAGACAAAATGGTCCTTTTTGAAGTTGCAAGACAAGTGCACCCAATAGGGCACATACTCAGAGAAAAGGAGGAGTCAGGGTTCATATTCCCAATGGTCATAGGGAAGAATGATGTGTATTTCAAAAACTCTGTGCAGGCTGAGGAATCCTTTGATGAATCAACAACATATTGCTTGCAAGAGCACCTCCCCAGGAAATATTTCGACTCCGCTATGCTAGGAAAGAGGGCTTATGTCAGGCATTACAGGGGTAAGGTATCCATAGAGGACTACTGGGCTAACTGCCTAGATGACTTTGAGGTCCGTTGACAGGAGTACTCAAGGTTAAATGTTTAGCAAATGAGAGATTTCGAGTACTGCCAGGTCTCGGATCAGGTAGTTGATTATGGAGATTGCCTGTAGACCCAAAATTATGAGGTAGTCAAAGACCTCCCACCAGCCATTAACTGGGTTCAAGACTCTATCATAGACTTCGAGGCCATCATGGAATGTCCTAGAAGATATACAGTCAACTGACTATCCCAACAGATAGAAAGGCTAACACATGAAGGGACCCAGTTCACATATAATATTGTAAAGCGGAAAATCGAACCCTAGTTGCTCTCCCCTCTTCCAACTCCAGGGAGAGAGAAGGGAGGTCACTAGGATTGACGGTTTTCACTTAGGGGAGACTTTACATTCAAAAGAGGGGTTGAAACCCACAAGATCCAATCCCACACAATGCAAGATTGGATTCTAAATGAGTTTCAAGGGTTAAGACAGCAAGGCTACCCTCTTTTGTAAAGAATGTAGATAGAAGGATTAAGCTAGGAATGCATGAAAAGTAAGAAAGATTCGCTTATAAACAGAGATAGGAATATAGGATGAAACTGCGGACCTGGAATTAGCAGTAAAATATCGAGACGATGCTGTCTTGCAAATTTGAGCGAAAGTTGATGGGACGATGGCGCCCGGCGTGCACACGGTCCTCCGAAAAATCCGCGAAACGAAGGGGGATCTGTTCGTCTCTGCACAAGGATTCCAGATCTTCAATTTCAGCCGCGTACCTGCAACCTACACACAGAAAAGTGAAGACGATTGGGGGGTTAGGGATTAGGGGTTTGCCCTTAGGTCAAACCCCGGTTTTGGAATTATCCAAGAAATGAGAAATGCTGTAAATGTAAATGATTGTAATGTAAAACAAGTACTAGTACCTTGTTGTAAGAATGTTTGTATTCTTACATGCGAAGGTGTAGATGTTGTTGTAGGTTGTATGTTGTATGTTGTAAGTGATCTCCTCTTCAATGGTTGAATCCTTGTCTTGAATGCAACACTTAGCCTTGAATGGAGACTTAGAATGATCAATTGTTTGAAGGAATGCTTGAATGCTTGAATGCTTGAATGTTTGAATGTTTGAATGTTTGAGTATCGTTTCCACGCTTTTTTCCATCTTCCTTAAAATGGGAGAGGAAATGCCGTTTATATACTTGCCAATTAGGGTTGATAGATTGATTTTCCCGACCTTAGGCCGACCAGGAAATGTTATTTTCCAATTTGCAAACATAAAGACCCGAAGCCCCATAGGAGACCGGGCCCAAAATAGGGCCAGGGACCAGGGCGCTGGGCGCCATGGTCCTGGGGGACCAGGGCGCTGGGCGCTCTGGTCCCACCTCCCGGGATAGCAGGGTGCAAGGAGGGATCAGGTAGGGTGCTGGAAAAATGCAGTTTTTGATGTCGTGGACAAGTTTCGGGGTCTCCATTCAGGTTCGGTGTTGCGTCACCATCGTGAAGACCGAAATGCAGTCAAAATTGCAAGTGTCGCAATTTTAGGACGCTACATTTAGCCCCCACTTTAGCGGGAGTATAAGCGTATGCTCATACTTCCGATAAAGTACAAGGAAACAACATTGAAAGACTTTCACCACGTCAAGGAGGCAAGACACACCAAGCCCCCAGTGGACTAAGGATCTTACGACTTCGATTGACAAAGTAAAAGGGAAGATCACGAGGGAGAACTATGACTGTCAGTAGTAAGGTTCTCTCACTATGAGTCATGCAAGAGAAATAACGAAAATTTTCAAGGCAAAGCTAAGTTCGCCAAGAAATTTTCAAGTATCCTGAAGGGGTAGACGGGGTGTATGCCCCCCTACGTTAAAGCGATCGCACACGCCTCAATGGGGGTGATTGCTTTAAGGTAGTGATAAACATAAGAAATGAGAAGGGAAAGGAGCACGTTATCACAAAGATTTAGCCCCCAAGTGTGAGATAAACCCAAGGATAATAGACACAAAATACAAAGCACGAGGTGACTTCGCTTTCCTCGGGGTCAGTATGCTGTATGATAATTCATGTATATATATCATATGTATGTATGCATAATTGTTCTTCATTCCCCAATCAAGGAAGGTCACCTAGAAGAAGGGGACACGTGTCTTTTGAGTCAACATGAGAGAGACCAAAAGAGATCTCAATGCTTTGCATCATCCTCAAGTAGACAACACTAAGGACAACAAATAGAAGAATGAGGATAACATATAGAAGAAGTAACAAAAAAGAGGAGGAGAGAATCTGCTATGCTAATGAAACTAGTCTAGCACGTCATCTACCCCCCGATCTTGCTGATCAATGTTTCGGGAAGGCAGGAAACATGCTAGAGGAGGAACATTCAACATAGCAGATGGAGCTATCACAAGATCCAAACAAGGGCTATGTTCATGTTCCAAGCCACGTTGTTCTTGTCTAGGAGCTAGGATAAGTGCTTTAGAAAATTCGTTAGATAAATGGTTATCAATATCAGAAGCAAGAGAAGTAACATTTTCATCATGAATAACATTTTCATCTATATCATCATCAAGATTTATAAAAATAGGATCTTTAACTCGCACAAGATCAAGACCATCATGCATCTTATGTTTAGGAGATTTTGGAGAAACTGGAATAATGCTTGTTGAAGGTGTTTTTGGAGATTGCAAAGTTTGAGAAGCAGCTGCTTGAGCTCTAAGACGACGCTTTCGTCGGCGTTCACGTGCAGAACGATTTCGTCTAGTCTTAGTAGGAAGTGGAGAAGATTGAGGAGGAATGTTCTCATCCTTATCACTTGGGTGTTTAGGTTGTGGTCTCTTAGGCTGGATGATAGGAGAAGAGGAAGGTCTCTTTTCTCTATAAAAGGAAGGAGGAGGAACTGCTCCATATAAAGGAGGAATTTTTGGTTTAGGAAGAAGACCAAGTCCATCATGACGAGGAGGTATAGGTCTACTTTTAGAAAGTTTATTCGGCATAGACATAGTCACATCCATAGGAATGGGTTGGGAATCTTCTTGAGGAAAGACATTATTTTTATCTTTCAAAGGAAGAACTTCCTTCTCAAGAACGATAGGAATATCAAGTTTGGGTGTTCTAGGTTCACTTAGAGATAGGATCATATCTGTTTTCCACTTTTGATAAGATTTGAAAAGATGATCAGTTCGCGGTGGAAGAGATTGGAATTGTTTAGGCCAAAAATAATCAATAGGAACGCTAGAAGTTCTTTCAGCTGGTTTAAAGAGACTATGATTGACAGTAACAACTTCACCATTATGGGGAAATTTCAAACACTTATGAATAGGAGAAGCAATAGCTTTCATGGAAGATAGCCAAGGATAGCCTAGCTTCACACGAAATTGTTCAGATGAAGGAATAATAGCAAAGTTCACATCAAGGGATTTGTTATGGACCTCAATAGGTAATGTAATAGAACCAATTGCAGGAGAAGAAAATGCATCAAATAATTTCACAACCACATCTGTTTTGTCATAGATCACTTGATTCAATTGCAAAGTAAAAAGAAATTCTTTAGTAATAACATTAACCATGCACGAAGGATCAATAAGCACTCCACGACAAGGTGTATTCTTGACTTTTGCAACTATGTATAAAGGACCATCAGGTGCCCTGATAGTTTCACTAGAATCAAATGTGATGGAAGGTTCTTTAGGGTTTTCTTGCTGCTCTACAAAGTTAATCACATTCGGAGTCATAGACACAAGACCATCAGATGAGAAAGAAGAATCATTAGCCTCAATCGCATTAGAGGTATGAGAAGGTAATGGATCAGTAAAAATCTGAAGATTTTGGTTAGGAGGAGCTACAGATGTATTGCCTTTATCATTCACTCCAGAAACAGAGATAGTATTATTATCAATCAAATCTTGAATTTTACCCTTCAAAGAAAAACATTTTTCAGTATCATGCCCAGGTTGACGATGAAATTGACAAAAAGATTTATTATCAAAATAGGGTGAATTAATCTTTGCAGGATCTATTTGCCTTATAGGAGGGAGAGTAAGCACATTTTGTTCCAATAACTTATTCATAATACTATGCAATGATTCATTCAAAGGAGTAAACTTTCTTTCTTTCTTGAAAAACTTAGAAATAGGAGGCACACCTGATGTTGCATTCACATTGTTGTTGATGATGTTTTCATTGAATTTGATGGAATCTCTGTTCGGTTTAAACTTTCCAAATGGTTGTTGACTACTATCACCCTTATCACTCGGAGCCATAGGATTTGCTTGTTCCATTTGACTCACAGTCAGTTGATAATTGTGAAGAGTTGCACACAATTGTTGGAAAGAAGTAAACTTAGAAAACAGAAGTTTGTCTCGAATATCTTTTTGTAAATTAGAAATAAAGATTCTTTGAATATCATTGTCAGGCACTGGAAAAGAAATTTGAGCGTACAAATGCTTATATCTACCAATGAAATCAGTCACTTTTTCTTTAACACCTTGTTTACAATGCATTAAATCAATCAAAGTAACTTTAGGACTAATATTGTTTTGAAATTGTTGAATGAAAGCATTTGCGAGTTGTTCGAAAGAAGTAATAGAATAAGAAGGCAACGAGCAATACCATTGTAGGTCTTTATCTCTTAATGTCCTAGTAAACAATTTTGCAAGCAACCTTTGGTCATAAGCAAAATCGGTACATATTGTTTGAAAAGTCTTAACATGTGTTAGAGGATCACCTTTACCATTATAAAGCTCCAAATGCGGGATTTCAACATGCTTAGGAGGGATAGCTCGAACAATGTCAAGAGAAAGTGGGCTCGCAACATCAAATGTGGGCATACTAAACTTAGATTGATTCATAGAGGCAATTTGTTGCTGTAAAGAAGAGATAGTTTGTGCAAGATTGTTAATGGTCGCTTCAGTCGAAGAGTTCATATTAGATGTGTTAGATTGAGATGGAGGTGTTATGTTATTGAAAGAAGGTAAAGAGTAAGGTGGGGGGACACTATGATAGTTAGTCATAGGAGATGATTGGAAAGGAGGAACACTACAAGGAGGAATGGAATGGTTGAATGAATTGCCCCCTTGCGTCATGTTCATTTGTGGAGATGTAATAGGAACACTCATTGAAGGAATGAATGAAGGAGTTGGATTGAATGAAGGAAGAGGGTTAATTAAAGAGGAAGGATTGCCCCCATGACTGGTGATCATAGGTGGAATGTCTTGTATAGAAGTAGTCATTATGTTTGATGTAAAGGTAGGTATGCTAGCAATAGAAGTTGTTAAAGGAATTGAATGATTGACTTGAGTGGGAGGTTGTGTATAACCTAAAGTTTCGGCACAACTCTTCATAGGCATCACATTCGAATCCACAATGTGTGCAATACCACGCAAAATATCAATTCCATTCTTATCACTTTGAACCATACGTTTTAGACCCTCAATTAATGAAAGAGCTTGACTATCGGGATACTCTTGAGACATCTATTGCTGAAAATCACCAAATTGGTTATCCAATTTTGAAAGTTGTTCTACAGAAACCTCATGGAGAGCTTCTTCATCATTAGGAGGATTAGAGGAATTATCCGTGTCCTCGTTAAAAAGGCTATTCAAATTAGGTTCCATCTCCTCGGTAATTAAACCTCGGAAAGACTTAATTCTACGGCTTCGTCTAACGGGAATAGTGTAAGTAGAGCTTATTGTTGTAAAACTCATGCACTAGAGAGGGAGAGAAGATTTTGAATTTTATGATTTTAGAGGGAATACCAAAAGCAATGCAAGTTTTGAAATTTAAAAGTTGACTCAATTTCACGCAAAATTCAATTTTGAAAGCGGAAATCAAAGTTGTTGTAATTGAACACTTAATTTCAAAAGTCACAAATTGCAAGAATTTGAATAAAGCACTGAAATTTCGAATGAATGCAAACACACTTTTCAGATTTAGGACAGTAAGAACACAATTTTGACACAAAATTTCAATTTCACCAATTTTTGAATGATTAGAAGCCTTAATCCAAGCAATCACTAGACCAACTTTGACTGTAATTTTGAAAGTGTTAGAATTGATAAAATCAGCCAAAATTCTGGATTTTAGCAGAAAAATACAGTAAGATCTAGCTCCCGAAATTTCGGAAAAAATGTCGGGGACGATGGCGCTCGGGGTGCACACGGTCCTTGCAACTTTTTTCCAAATTTTCAGGGATGAAAGATATTATGATTTTGTTATGGAATCCAAAGTTACAGCTGATTTGGAGATGTTTTGATCAGTGAAATTGTCGGTCAAAGGTTGAATCAAGAGGGTTTTAAAAATTAGGGTTTTGACACTTAACCACTTAATTTTCAAAATTAAAGCACAGATATGAATTGATAACTTGTAATAGAAGGGTGGATCTGAAACAAGCATTAACAATTAAACATTTCACAAGCTCAATTACTAAAAAGAAAATTTAGGGTTTTTATGCAATTAACCTCTAAAATTTGCAAAAGATCAAACATGGAAATGTAATCAAGGAATCCAATTTTTAGATCTAACCATGAATAATCAGAAAGGATGTTCACGTCGGGTTCACCAAAATGTAAAGCGGAAAATCGAACCCTAGTTGCTCTCCCCTCTTCCAACTCCAGGGAGAGAGAAGGAAGGTCACTAGGATTGACGGTTTTCACTTAGGGAGACTTTACATTCAAAAGAAGGGTTGAAACCCACAAGATCCAATCCCACACAATGCAAGATTGGATTCTAAATGAGTTTCAAGGGTTAAGACAGCAAGGCTACCCTCTTTTGTAAAGAATGTAGATAGAAGGATTAAGCTAGGAACGCATGAAAAGTAAGAAAGATTCGCTTATAAACAGAGATAGGAATATAGGATGAAGCTGCGGACCTGGAATTAGCAGTAAAATATCGAGACGACGCTGTCCTACAAATTTGAGCGAAAGTTGACGGGACGATGGCGCCCGGCGTGCACACGGTCCTCCGAAAAATCCGCGAAACGAATGGGGATCTGTTTGTCTCTGCACAAGGATTCCAGATCTTCAATTTCAGCCGCGTACCTGCAACCTACACACAGAAAAGTGAAGACGATTGGGGGGTTAGGGATTAGGGGTTTGCCCTTAGGTCAAACCCCGGTTTTGGATTTAACCAAGAAATGAGAAATGCTGTAAATGTAAATGATTGTAATGTAAAACAAGTACTAGTACCTTGTTGTAAGAATGTTTGTATTCTTACATGCGAAGGTGTAGATGTTGTTGTAGGTTGTATGTTGTATGTTGTAAGTGATCTCCTCTTCAATGGTTGGATCCTTGTCTTGAATGCAACACTTAGCCTTGAATGGAGACTTAGAATGATCAATTGTTTGAAGGAATGCTTGAATGCTTGAATGTTTGAATGTTTGAGTATCGTTTCCACGCTTTTTTCCATCTTCCTTAAAATGGGAGAGGAAATGCCGTTTATATACTTGCCAATTAGGGTTGATAGACTGATTTTCCCGACCTTAGGCCGACTAGGAAATGTTATTTTCCAATTTGCAAACATAAAGACCCGAAGCCCCATAGTAGACCGGGCCCAAAATAGGGCCAGGGACCAGGGCGCTGGGCACCATGGTCCTGGGGGACCAGGGCGCTGGGCGCCCTAGTCTTGAAGGACCAGGGCGCTGGGCGCTCTGGTCCCACCTCCCAAGACAACAGGGTGCAAGGAGGGATCAGGCAGGGTGCTGGAAAAATGCAGTTTTTGATGTCGTGGACAAGTTTCGGGGTCTCCATTCAGGTTCGGTGTTGCGTCGCCATCGTGAAGACCGAAATGCAGTCAAAATTTTAAGTGTCGCAATTTTAGGATGCTACAAATATGATGGGCAATCTTGATTCCCACTCTTCAGAGGACGAAGGAGCTTCAAGTGCGCCAAGGGGAGAAGAAGTTGAAAAGCCCGAGAAGAAAAGAAAGAAGGCAAAGGCCAATAGGGGAACCCAAACATCAAAGAGGATCAAAAGGAACCCCAGTTAATCACCCAAGGCCCATGTGCGGGAAAAGATCCCAAAAAGAAGGCCAAAGGCTGCCACTTCATCTAGGGATCCCAACTTGGATGATGAGGTAGTTGAGCTTGATCATCTGCCAACCCCACCTTCACAAAACGATCCAATTGCATTAGAGGCAAATGAACCACCAAAGACAGATGATCCGCAAAAGCAAAGTGAGCAAGGAATAGAGACACGGATCATCCGTTTGGAGAGACCTGGAAATCGGGTCGAAGATGGAGAAATTATGCCAGATGAGGAGACTGACAGATGAGCCCATGCAGGGGAGCAGACATGAGGCGCAACAAGAAGAAGGTGGTACAAGAGATAACACCACGGTTGAGGGAGAAAATGAGGAAGACAAAACCGAAGAACCCAATAGAACTGAGGAGCAACCACTATTAGAAGCTACACATCAGTTGCTCAGTGAGGTGGGAGAAAACTCAACTCTGAGTAAAGGACCAGATACAATGCGTGATCCATCTTGTACATCCGATCAGCCATAGATAGGCAACGAGTCCACTGAGACATCTAGGGGACAAGGTGGTTACATCTGGACAAACTGTCCCTCACGACTGGTTGATAGCCCAGGCACAATGTAAAGCAGCTGTGAAACCGACAATTAACCTAGAGGACATATTCTCTCAGATAGGAGAATCACGGGCCAAAGTAAAGAAGAAGCCAAAAACCTACTCCAGGATCACCAAGGACGAACAGAGGAATCAGACGATTCATATTGCTGCTCCACCCGAGGACAAACCAGCAGAACAGGTCGCATTGGCTGATTGTAGCATCACATCTATCCCGTTAGGGAAGGCAACCAAGGAACAGGAGAGAGAAGAGTTCAAGGACTTTGTTCAGAAATGCTAAGGTAGTGTTGATGTGTTTTTTGTGCACAAAACATTTCAGAATAAAGTACCAAGGTAATTTACCCTTTCTTGAACAAAATCACCTCAGATGCTAAGAATGAGATCAACTAAAATGATTCCAAGGTTTCTTCATGTCAGGTCTTGACGAGTGGGTAAGTTCAGTGGTTGATGTGAATTGCTGTGTTTCACTTGGGGGCTTACGCAAATGTTTGGATTATCATGAATGATGTGGAATAGGTGTGCTGACAACTTAAGATTTATCAATAAGGCTCTGGATTTACTTCTTACTAAAAAAGGGGAAAAAAGAATAGGGTTCAGGAAATCTATTCTAATCCTAGGAATGTAGGAAATGATGAATGGATCTAGTGGAATCAAACCAGGCAAGGTCTCACAATCAGGTATTGACACAAGCTTAGTGCAATCATCTAAGGTATACTTAATGATTTTCAGACTATTACCATCAAATGTAGACACCATCCAAGTTGATGCTTGTCAACAGACGCATACTAGTTGAAGTTATGCTTACTCAAATTCCAGTTGACCACACAAGGCGCACTTACCAGCGGCAAGAGGCTAGTGGTATGGGTTAAGGATTCCACACAAATGAATTCAACAAATCTTCCACTCAATCTAACATACATGAAAATAAATTCTAATCTAAATTCTAATCTAACTCGGAGGAATTGAGAACCATGAATGCAAATACAACACTTGAAGAGCAAAATCACCAACAATTGAACAATGATTAGGATTCAAATAGCTGTAGCATATACCAACAATTCTACAAAAACTCTCTCTTACAAATGAGAGACAAAGGGGCATATATAGAGTCTCTTACAAAAATGGATGACCCAGATTGATCTAAGATCAACGGCCGAGATCATGCCAACAAAACCCTAGAATTGCCCTAATTAGGGTTACATAAAAAATGGTGCCACCAACATATGGCCCAATGAAAAGATACCTAGTCATCATATAGGGAATCTTCTAGAAGATTCCTTCCTGCATCTCTCTCTCTCCTAGCATACTCCAAGAATCTAGCCAATACTGAATCTAACTCCTCCATGGAAATGCTAGGCAAGGTATCCTGCTGTAAATCAATCACATCCAATGAATCCAAGCAAGCATTCAAAGTGTTCTCCCATTCAGGCATGAGCTTCTGTGAATTATGAACATGAATCAACAAAGAGACCAAGTCATCTATCTGACTCTTCTGCAAAGAGTCTAACTGGCAAAAATACATAAACTTCCCTTGTCTCTTAATTCGGCTAAGTGTAAACCACTAGCATCACTAACATCAACACCCAATAATTCCTCAATCGAGGCAAGGATCTTCATCTGAATGTCCTGAATTAATCCTTCCATCTCCATACAACTCGATTGGGCGTTCTCATAAGTTGATTTCTTCAAGGCTAATGCACAATACCAGCCATGGAAATCATATCTGTCTCCACTGTGCATAATGTTCTCGCTGACCAAGGTGGAATCAGGAACCTTCTTCAATGCCAGGAGGCGTGGAATTGTCTTCTCTTGGATAGGCCGGAATTCTTCCCAAACTCCCTCCAAATATTGGATTCTGAATATAAGTGATGTTGTCTTATCATATGCTTGTACAAACTGAGTAAGGAAATCATCTGCCTACTTTCTTGTGCTTTCAATCCACTTTTCCACCTCTGAGTGTGTACCTCTCGCTACCTCGCAGTGTGAATGTATTCCATGGTCAACTGCAATAGGGGAAATAAGGGTGGGATCTCCATGCCTTGTCCCTGCAATATACTCTCTGAGTCTAATATTTTCTTCTCTGTACCTTTCATTCTCCGCAATCACTATGTCTAACCTTGCATTGATTGCCTGGAGGTTGTCACCAATCTCCTGAAATTCCTGCCCTGCGGATGGACGACCAAGGGCGACTGAAGTGATCTGGAAATCCATGGGAGTAGCAATGTCCGCTGTCATGCCGGCTCTAGGAACAATCTGCGCAATCCGCATTCCTGTCTCATCTCTAGCTATGTGCGACAAAATCTCCGCTCTCTTGGGCTCCTTCTTAGCACTCCTAGCTAGGTAGTCATCAATATCATCAATAGGCTGTACCTCTATCATTTGTTTACTTTTTTCCATGCTTCTCCTCAGCCATTCAGGAATAGTGGCCATTTCCATACCATCATCAAGACATACTTCTCGATCCAGTCCTTTCAATGCCGAGATAACATCCTCATTATCATCAGGATTATCCTTAGTCCAATCATATACTTCATTTCCCAAGCTAACTTCCAAAAGGACAGTAGGGGATTCCGGCTAATCATTATTCTCATCAGGAGGTGCAGATGTTGCTGTGGCATGAAACTCCTGAATATTCTCTGGTAGTATCACTATGTTGGAACACTGCTGAGTCTCCTTATTCTGTTCTGTTACTTCAATCACTTCGATTGATGAGACATTGGGAGGGGGTGAAGGAATGATAAGTGGAGTGATAGTCTTTTGTTTCTTCTTCACATCCTCAATCTTCTTCGCTCTGGCCTTGACTTCTCCAGGCATGTTCTTCCTTCTCTCGGGAGCTTGACTCTCTTCGTCTGCATGAATCCTGACATCACTGACAGTCCTCTGATCATCCTCGGATGTAGACTCTTCCGGCTTCATCCTTTCATAAGTGAAGGGAACGCCCATGTCAACTAATCTGTTCATCTGTATATCCACCCATGTGCGGGAGAAATTCAAGACCTCTCTCATCAATGTATTCAAGTCAATCTCTTCTGACTCTGACCAATTTGGCAATAGGATTGCCTTCTTCATTTCATTCTCATAATGTGGGTGTGTATGATCTCTATCATCTAATACCTGATTAGGAATGAGGAAAAGTCCACGCTTCCTCATGAAATCCACTGACATTCTGGACCACATTCTTCTCTTTACTGCTTGTTCGTCCATTAAGTTAGCCCAATAATCTTCTATGTCAACCTTATGAGTGAACTTCTCTCCTCTGATCCTTCGGACCTTCTTGTCTGGATCAAATCTTTCTCTTTTCTTGTATGTTGCAAATCTGTAGAATGCAATCTCCTCACTTGCAGTGTTGGCAACTATGGCGGATTGGCAAACCTCTGACGTCTTCCCAATTGAAATAGGGAATGTCATTCCTGTCCTGTGCAACTATGGCGGATTGGCAAACCTCTGACGTCTTCCCAATTGAAATAGGGAATGTCATTCCTGTCCTGTGCTTCTCTCTCTGGATAACATCGAACTCTAGAAGCTGTCTTACCACTTCCAACAATATCATTCTGTCGGTTGGATACCTAGGAAGTCTGTAGGGTTCAGATTGAAACCCATGAATCCTGAGCTATGTGAAAGTGGGAAACTGTATATACCATGATCCATACTTTTCTATTAACTCGGTTGCCTCCTTGGACAATCTTCTGTGGATTCCGCCCTGCAGCATCCGTGTGATGTACATAGTGAATGCATCATTCACTCTCTTGTAGTCTTCAATTCTGTGCATACTCAGCTGGGGGTAGCATTCATAACTCTTGTACTGTCCTTGCCCATTCCTGACTTCACCTTTGCATATTAATCCTCTGTATGAAACAAATCGTGCAAGCAGGTACACCATGTAGGAAGTCATGGCGAATGACTTGGACCGCTCTAAATTCCTCAACTGGAAATCGAGATTGTCACTTATGATCTTGGACCAATTCACTAGTGTTCCTCTAAGACAATCCTGGATGAAGTAGAACATCCATCCATGAAATATTGCTCCTGCGGCATTCCCATCACTCTGTTGAGTAGGAATATCAAATCACTATATTCCTCCTTAAAATCTATGCACATAAGTGTCTTGGGAGCCTTGGAATGATGAGACCTCGGCTCCATCATCCACTCTTTGTTAATTAAATTCTTGCATACACCCATCTTCTTCGTGTATCTGCTTGCATAATCCTCCTTGGTCACATCCTTCATGTCTGTTCCGCGTGGAATTCCGAACACCTCAACAATGGCATCCTCAGCAAGGTAGGCGATGACAACGCCCTTGGGACTCTTAATCATTCTTGTGAGCGGATCGTAACATCGTGCACATTCCAGGATCAACTCACTGCACTGTATGGATTGTGGAAACCTAGCGGCATGGAAAATGCCACTCTTCATAATATTCGCATATGCTGGGGAAGGAACTTGATCTTTGACTTCGAACATTCGATGCTGCATCTGGTCGAAGTCCAGGAAATGCATGTTTGTATCAGCGATCTCCTTCCATGTGGATGAAATCTTAAACTCTGGATAAAATCTAGTCTCCAGCGTCTTCAGCAGTTCTTTCCTTTCCTTGTATCTTGACTTTGACATCGCACCTGTATGAAGCTTGAAGTTAGACTTAGGAAAATATTCGTAGTAAAATTCCCGACTTTCTAAAGATTTAGCTAATTTAGAGCATGGAGTCAGGAAAATAATCCATACACTTGGTAAATATTAGCAATTATGTTCAATGTGTGACAACACTAAGGCATGAAAGCCTTCCATAAAATTCATTTATACCTCCTTACGCTTAGAAAATATGCAAGCTAAAGTGCAAAGGAGTATACCGGATTGATGATGACTAAGGAAAAGGTGTGAAAGGTTGTGTTTTCACACAATGAATGTCTGAACACACCTTCCGTAGTCAACAAAGGAGGTCAAAAATCCTGAAGACAACCTGAAAATCAGACTTTCAAAACATGTTGCAATCTTCAAAATGTGCATAAAATCAATAAAAATCAGTTTTATTGATGAAAACAAGCATTTTCTGGAATGTAAGTATGGCTGGTAAAAATTAGTTTTCTGAGGACAAGTCTGAAAATCGAACACTTCAGACTTACCAACACCTTGCAAAGTGGTTTAAATCCCTGAAAATGATGAAAAATTGCTAAGGAAACAGCCCAAGCAAATTCGCCAAAATTGGTTAGGTGGCTGGAAATGAAAATTTCTAAGGACAACTGCCTAACAATGGAGTTTCAGACCTGCAACAACGATAAAATGGTCAAAAAAATGCACAGAAAACTCCATAAAACACCTCCAAATGCTAAATGCTTAAGTTGGAATTGGCTGGGCAATAAAAACTTAAGTCTGAAAATTAATGGCAGCCATTAATGGAGGTCAAAATTTGAAGCAAACCTCAGATCTGAAGCGAATCAGCAGGCTGGAAGTGATGGCAGCCACCAAACATGCATGAAAATCATCAAAACATGGCACCAAAACACCTCCCAAGCAAAATCGAAATTTCTCCAAGTCTAGCGCCAAAATGGAAAATCTGAAAATTGTTGTCAATGGCAGCAATCTGCAGCAATGAAGGTCTGAACAGCAAGCACAAATGGTGGAGGAAAAATCGCCCAAGTCTTCAATCATGAAATTGCCAACTTTCACCAAAAAATGCTAAATTTGGAAAAAAATCGCCAAACTTAGCAAAATTGAAAATCTGAAACTGGTCTTTAATGGAAGCCAAGAGGAATAGATTAGCAAGCTGGAAAAAATGGAGGAAAATAAATCCTCAATCCCACACTTCACAAAAACACCTTGCTAAAAAAAATCGCCCAACTTGGAGAAAAAATCACTTTCATGGAGACACCTGGTAGAAATAATAATAAAATAATGCTGAGGTTCCTCTCATATACTTGCTTTCACCTCCAACTTTCATCACACAAGCAATGTGGGATAAAAAACACTTATATAAATACTTGCTTGGTGAAACCCTAACTTGCTTCTAGAAGGTTCAAACATTTAATAATTATTGCAAGTTATTAAATTTTAAATAATCATTTAATAATTATTTAAAAGCAATCAAAATGGGGCTTATTTATTAAAATATTTCAAATTAAATCCAAAATAAAGCCTCCAGGGGAAAATCGCTATCAGTTGGGATTGAAAAATCCCTTTAAAAATCACTTAAGTGTCAAAATTTGCCCCATAAGGGAAATTCGACCCATGCTTGGATAAAAATCCATGCTCAATTTCATCAAAATGCACATAAAAACCCTCCCAAGGGAAATTCGATGTGAGTTTGGACAAAAATCTAGACAAAAATGCACTTAATTTGCAAAAAATCACCCCCAGGGGAAATTTGATATGTGTTTGGACAGAAATCCAGACTCAAAACTCACTTAGCTTGGAAAAATATCTCCCTGGTGGAAATTCGACCTCAGTCTGGACAAAATCCGGACTCAAAAACTCTTCATAATGTTCCCAATGGAAAATCAATCCCTGTCTGGATAAAAATCCGAACAAAAATCCTTACAAAAATGCTCAGGGGAAAATTGATCCCTGTCTGGATAAAAATCCGGACAAAAATCCTCACTTAGTTGTCACAAAAATCCTGGTGGAAAATCGACCCAGGCATGGAATTATCCTTGCACTCCAGTCCGCACTCCAGTCCGCACTCCTAGTGGAAAATCGACCTCAGTCTAGATAAATCCTGACACAGCCAAATTTTAACACTTCCAGGGGAAATTCGACCCAGGTGTGGATAAACAGTGGGGGAAATTAGTAGCCAGTATGGATTTCAGGGGAAACCCATGTGTAGTATGGATTTTGAGTGGGGGAATGGGTTGGGTAGTCTGGAATGTGAGGGGAAAATCACCTCTAGCATGGATTTTGACCCTTTAACCCTTGGAATAAGGATTTCCCTTAGGATTTTATCATTTTAACCACTCAAAATCACTCAGGGACTTTAAATTTGACTGGACTTATACTAATTTTCCAAAATATGAGCGAAACGCTAGGAAAATATTGGAATAAAGTGCGAAACCAACTTAAATATTACCTTAGGAGCGAGAAAACAATTCCAAAAGGTCTGTGAATACCTTGGCACTTTAAAATCACTTGATGCACGTGTTTAAAAACACGTTAACATTCAATAGGTCTAACACTTAGCAAAACTTAGGATCATTAAAAATATCATCTTTTGCAACTTGATCCTAACACTTCAAAAACCCTAGACGACACTAGGCATGATCAAAATTCCGAGACTCGGGCATGGGAAACGCAAAATTGCCCACTAAGCAGCCAAAACCCTAACCTAACAACGCAGAAAGCTAACAAAGAGGGGGTCCCCGTTAACAATGGGGCGATGTGTGAAAAGATCACAACAGGTAGCTAGATGAGATGACTGCTGAACGGGATGCGTATCGAGCTCGTGCTCAGTAGGCCGAGGGATATATAGATCACTTGCTAAGGCCATTACAACATGTTGTTGAGTCCCACATTCCCCCATTGACGTTGGCACATAAAACTACAACTGAGTTTGAAGGAGTGCATGACACCGGCAAAGTAGTTAGAGAATGGATCCAAAGCATCAAGACAAGAGGGGAGAAAATCATAAAAAATGTATGGGACGTAACAATCAACATACAGTCAACCCGCTTAAAGATGGTGGAGGTAGAGAGAGAGCACTTCAAAATCTAGGTTACGATTGACATAGTTCTACCCCTCATGGGAGCTCTCTTCTGGACTCACGCTCTGATTCCCACGCTGCAGACAATCCTGGATCCCTATAATATCAGCACCTTTAAGGAATGGTATTGGATTGTCAACATGAAGAATGACATGGCGGACACCATAAAATTTTTTTAGGAGTGCAGGGAAGCCTTGTCTGGCATTGAGAATATCGGTGAAAATATCCTCAGGGCATTGGTCACCGGTTGGAAAGATGACATGGAAAGTGACGATGTAGTGTCACAATGGAATGACAGGTTGAGGACTAATAAAACTACATTCTCCACGGAGGATATAGAATTCGCTAGTAGGCTACACGCAGATATACTGCGTTATGAAGCTCGTCGATCGGACCGGTGCGAAGGACTAAGGGTAGTAGACATCCATCGAGAGGGCATTCGGTTCAAAGTGTGTAATCCTCCCATTCCTCCTAGTAAGGAATTGTTCCCGGTTTGTATGAGGTTTTAGGAATATGTTCGGGCAGAGCGTTCAACAAACAGGGATATCTGGAAAGATTACTTGCAAGGGGAAGTTGAATTTTTGGTAAAAGAATCTACCTTGGGAAAAGAGAAAGTGCTTTCCTAGAGTTAGTTATTTCTTTCCAACTACCCAAGTTCATTGCAGATTTTGAGCTTCGTGCAAGTGCACTTTTTGGGGAGCAACTTTGTGTTGGGTAGTTAATAGTTAGTAGTTGGTAGCGGATATTTGTTCCTTATTAATAGGTATGGGCAGCCATACCTTGTAGGATGAATCTGGGCCACTTGTAAGATTAAATCTAGGCCATTCATCCAATTTTGGAAATCTATATAAGGGACTGTTTTTCCCTCTTTTTGTAAGAAGTTCTAAGATTGTTGCTGAAACTTTGGCGAATTTTATATAGATTTAATGGAAGTTAAAGCTGTCTTAACTTTATGTGAGTGCATGGTCTCCTTCTTCACCATTTAATTTTCATGTCATCTATTTTGTTTTCAGATAGTATTTTCTAGTTAGTATTTGATAGAAACCTTGGATTTCATACCATTAAGGATTGACTGCTTGTCACTCCCCCTGTATGGTTAGTCTTAACCCACTTATATGCTTAGTTCAGTTGTTAAATATCAAATGGATGGATGTAAAAGTTCTACATTTATGTTTAGTAGCATGAAAATCTAACTCTCCTTGAAGATTGCATCAGGTTTTACATAATTGTGCTTTATTAGTTGGTAAAGTTGAATCTGTTTTTTGAAGGTTTCAGTCTATTTTCCTGAATATACTATCTTAGATAGATTAATTAGCTGCTTTCTCTCTCTTTCTCCCTCATTTTTTCCTTTTTTTTAATCAAGAAGTAGAAGTCCAAAACAACATCATGTTAAAGAGAAATTCGATGAAGTTAAGATTGTAGAGTCTTAGGGAACCCGTACAACAAGAACCTATTTTATCTAACCACGTAAGTCCCCTTTGTGTTTTCAGCAAAACAAATGAAACAACTGAGTTATCCTGCAGTCATGAACTGACAGTTGGAACTTTGAGGTCGTCCCATTGATCAATTAAAAAACAGCATTAGGGATCCCTTATTTCAACAGAGGATAGGATACTCAGAAAGAACATTCTATTCTGCGTTGGCCGGATAGAGTTGTAGCAATACGATTTTAGCCACGTCAACACCACTATGGAGAGAAAACAAAACTGCTCATTCCTTACAAAATATCCCACCACAATATTATATTGAGGACAATAGATAGTCAAATTATAGAGGAGGAAGAGGTTGCGAAATAAACAATTGTAGGAGAAATGATTCCACATGTTATAATTGTGGGAAGGTAGGCCACTAAGCTACAAAATGTTGGGGAGAGAAAGAAGTTTCCATTTTGCAGAGATCAATCTCATGACATCTATAGATGTGATAAGGTCACAACAATTTTTCCAAAATGCAGCACCACAATCTAGAAGTGTGTTGGTAAATAGAGTTGTCACTTGAAAACTTTATATGACTCACCAATGGAAAGTGGCAAAACTTTCCAATAGTTGGATAGATCATTATGGAACAATTATCTTCCTTTGTGTCCCAGGGGCAACTCCCTCATATGATGTTATTTTGGGGTTTTTGAAACATACTTTTAACCAAAAAGTACTTAAAGAAAAAAGAAATATCGAAACAAGAAGAAAGATAAAGGACCTTTTATAACAAACATACAAGTGTTATTATTGGTGTTTAAAATTGAATGAATTCCACCACAAGGATCAAAGTCTACACATAAGAACCTAACGATGGATATATATCTCGTATGCTAACACATCCATTTCAAAATACCAAGAAATGAATAAGTCGGTAAAATGAAGTTATTAATTATTTATTGCCTACACAAACAAGATTTCAGGTTAACAAAGATCACTATCGACTCATATCATATGAAAGATCAATAATGACATTCAAAAAAACACCATGGATACACCTCCGAAATTGCTTTTCATTACTTTGTTGAATTATGCAATCCCAAAAATCCCTTATGTCCAATTTGTGAACCTCCAAAAGTCCTTTACAATAAAGCTTCATTTTTATAGACATTCTTCTGATAAATATTTTATAACTACTTTGAAGCTACTCGGGTAACTACTTTCTTATTTTGAGAAAAATAAAATAAGCTTTAATCAAGTTATAAAATTCTCGATTTTTACCAAAATAAAGATTATTTTATGATCCGTTACAAATATATGAGTGTCACTTTTTACAAAGGATAATTACAACAAATAGAACATGTGACTATTAACTTAAAGCTACAATTGCAATTTATCGAGTCTCTTTTTCTCTTATCTGTACTATTTTTGACACCCTCTGAAGCATAAATTTGCACTGCAACCTCCTTTCTTTGAAGTGAAGATGATCTGGCTTTGAATGTCCTAAATGACTTTACAACTTGAGCCAATTAGAATGATTCTTCTTAACATCCGTCAATTCCTAATGATAATTAAATATATGACTGCTACATATATCAAGAGAGATAGAGATTTTACTCAATCTCTTCATAACCTCCATACCAGAAGCATTTTCATCAAACAACTCTGCACTGTTCATACTTTCAAAACCCCGCTTCATAGCCTAAATTTCCATATTTTGCATTCCCTCCTTTACTGATAATTATGAGGTGATTGAAGGTCATTTTGAATTTTAACTTTCACCTGTTCATAGATTGCCAAGAGCTTCTCTTGTCCTGTCATATTCTGGCTGATAGTTATAAGCTTCCATTGCACACTTGGTAACCGCATATCAGATTGGTTTTCCTCTATTTTTGAGAAAATGTTCTCAACAATCAAAATATTGATATCTGTCTTTGTCATCTCCGGGAGGACTTTCAAAATTCCCCGCCAAATGAATTCTTACCCTTCGATGTTCTTTAGCTCCTTTGGAATCCCTTCTTTCCTAGCGACCATTTCTTTATAAACTTCTTTAGCTTTCTCAATGAAAACTAAGGCATTTATTCTCATTTGGTCCATCCATTTTTCGGTCGCTTTCCCATATGATTGATATCTATGAACACTCTCTATAACATCCTTTTTGATGATAGCTTATAAAATAGGAATTGTAGAGGTAGGAGCTGCATCTATAAGCATGGAAGATGTATCCACAATAGACCTGAGATAGGATGTCAAAACTTGCACTTGCTGTTTCAGTTAATCCTTTGTATGCTTCTCTTTTGTTGTCCTCTGCACGAACTTAGCTGAAGATACTCGAAGGTGATGGAGGACCAAAATATATTTTGGTGACATCAAAATTGGCTTCATCCACATCCTTCTCTGATATAGGCTTGAGCTACTTCTACACATATGTTCCTAGATTAAGGATCAACTGTTAACCTTGATGAAACTTTGGTCTTCCTAGGTCTGTTAGATATCTGAATCAGGTTGGTTATCATATTAAATTTGGAGATGACTAGCTGAGTGACTTTCCTTTTCTTAAGCAAGATTTGTTGTAACCAAGAGGAAGTATATGCATATGCGAAGGACTTGGGATGTCTGTTGCTGGTGGTTCCATCGATGTAGATGGGTTAGAAATAGCTGGGAAAGAAACTTCATTGGAAATTGTATCATCAACCGATAAAGATAAAGGCGATGTTAGAGGAGGAGAACATGGCACATTATGAGGAGGGGATGAGATAAGAATGAAAGGAGAAACAGTTGGATTTGGTTCTTCACCATTAGGATAATTTTGAGGACTCACACACCCTTTAGCTTTGATCTCTTCTTTCTTATATTTGGATCACTCTCACACATACCTTTGAAGCTATCTTTCTTATCTGGATCTTCATCATCACCACCCCCTTGAACATCTTACTGTGTGTTGGAAAGAGGAACAAAAAATTTATAAATAGTGGAAGCAACACTTTCTTGTTCATCTTTTCTCTATTTCGAAGAATTATCTTTGTTCATAGGTTTGGTGGCTGTAGTCTCGATTGTCTTTTTCTTTGCCCACTCCTCTGCCCTCTTGATAATATGAGCAGTTCTTTCACCTAAATCCCTCACTTCCTGACTTGCCCAATTTATAGGCAGTAGAATGGATCTATCAAGTCTGAATGATAATCTTCAATGCCGCTCACATCCCATTCCAGCCTGAATTGCTTGATTTGTTCTAAGGCGAACCTCATCCAATCTCTTTTTCATACTTCATAATCATCTTCACAATCTTCCCAAAAATCTTCAATTTTTGGAAAATGGTAATAGCCTGGCTAAGATTTAGATTATTTTTGACAGTCCTTATTATCATGTCGGACATGGTGCCAAGGTATAGATTGATTTCACCAATGAGCGTTCAAATTTTGAGCATCTGAGAATGACCTGCAACTATAATAACCGAGGCCGATGGGAAAAGAAATACCAGTCTTTCTCCTATCTTTGCATCTCTTGTTAACCACAACAATCTGTCTACAGAGTTCTATGGGGATAAGTTTATCATCTACAAACCTCGGCAATTTGTAAGGATATCCATCGATTCCTCCTGATTGGCAAATAGGTGAATCTTTGCAGCCAATGCATGCTCCTGGATCTCTCAAGTGTCATAAAATCAATACAAACCATGGTCTTCTATGCCGAGTGCGATGGTTTTCTTGGACTCCTTGTCAACAATATGGCACTTGTTTGTGCTGAAGAGGACATCCAACTTGGGGGCATTGGTGCATAATCGGACTCATTGAGAGTAGATTGAGCTCCATTCTTGGAACATAGTATACATTGAGGAAAATAAGAGATTTCCCTCCAGAGTAAATCTGAATATTGCCTTTGTAGACAACTATATACTCCTCACCACCAAAGATCATTGAATTTGAGCATCGTATGTTTGTGAACCGATCCTTCCTGTGTGAAAATGTCGAGATGCTCCATAATCAATGTACCACACAGAAGACTTGGACTGATCTGCTGGTCATTTGGGCATAAACGCTTGGAAGGCTGACTCCTTGGAATGTTCTATGACATAAGCCTTTGGTGGAGGCCCACCCTTTCTTGATTTTTGATCACACAACCTCTTTTGTGTAATGCTTCTTCATGTGACCAAGTTTACAACAATCATGACATGATAGTCTTCAGATTCTTAGAGGTAACTTCCTTTTATCCTTGACCTTTCTTCTAAGGCCATTTGCTTTTACCCTTTTCCTTGGCTGAAAAGGTTTGTTCTGTACTTGGTGAGTCATTGCTGTTACCAAACTGCATCTTCTATCTCTTGTGCTGCAAGAGTTTGTTGCACAAATCATCAAACTGTAGGTCAACACTGGTAGATGTGATGTTGAGTGTTCCTATGAAATTCTCATAAGACTGTGGTAAGCTCTTCAACGTTTTAAGCACCATGTCTTCTTCCATCGTGTGACCAATAGTAGCTAGCTATTTAGCAATGTCTTTGGTCTGATGAGCACACACTAATACAGAGGGTGGGGGGTGAATCAGTATAAGACAATCTTTATCTTATTAAATATTTAACCACCACAGTACAACAATCACATAAGATCTACCAACTAAGAAACACAAGATTTACATGGAAACTCTTTCGGGAGAAAACCACAAAAAGGGCTGCTTGGATCTATTGTCCAAATCCAGCCACAAAAATGAAATTCTTTTATAAGTTTTTGTAGGCACCAACCCACTGGAGATGACAGTCTTCACTACTAAGCACCAACATAGCAAGAGACACCAATCTCTTCTATTAGGAGGCACCAACCTCCAAGTGAACAAAATTTCTGCCTTCTTGAGTATAGCTTCTTGAATGGATGATGATCATTTGATTGCAATCTTCATAAAATGAGCTTACAACTTCTTCACATAAATTTTCTTCTTCTAAAATCTGTTGCAATAAGCCTGCTCTGCTCTAAATCTAAATGATATTGCATTTAATTGCTGGCTTTCTAACCTCCATTTTTAGTTCTATTTATACCCAATCATGCCTCTTCATCCAACAGGGTTGGCCTTCTCAAGGAGGGGTTGGCCACATAATTTTTTTAAACTTTTAATTTTAGTTTTTCTCCCAAGTTGGGTGACCACACTGAGGGAGTTGTCCCATGCCAAAAGAGGCTTGTTGATGTGTTTTTTTAGGCACATGCGAGCACAGAATAAAATACCAAGGTATATTATCCTCTCTTGAACAAAGTCTCTCAATTGCTGAAGATTCGCACAAGGATCACTTGAGACAACTCCAAGGTTCCTAATATGTCGGGTCACGACGTGTGGATAAGCACAGTTGGTCGTTGTGATTGCTATTTATTCAAGGGGCCTTACATTATACATGAATGCTTGAATTGTTGGAACTTGATTCTATCTACTTGCGTGGAAAAAAAAGAGCAAAAGAGAAGGGTTTAGGAAGACTACGCTACTCCTAGGAATGTAAGAGAAGAGTGAATGATTCGATGGAATCCTATTGGGCAAGGTCTCACCATCAAACTGAACAATTCGACGCCAACTCAGTGCAATCTTCTAAGGTGCAATTCAAAGATGTTCAAATCATTATCATCAAACATTGATTACCATTCAAGTTAATGTATAAACAATGGATGTATAACAATTGAAGTTAATCTCATATAATTCCAGTTGACCTCCTTCCGCTCCTCATCCTTCTAGCCGAGCCGAACAATCCAACTAGTAGTATGGGCCTATACAAATACTAGGGAAGAATAGAATAGTAGGGCCCCCATACCCTCCTCAAATTATGCTGTAGGGCTGGCCAGGAAACAATCTCCTCCGGTAGTTGTTGGTTGGGTGGCTAGCCAAACTTCTATATTTGGGTGGGACCCGGGAGAATATAGTTGGAGAATGCCATTAATTAATCAATTAATTGATTGTAGGGCTTTGACACTTTACTTTGAAACTAATATAGGTAGGGCAAGCGGATCGATCCAACCTTTGTTTTTGTATCGGTTCAATCAGCTTATATTATTCTCAAATTATGTTCGGCAGAACTGAACGATCGCCCTCTCTTTATGCCGTTGCGCCCTCAAATAGATTATGGTGCCGACCCCTAGAGAAAAAGTTGGAAGGGCCCCACCCTATTCTAATTTTGATTAACTCTTCTGAAACTATCCGCTTGAATATCTCAATACTGAAAGCCATGAAGGTGCAAGGTATAGATGTTGACTCCCTTTTAGTTTTGAATCTTGATATTGCCTTGGAATGAAACCTTGATGTCATAACTGCTTCTTCACTCCTGGCTTTGATTGTCCTATCAGACCTGGAAAAGAAAACATTTTGAATCATATTGATGAAATAACAAAATTTACTGAATCAATACACCTTCTATCACATTAAAAGAAGAATTTCAGACCTTTTGAGTGCCCATGGAGGAGGTTCACTCCTGCAGGGGAGCAAAGGAAGTAATTTTCGCTCCTAGAAGGGAGCAATGGAATAGGAATTCGCTCCAAGGTGAGGGCAATGGAAATAGTCTTAATTCTGCCACTTAGCTATGTTCCATCAACTCATGTCTGGGTATTCTTGCCATCCATGCATGTGAATGTGTCAAATTAACCTCAAGGAAGGCTTTAGAATCAAATTCTCTCCCATGAGAGAGCAAAGGAAGGCGTATTCGCTCCTAATGAGGAGCAATGGAAGTATAATTCGCTCCAATTAGGGAGCGATGGAAGTAAACTTTGAATTCACCACCTAGCTAGGTTTCATCAATTCTCCTCTTTTCATCAAATTAAATCTTGTGGTTTTGCTCTGCTAGTGTGTAGATATGTCAAATTATCATTAAGAGAGGCTTTGGAAGCAAATTCGCTCTCATGAGAGAGCAAAGGAAGACGTATTCGCCCCTAGAAGGGAGCAATGGAAGCACATTTTGCTCCTAAGGAGGAGCAAAGGAAGTGTTTCTCTCTCCAAAAGGGGAGCAATGGAAGTAGTCTCAAATTTGCCATCTTCTTTCCATTCCTTAGTCAAAATTATGATGCATTTGCTTCTTTCCATGATCAAAATGATGTTGAAGGTACTTAAACTTGCTCCTTACCCTCAAATATGTTCAAGAAGTTCAAATCGCTCCAAGATGAGGGCAATGGAAGAGGATTTCGCTCCTAAGAGGAAGCAAAGGAACAAGTATTTGCTTCTAGAAGGGAGCAAAGGAAGCACATTTCGCTCCTAAAGGGGAGCAAAGGAATTTTTTTCACACTTAGCTAAATTTTTGTCCATTCTCTCCATTCCATTAATCTATCTCTTAAGTTTTTTTTTATCCTTATGTGCAAAAGTTGTTAAATCACCTTCACCTAATGTCTTGAAGACGTATTCGCTCCTGTGAATGAGCAAAGGAAGACTTATTCGCTCCTGAGAGAGAGCAAAGGAAATCTTCATTTACTTGGCCAAATTTTGCATTAGGCCAGGCTAAAAGATCAAACTCGTTGCCTGGTCAAAGCTCCACATTGCAATTTGTGATGACCAATAGTGAATGAGAAAAGGAAGACGTATTTGCTCCTGTGAATGAGCAAAGGAAGACGTATTTGCTCCTGAGAGGGAGCAAAGAAATCTTCATGTACTTAGTCAAATTTTGCCCTTTCAACCTGCAACTGACCTTCCTTACTGTTGTGACCATTTCACACATCGCCCCATTAAAATGGGGACCCCCTCTTTTTGCTTTCGTTTTGCCTGCTTCTCTCTTTGTTTTTAGGGTTTTGAGTAAGTGAGTGAGTCGTCTGGACTAGGGTTTAAGCCTTAGGGTTTTCCTTCTGACATTTTCAAGCCGAAGTCCAGTCAAATTTTGAAGGATTATTAAGCCTCCTCCCGAAGGTTGCAATTTTGAAATAGGATGAGCCTACCAGGAAGTCAAGTGTGTCTCAGGATAAGTCCAGTCAAGATCTTGGGGTAAATTCAAGGTTTTGTCTAAGTGCTAGTATTTCAAGGACAAATTCCAGTTAGGTCGGAGTGTTAGCATTTTAATGATTAAATTGTGCAATTTTGTTTGAGTGATTTTGACCAAATTTTGGAAGCGAGGTAATCGATTCCTGGACTTGGAGACGACCTAACTCTGCATGATGAAGTGATCTGAAGACCTAAAATTTTGATATTTTGGCTTATGAAGGCAAAATCGCTCCTGTCCCTCTCCCAGGGACCACGGCGAAAATGATATTTAATGCATCTTGGTTATTGACTCGTTTTAATTGTCTTGTGTAGGGTCGCCAGGAGATGCAATTGGACATAATTTGAAGATTTTGAAGATTTTTGAAGACTCAAAATGACAAGTTTTTAAGGTTTAAAGCCAAATTGCTCCTGTCCCTCACTGAAGGACCGGAGCTTGATTTCCAAATTTGCACTGTCCTTGCGAGACCAGGACAATTTTATGATTGGAAGAGATCAAGAAGGACACGTTTTGTCCATTGAATATAATTTGAGCGACAAACTAGCAAGGAAACAGGCCAAGATGACAAAGGGGCTCCTGTCCCTCACTGAAGGACCGGAGCTTGAATTTCAAGTTCGCCTTATCCTTGCAAGATTTGAATGATTTCGCGATTTGAGAAGAACAAGTAGAGTACGTTTTGCCCGTTGAATACAACTTGAATGGACCATGAAGAGGAAAATTAACCCAAGATACAAGTTCGCTCCTGTCCCTCACCCAGGGACCAGGGCGATTTTCAAATGAAGCTCCTGTCCCTCTCCAAGGGACCAGAGCGATTTTCTTAAAAGACAAGTTTTTAGCAAGAGTGAAGCAAGTTTCAAGTTTGACATGAAGAAAGGAAGGCGTGATCACCCCGTTGAAGATAATCTTGAAGGTTGGCAAAACACAAATGAGCTTATAAATGCAAGTTCGCTCCTGTCCCTCACCAAGGGACCAGGGCGAAATCTAGGTTATCTAACATCTCCCTCCGAATTTAAACAACTCCAAGCCAAGATACAGGGTCAAGATGATATTTGGAATGCGTCTAAGAGGAACGAAGTTGCAAAAGACCACAAAACTTGCTCAATTTGGCTAAAGGCGCTCCTGTCCCTCTCCCAGGGACCAGAGCGAAATCTTCAAGTGTGCCTAATTTTAGAGTGCCAATTTCGTTTGCAAGACTCAAGAAGGAATAAGGAGCAATGTTTTACGCCTTGAAGACAATTTGATGTTGATATGATTAAGGGTTTGTGCCATAAATGCAAAATCGCTCCTGTCCTTCACTGGAGGACCAGGGCGATTTCTATAAAATCAAATATCTCCCTCCAGAATCACGCCAAGGCAAGAATTGTGCAGAGTGAGGAATGCCTTTCGAAGATGATAAACAAGGAATTGACCCCAAGACTCGACAAATTTTGGCTAAAATGCAAAAATCGCTCCTGTCCTTCAGTCAAGGACCAGGGCGAAAATCCTTAGAAGGGGCTCGTTTTGTCTTGAGAGGGCGAATTGAACATGCATTGAGCGAACAAATAGAGATCATTGATTGCCTCACATCATAAATTGGCGATTGAAAGGACAAGGATCAAGGATAAAAGACAAGTTCGCTCCTGTCCCTCACTAAGGGACCAGGGCGAAAATGGTTCTAAGAGGCATTCATTCCAAAAAATTGAATAGATCAAACTCCAAGTTACGAATGAAGATCCCAGTTTGGACGTAAAGGAAGTGACTTTGAACGTGAAAATCGATCCAAATTGGCTAAGGCGCTCCTGTCCCTCTCCCAGGGACCAGAGCGATGTGGTTAGTGTCCCTTATATCTCTCATGCTTAGGCGCCAATACCTTTCGAATTGCATTAAATGCTAAAATTCGATAAAACTTGAAATATTTTTAATTAAATGGGCATTTAATAAGTTCGCATAAGGCATTTAATAATTAATTTAGCCTTTTAAAAAATCGAAACTTTAATTGCAAAGGCTTTTTTTAATTAATTATTATTAAAATTAAATAAAAAGGAGTGCGCTTGGGGTTCTATTTTAATGTTTTTACAAAGGTCGGCCTCCTCTTTTTATTTAAATTTTGTTTATTATTGGCCTTATTTCCAAAAGTTGGCCTATGGGGATTGCAATGCATGAGCGCCTATAAAGGGGAGGTATGATATGGCATTTTAATCATCATTTAATCATTCATTCATATGCGATTTGGAGAAGAATAGAGGAGTGCGAAATCTCATCCAAGGAGAAGTGCGAATTTTGTTGGAAGTGGAGCGAATTCTCCCTCAAAGCATTGAAGACCCCAAGGGTGGTGAAGTTAATAAGGAAGACACATTTTGCTAAGGGAAGCTCACGTTGAAGACTTCAATCCACATTTTTGCCTAGCAAACTTGCTTAATTTTGCATCTTTTCTTAGAGTTAGCTCTCAAAGTGAGGTATGGCGAAGTCCTCTTTGTCCAAATTTTGAATTTTAAATCGTCCTAGTCTCAATCTTGAATTTTGAATTTTGAAATTTTGAATTTCCAGTAGCTCAATCATATTTAGGAAATGATAACTCAAAGACTTATCATGAAGTTTCCTAAATTTAAACTTTAATCTAATCTATACTTCTACATTGCAAAATCTATTACTCATTATGAAATGTTGTAGGTGTCACAATGGCGACCCCAAAGGCGGGAGCATCTACCAGTCGTCCAGCCCTCATGAAGGAAGATCAGAAGAACGAAGAATTGGAGACCAAGATCGTGTCAAAATGGAGCAACATTGGAGATACCAACTTGGGAAACTTCAGTGTGAAGAAGTTTCGAGAGGTCCCTTACATTGGCAAGCCGTCACCTGTCGCAAGGAGAATAATTGAAAGTGGCATTATCAAGGCGGCCGGCTTCCCTCCAGCAATCTAGTGCCATGAGTTGATGATCGAGTGTGCCCACCATTACGACCCACAGTCAAGATTGATCGTGTCCAAGGAGGGAAACGCTTTGGCCTATCTTTCAGAGGAGGCTATAAGTGAGGCTCTCCATCTTCCGGAGCACAGAGATATGATTTACAAAAGCCTAGAAGGAGCCAGGTCCATGTACGAAGATGATCCAGACACTTGCCTAAGCATCATCAATAAGAACTGGTTACTCGAGTCGTCCTCGCCTGAGCAAGATTCCAAACACACCACATAGGATTGACTTCCAGGAGGAGTACAGAGATTTGATAACATTACTCAACCGAGTTACAGGAGCTCCTCAAGCCTTCTATTTTGAGAAGTGGATGTTCTACTTCATCCAAGTGATAGTTCAGGGAAAAGGAACAATTCATTGGGCTAGAATGATTAGCCATTGCTTGGACGTACAGTTAAGGAGACTGAAGGCTACCAAGTCCTTCCACATGAGTTCATACATCATATATGCCTTGATCAGGAGCTTTGAATATGCAGGACTACCTCACAGAGGAGTGATTGGAAGAGGGCCCGGGGAAGTTAGAGTTTGTGATTCCTATGTTCACTTGCATTATCTGCCAGAAAGTGACTACAAGTTAGTCAATGATACCATCACGATGAACATCACCAGGACATTGCAAGGCAGGATTCACAATTGACTATCTCAGGATGCACAAGAGCTTGTAAAGAGGTATGGTGCTTGGTTCATCCAATTTCAGAAATTTACTTATATTAGAGTTCATGGATGTCCTTCACCTCCCTACATGTTGCCGAGATATCTGACAGACAGAATAGTGTTACTTGAGGTAACTAGATAGTTGGCAGCTTATACGAAGGCATTCAGACATAGGCATGGAAATGGAATTCCTGTGCCTATCATACTAGGAAATTCAGTTGAGGTATGCCCTAATGTTCCAGCCATGGATGATGTAGAGAAGGAGTTGGCCTTATATTCATTTTCATTTTTTGCCTTGAGAGAAAGTTTTGATCCTTATGGGTATATAGAGGAGACAGTTGGTAGAAAGTACAAGCATGAATTTCAGGTGGAAGACTTTTTCATGAATCTCGCAGATGATTTCGAAGTAAAGAGAAAGATGCATTCCAGATTACCTTTGGACTTAATCAGAAAATGCAAAATTTACAGAGTGGCCGACTAAGCTCAGGACAGTGGCAGACATCTCCAATCTTCGTATGATCGAGAAAACAAAGCAGTGAGGATAGATTGGAATGAGCCTGAGATTTTGGATCTAGATGCTTTGATGGCTCCAGTTTTGTCTTGTACTCGCAGATGGGTAGATGTGCAACATCAAAAGCTGAGAGAACAGAACATATCTATGACTTTTACTTTGGAGGAAAGACCAGGAGAAGGAGCAAGTGTAAGTGAAGGTAATCCTTATCCCAGAAGCACGAGCAAAGGCAACCTTCGAAGCGCAAGTGAAGGCAATCCTCATCCTAGAGGCTTGAAGAGGAAAGAGAGACCTGAGAAAAGAGAATCCTCCAAGAAGAAGCAAGAGGCCAATTGAGACCGTTCATCCGGCACATCTTCTCGACAAGAGAAGAGGACACTTGGAATGGAGGAATCTATGGAACTAATGGTACAGAACGATAAACAGGAAGAAGGACAGGCACCTCAACGTTCATCAAGTCGATCTCTCCAAGTCAATGAGCTACATGAAGACAAGAATGATGACGAAGTGACATCTCCTGTCAGAGAAGAAGAAACATTGCCTAAAGAGATACAGGTTAGAGAAACAAGATCTGCCATTCCAGATTGGTTGAAGGAGAGACTAACAAGGGTGATTGTGATCGAGGACGAAGATAATGTGATTGATTTAGAAAGCCTTGTTGGAAATTCTCAGGAAGTGACAGAAAAGAGGAAGGCCACTAAGATGTCCAAGATGATCAGAGATGAGACAGGATCCAGGAAATTGCAGATAGCTACGCCAGCAGTGGACAAGTATGAAGGTGAGATCCTCGCAGAGGAATATGATGTAGAGACATTCGAGCTTGGTCCACTCATAGCCGAACAAACATTGGATGAGGCAACCGATTCGTTTGAAGCGCTAAAAGACAAGCTTAAGGAAGAAATGGAAAAGAATAGAAAGCTTGAGAGAGAGGTCGGTGCTTGGATAGGCTACTTTAGCCATCTCAATCAGCCTTTGGGACGTCAGGATCCAACAGTATCTCCCGTGCAGGCACTTCCCATTGAATCAGTTGGTGAGGCAGAGAGAGTCAGGAGTTTGGTCCAGCTTATGAGCTCTTGGATTGACAAATCCCATACAGTTGCTATTGAATTTGCAACAAGAATGATGCAGACCATTCATCGAGCTATCCAGGTTCTTGAGATCATCCACAACCTAATGATAACGGTAGCCGCCTTTGCTCATACTAAAGATGTTATCATTCCTGTCCTGCAAGTAATCAGACAAACATCAAGGAAGGTCCTAGCACAAGAAAAGATAATGGATGGAGGACCTCATAGTTTACTTCAGTGGTCAACTTTACTTGAGATGAAGGAAGTTCTCTTCGAGGACATCAGTACCAAATGCAATCATGTTGAGGAGGTCGTCCACCTGATCCAGGACAGAGTGTTTGAGGTATTATGTACTATTCTTGGCAGGAGGATCGAAGTTGAGACAGATGTGGATTTACAAGAATTAGAAGAAAGAGTCAAGGTCATCTTTTGCAAAGATGAGAATGTTATCACAGATGAGCAACGGGACCAAATGTTTGCTACCATGCTCCTGATTGAGAAGATCAAAAAACTTGAACCTGAATGGGACACTGCTCTTCTCAAGGCTTTCGATCAGGTCATCCACTTGGAGGAGCGAATGAGGAATCTTCCCGAGATTCCAATTGCTGAGATTGAAGGAATCGTGTCTAGATTCATTGCATATGCTAAGAAAGAACATTGGAAAGGGAATAAGATTCTAGAAGATAGGTTGTTATAGATGACATGGCACCTTAATTATCATTGGTCTATGTTTCCTAGATTTTTGTGCCAAATTAAATATTTGGCTATGCATTTAATATTGTTCAATAAAAAGGGGACTATTTGTAATAAACCCTAATTAGGGTTTAGGTGTCAAAATCTTAGCCGTTGATCTTCTTTTGATTTGGGCCGTTCATTGTAATTGAGGATGCTATATATACCCTCACTCCTTTTCATTTTGTCATGAGATATTAGAAATTAGAAAGAGAGAGCAATAAGAAATAGTTAGAGTTTAGAGCTTTCGGAGAAGCAAGTTATTTTTGTAGCAAGATTGAGCTTTGAAGAAGGAATTTCAAACAATTGTTGTTTATGATGGCTTTGAGATCAATAAAATATTGAAGTTATGGTGTTTTATTGCAATTCTTGTGGTTATCTTCATGGTTGTTTACTTTCTTGAATCATTCTAAGTCAAAGTAGTATTTAAGTTTGAAGGACTAAGTGTTGGGCTTGATCTTTGGTGAGATTCACTTTCCAAACCACTAGCTTCTTGCTGATTGTAGGAACGCCTTGCGTGGTCAACTGGAGAAACTTGAATCACCTAAACCTTCAATCGTCATTGAACTTTGGATATGTGCCTTTGTGGTAGTGTCTATGATCCTTGATGAATTGAAAGATCATTTGTTACCTTAGAAGATCGCATCAATTTCAGTTGAGTTGTTATTTTATGGCAATATTGAAGTTGGTAGAATCTTACCAAGTCCTGCCCGCATTGAGTCATTCTTAGGATTAGATTAGAATTTATCTCTTGCAAGCCTTACCCTTTTGATCTTTTTGGAAATTCATTAGTATTTAGGAAATCTTGTTCTTGCAATTCGGATACGTAAGGCCCCTTGATGAAACAGCAATCACAACGACCACTGGTGCTTATCCATACGTAGAGACCCTACATAAAAGAACATTGGAGTCACCCTGATTGATCCTTTTTTGCGACATCTTCAGCAATCAGAGACTTTATTCAAGAGAAGATAAGGTACCCTTGGGTATTTTATTCTGTGTATGATTGTGTACAAAATACACGTCAACACTTACCTACTAAATTGACATCACTCGACCTCTTTCCAACCTAAGGAGGGAGAAATGACTATACCATTGCCTAGCCACCCGAGAAAGTGCATTTCTTCAAACGAAAGGCTAATAGAAAAAGACCTTACTACTACCAACAGCTAAGCTAAGACAACTAACCTTAAAAGCAAAAAAGTGGGGGTCCCCATTTGCAATGGGGCAATGTGTGAATACGTCACAACAAGGCCCCACCAAATAATATTAAATTTAATTCTCCTAAAAAGGTTCACATTTTATTTCAAATTTCCAATATGACGATCGACCATTTGTTTAATGATTTCAGTGATGCCTTGAGAGAGAGTTGGCCAACAATTTTATCTTAATAGATGCATGCAATTTCTTTCCAAGATAGTGATTGTGAACTACACTCCTTTGAAATCATTGACAACAATATTTCCAACATGATCTTCATCAAATGTTCTTGCAAAGACATCTTCTCATCTATCATGATCGAGAATCACCTATTTTTCAAGAAGGCCTTCCTCTTATATGATGTCTCGTGTAGCTCTTAGAGGTGTTTCCAAATTTTTAGAGAAGATTTGCTTGAAGGAATCTTCTGGAGCATTTCATATGTGATGGATAATTTAATGAACACAATGGCTTCACGATTATGTGCATCGAACTTGTCTTGCTCTTTCCCCGTAGCTGTTGGCTGAGTCCGAGTCTTGAGGAGAATTTGACCAAGGCATCAATATTCGGAGATGGTGAGCTTCCTTTGTTTCTAGTGCTGTAATATTTTTTTAGTGAACCTTTGGTTGCCTTGCAACATGATGCTGGACATTGAAGCCACCCTCCTATACTCCCAAGTTAAGAAAATTGAGAAACCTGTTGCTGTTTGAAAACAACTGAAAATTTTAGGAAAAAATTAGAAAACCCAAACAGCGAGCAAAACCCACGATTTATTTTAAAAAAATTGGCAAAATACCTATAATAGAATTCTAGAAATTTGTAGAAAACATGCTCTCTAATCGTTCAAAAACCCTAGGCACCAAAAAAACCACGATCTTTATTAGAAAAAATCATCAAAAAATTGCTGTTGCAGAATATTTCTAGGCTGTGGAAATAAGTCATGATTTTATCAAAAGATCGTTCAAAAAGTTCCAAAATATTGTTGGAAAAATGGTGCTCGAAAACATTGTAAAATCTGCCAAAAATAACATGAAGTCCATCGCAGTTCCGAAATAACCTAGTTGCATGTCCAAAAAACATAGAAAAGCGAAATAACCTAGTTGCATGTCCAAAAAACATAGAAAAGCTGACGTGTTTTCTTGAAAATTGGAAGCGATTTCAGTCCCAAAAAATGACATGATTTCTAGCCAATAAATGATGTGAATTTCAGATGGGAGAAAACCCGCAATTTTCACAATTGAAAAGTCTATGATTTTAATTCAAAAAATAGTTCAAAAATCTTTTGAAAAACCTTCACAAATTTCAGGTAAAAATCACACAAATTTTGTTGAAAAAAATCATAAAAAGACTTTGTACGAAAATTTACAGCTACCTTTGATAAATCCTCTTTCATTGATCTCGAGGTTTCTTCAAAACTAGAGCTTTAATACCATATTACAAAAAGTAATGACACAGAATGATTATCAAGATAACGAAAGTCTCCTTAAATAAGAGATACAAACAAATTATCCAATAAGGATAAGATCATGTAATGTCCCCAATTTTTAAGTTGACATTTAATTAAATTGATTTTTATTAAGTTATCAAAATATAAATAAAATATTCATATGATGACTTAATGTTAATTAATTTAATTAAATAACAATAAAATAATAGAATATTATCTAGATGTTTCTTGGAGGGCTTTATAAGGAGGTCCTGGCGTCATAGCAAGGGCATGCTTGGATTTGATCAATGTTTAAAGATTTATGGGGATGAAAACCTTTAGGAGTTGATCGAAGGGTTGGACAAAAACCTAGCTCTTCTTGGGAGTGGGTTTGCGACGGAGTTCACAACTGAGCTAAATTTGTGAAGTCTTCCTCCGAAGACAAATTTGCAGTTTGCAGTAGTAAACTTTATACCTGCTGTTGAACAATAAAGTTCATAGAGTCTGATATAATAGAAGGATTGAATAGATAGTATTTGCCATGGATTTGGTATAAATAATAATCGGAGCTTTCCAGTATTGGCAGACATTATTATAGACCTTGGTTCTGAATAATATTTGTGTGGGCCTGATTCATATTTAGGGTGCTTTTGTAATGCTGGCAATAAATAATATTAAATCGTGGCTTTAAGAATTGACGGAAAGGAGAAGTTCGCCTTTATAAGGTTCGACAAATTAATCTTGGGACTCTTTCGTTATTGGGTTTATTGATTTTTAAGAAGTTATCGACGCTTCACTATATTGGCAATATTGGCGCTTCACCATATTGGTAAGATAGTAGTATGACATTGTGGTTGGAGGAGTGATGCAGGTGATAAATACAAGTGGCCTGACACATTTATGAACGTTACTTACAAGCTTGGTATATTGGATGGTGCAGGCAAATGTTTATATGGACTTTTGTAAGGGATTATAAGATTTATGCAGCTGCAGACTAAAGGTGTGATGAATTAATTGCTGTATAAAGATGCTCTTGTCCATACCATGAAATCTAGGGTGGAATAAATAATACAAGACAGATATTGTTCCATTAAGAAGGCTATTTACGGAGCAACTTCCTTTGAGGCCTTCAGTGTGGTGCTGTGCTTAGACGGGTATTGGCGACGGTAAGTTTGCGTCTTCCAACACAAACTTTCTCTATTCCTAATTGCACACAATTATCCTGGCTGCCGTGAAGGGAGTATGAGCTGTTTTGAGATTTGCGCGAATACATTCAGTAGTATCAATTTCCAAACCACACTGCTGCATCAAACATTTCCAGATTCAAGAAGCTAAAACGGGTACTAGCTATGGTCAATTATATTGTGTGATCACAGATAGGACTCAAGCTTTCCTGTCATCAATTCTATCAATAATCTTGGTGCACACAATTCTGTTTATTTGCTTTCTTTAATTTCAAATCTGTGACATTATGATGGGACTAATCAGAAATTGCAAACCAAATGATTTCATGAATAAAAGAGTGATAATGCTTATGAACCAAGTTCCTGAGTCATTTGTATGTTCTCAGTTGTTAACTTGTTATGTTAATCTGGGAAATTAGTTTGGAAATTATAATTTTGAATATTAGGAGTATTTTGCAAGTTTGGTATCTTTTAGATCGGCAAGTAAGAAAAGCAAATGCCAACTAAAAGAACAAAGAATATTCTTGAAGTCTATCCTAATAATATAAGTGGCCATTAAAATTAAATATTATTTTAATATAACAATAACAGTTATCAAGAGACACACACAAGAGATGATGGTATAAGGAGTGTATTAGTTATTATTTTAGCACATGATAATAAATGGTGGATCGGGCAATGTTCCAATCTATTTGTAGTTGTACAATATGATTGCTTGAACTTAGGGTGGTCTTGTTTTATGTCAAAGTAGTTTTTAAGATCAGTCTCAAGTGGGACACCAATTTGGTGTGTGAATGCCACCAAGGAGATTGCTATCGCTATACCTTGTATGTTGTTCAATATGCTGCACACACAATAATTTCCTCTAGATCAAAAAATGCTACTCTATGAAGTCTAGAATCCTACCTAATATACAAAGCCAGATCATCATTCAGTGTATGACACCTTGTCAACCCCCAAGTACATAAATGGTGTATCTAATTTGGACCATTAAAATTCAATCATCACCAAAGTTCGATGAAGGGGGATTATAATAGAAGTGCATAAATGCTTTAACATACCCCTTTAATCCTTAGCTGGAGAAGTAAGAAGACGTGCAGATTAACCTTGAAGAAATGATGATAGCTTCTGCATTGTTGTGAAGAAAGATTGCATTTGCAAGCATGATGAGGACACATAGGTTGTTCTATATTTTTGGGGTTGAATAGGGGACACCCCATATGTTGATATTATTGCTTTAATTTTCCCCGCTTCAATAAGTCAATGGATGTAATCTTTGAGGCCTCTCAATCCTCTCTTTTTCAGTTTATAAATTCATATTTTTTAAAGTATTATTGAGATTCATCTAATTGCTGGTTTTGGCTAAAATAGTAAGGGCTTGTTTTTTCTTCTAAAAAAGTTCTAGGACTGATTAGGGCATCCTTAAACAATATTCATTTGTTCTTAATTCTGTAATGATTGTGAACATGCAAAAATTGCATGTATCATGTATTTACCAAATATTATGTAGCTGACTTGCACTATTGTTTCTATACTCTTAGTTGTAAACATTGATATATGAAATGGAATGAGTATCAAAGTGTTTTAGGCATCATGAGCATTTGATTTATCTATTTTTATCAGTGCTATAAAACATTTTCTTAATTGTATGCTTTTACTCTTTTGGTGTTAACAAATGTCATGTATGGAATAGGAACATGACAATGAAAGATAAATGATCTTTCTTGTATTTGTTATGCTTAATTTCCATTTGATGCAATGTTTTCAGTGTTAATGGCATTTATGCCCTAGATCTTCTTGTCTCTTTCATGTTATAAGGTAGAAAACAACACATCAACCTCTATTTGAACTTGAAAATAATTAGATTTGCAAACTTACACATTGCTCTAAAAACTGATATGTTAAGATTTATCCAAGTAAATAACGACACAAGAATCTATGAATGTCTCAATGCCTCATTCTTGGGAGCATTATGTTGTGAGGCCTCTTATCTCTTTAATGCCATGAACTAGCAAACAACACTTCAACCTCCGCTTGAGCTTGGACACAATGAGAACTGCAAACTTACACATAACTTTAACCAATATATTATGATTTATCCAAGTAAATAATGCCACAAGAATCTATGAGTGTTTGGAACACCTCATTCATCAATGCTATGAGAGTAGCACGTGCATTCTACAATCAAAAGGAACTACAAGCCACTCATACAATTCTTAGCTTGTTTTGAATGTTGTTCTCTACAAATTGTCTTTCTTGATTCTTACTTGACAATACCTAGATTTGAAATCCAACTTTGTAGAGGACTTAGGGTGCTAAGGTTGGTCTAGATCATGAACCCATGGAGAGTGTACTTATTCTTGAGGGTTATCTTATTTCAATGCATATCCTTCATGAACCATAGGTTCTAGGCATGATCAGAAAAGGATAACTACAGGGAGAAGAACTAAACGGTTCACAACTTAATCTAACAAAGCTTGCGAATTTTCTTTACCTCATTAGCTTCCATCTATGGTCTCTCATAGAGGTCTATGTTGTGGAGAGGACAATCTGGTAGTAATTAGATCTAATACTCCAACACTCAACTATTCTCTTTGGTGGTGTATCCCTAGGTTCTTTGAAACTCTTTTTAAATTGCTATAACACTTCCATTTGCTTTTTCTCTTTGTTAGTTTAGACGCTATAAGATGCTTTATATTCAACTATCTCATAGTCTTGCTTATCTTTTCAAAGATCCAAAGTAAACTCCCCACTAGCATGGATCAATATTTTGGCATGATTCACAGTCATCAAGGATATATGTGATTTAACATCATTTGCTTTCACAATGTTATTTTACCCATCTTTGACAAAATGATACTTGTTGGCTCTTCTTATGACAATAGCATCTCTCATGTGCATGTGGGCTGCTGCAGACCACAAACAAGAACAACATTTTTCCACAGTCAAAGCAATGAAATGTTCATTAATCCAGATTTCAAACTTAATTTGTATTGTTTGGTAACTTCTTTCTCTAGTTATTGCTTCCATGAACCCAATAAACAAGGATTAAAATGGTCATATGTATCCAACACAAGCTTGTGCACTCTCTCTTCGGAAAACAAATTCGCTTGTGAACAATAATTAAAAGAGCATGAATTTTACTAACTTTTAATCTTAATTGGGAAGAGTTTAGTAAGTTCACCTTTATCATGAGCCTCATTGCTTCTAAGCATACCTCTCTTTAGATGGAAGCACTACAAATCTTCTCATCCACATTGGAGCTGGCTCCAGTTCCTTATAAAGTCATTGCCCCCCACCTTTTATTGTTAGATGTAATTTCCACCATTCCTCATTTTGCAGTCATCAACACCATAATGATCACATAGCTTTCTAGACTCTTTCTTTGCTAAAGTTAAGTAGCATTATGCTTGCTTTTCCCTTTTGGCTTGGAAACACGTTGTTTTTACACATGTGAAGAAGATTCAGTTGACTCATCTTCTTTTGCATCTCAAGATGATTGACTAGGGAACAGTCCTTGTCCATGTCTTTAGGCTTGGACAACAGCACAGGTTTCCTAGAATTATCGTGGAACTCAACAATATGCTTTATCACGATGTTACAATTACGTGCATATTTGCTAAATTAACTTTTACAATTTTTGCACACGTTGGCCTTGGTTTTTACTAAAATATTGTCAAGTAATCGACCTTTCTTTTTCATGAAAAATAGGATATAATTTCATCATGTTGAATTTCTTTCCTGGCCTCTGCTCTCAATAGAAGTTGATTTAGGGGTACTTGGCTGGCATGGGGCTGCCCTTTCTAATGTTTTTGAGGCGGTTCTTTTCTCAACCCTTCACTTGCTTTGAGAATCTTCATGGAAATTCTTAGCTTCCTCATGAAAGCCTTCATGATCCTTCTCGGCCTTATATGCTTTTCCATGAAAAATAGGATATAATTTCATCAAGTTGAATTTCTTTCCTGGCCTCTGCTCTCAATAGAAGTTGATTTAGGGGTACTTGGCTGGCATGGGGCTGCCCTTTCTAATGTTTTTGAGGCGGTTCTTTTCTCAACCCTTCACTTGCTTTGAGAATCTCCAGGGAAATTCTTAGCTTCCTCATGAAAGCCTTCATGATCCTTCTCCGCCTTATATGCTTTCCCAAGGAAAAGAGACAGTTGTGACATCATGTTTTCTCAATTATTCACCTCCTTTGAGAACCTCCATGGAATCTTCTAGCTTCCTCATGAAAGCCTTCATGATCCTCCTCAGTCTTAAATGCTTTCCCAAGGATGAGAGATGGTTGTGACATCCTCATCCAACTTGCTGAATCTTACTTTATCATCTTAAGATATTCTTTTTTCTTTAGCAGGCATGCTTTTCATTTTCTGATTCGACTGACTTGTGGTATCTCTGGTTGCCAAGGGGCTAATTCACCTTCTCATCTTGTTCTAGCTGGCTTACTAATGAGCATCATTCTAGTATTGTTGAGTATCATGAATGCTATTAGTTTGGTTTATATATCATGGATTACATGCATTGCGAAGCACAATAAAGGTATTTGGTGCAATGAGTTATTTTATTCCAGGTCCAAGAAGTATAGCACAGCCCATAACCCATGATCATCCTTTGCATGTGTGGTTAGTATTACTAGAGTAATTCTTTGTGTAATGTGTCCAACTCCAGATTAATGTTCCCATGTGAAAATGTTAACTATTTCTTTGTTTAAGCATTCTAGTGTCTGTACCTGGGAGGCTAGGACAGTAGGCTAACGTTTATGCTGGCTGCCTGAAACTAAGTTCCCTATCATTTAGATCTATGCATAGCATTGGTGTGGCTGAAATTCTTAATCAGTGGCACAGCCCTGCTTGAAATTATTTATCTGGTGGCTATGTAGAAACCTTGTTTGAACTTCATTTAAGTACACTAATTGACACATGTACATGGTTTGGTACAATATCTCTTTTTCACTCAGAGCTTTGGGTATATAAGACGTCTCCTGCCAGAGTTCAATTTTTATCTAGAATTATTTCATTTTAATACTCAAATCCTTTTAGTGGATAGCTATGAAGCTTGTTTTTTTCTCTTGGTGTCACGTTATGTTATAAATTTATAATAGTTATATAGATATAAACCACACACATATATTGATCCTCGATGAGATATCTAATGTTGAAGTCATTCTCTTATTAGTTTTATTTGAGATTTACCCGAGATTATAGCCATAATTGTGATACAATCTTTACTACAGATATTCCCACAGATCAGCAGATGGATATTGCATCAGTGCAGACATATCTTAGGGATTTGTATGAATACAATGTCCGCATGCGGGAAGACTTTTTAGCTGCACAGTCTGTAATCAGAGATATTGTTCAGCGGCTCTCTCCTCACAGTGATATTTGTCGAGAATAAATTTTATATACGAATATTAGGTTGATTGCCATCCACATTGTTCTTGTTGCCAAGATCTTCAGCTTCTATGCTCTGTAGTTGCTACTTCCAAGGGAGCTTTACTTCAGGAGTACAAGCCATCTTCCTAGCTTACCAATCTTCTCTTCAATTTAATTCGTCAAAATGGATAAGCTTTGGTTGTTTTTAGAATCCTTATTCAGAGGACTGCCAAGACATCAGCTCAATTCAAGGAAGAGAAAAAAAGATTGGTGAATTCTCTGAAAGAAGCTTCATGGAGTTAATCATATGGTGGTGTTTTTGGTGTCCAATTTTCCTAACCCTTGTTGAGACCTAATTTGGCAGATTATCACTTCGATTGTACAGATTTTTCAGAGGTGGTAATACTGAATCGGTATAACTGGATGGCTTTCAATCCTTAAAAAATGGTACAAGCAAGTGTTGTAACCTGCCGATTCATACTTGCTCAGAAAAATGTCCATTCTCAAACTTAGTTATTGGTTTTCTTAAAGTTTAGGATCTTGCTGGCGGACACTCTGAAGATGCGTCCACTCAGTTTCTCACTTGAAGAAGATTGTAGGTTGGCATGATAGAGCAATAATATCTGACAGTTTTGCTCGCTAAAATCAAGGGTAAAGCATGCCTGAAGAAATGTCAGAATGTCAAGAAATTACCGTAAGATCAGTTAAGTTCCTCTAATAAGCTTTTTCATTAAGTTACGAGAGTTGTTTTTTGATATAGATTTCATTTCTGGCCATGGCATTTTGTTGAGGTTGCCATTGAAAACTAAGATCTACTGTTGGATTATTGTTTTACTGATAGGAGCTAACTGGCACTGCCAGTGTTTTTATCCAATTCAATTACTAGTACTACCATCATTCTTTTTAAAGTTGTATTTTATTATGGAAATTGTTTGCCGAATATCATCAGATGCTCTGTCCCAAGCTAATCAGCCGCCCGCTTTAACTGCATGGTGACACTTGAACGTCTTACATCTGTAAGAGACTGTTCATCCTGAATTTTGGACTTAAATGTGTTATTATAGATAATGCAATATCTGGATTTTCATTTGTTGAGACGGCAGCTATCACTTGCAAAGATAAATATGCAGGATCGTTTATATTCTCTTCATCAAATATGACTGATTATTTTAGTAGCCTAATATTATTAGCTTATTGCATATATAAGATTCAAATAACATGAGAAATATTGTTGCAAGGAAACAAGATTATGTTTTAATAGTTAACTTTGAAAGTATAATAATACAATTCAAATTTCTTAGTGTACACATTAATAAGGGAATTTCTCGTACCATTAAACTGCCTTATATTGGATTCCCTTTTAGAGTATAATAATATACATCAAGCATGTGTCTCTATGCAGGAAGAGGTGTGAAGCATAAAGTATTTTATTATCCTTCTGGCATTAGGCATCTAAAAATGTGTTTATATGAAGTTATGAACAATCTGAGTTTATGCTTCGGCTTTCACAACAATCCTATTGAAATCAACTATCCCTTTTTCCAAAGAGAATAACATGCCTCGATCTTTCATAAATGTTTGAGGACACAAATGTGCGTGCACACAAATGAATGTGTAACATGTACACATACGAACATAATTGTTTGTGCATGTGTACCTTAGGTTATGTTTTTGTTTCATGATGTCATTCAAAGATGGTGAAATTCAAATTATTTAACTTTTCATGGAAAACTAAATTTAGTATGGGAAGAGCACCAATAGTGGATCACTTTCCAATTACCAATCACTCTTTGTGCACCCAACCACCCGATTCCAAAAAAAATGATAATGAAAAGCTCATTAATAAGTTTCACATGTACCAATAGCCTATCACTTTTTAGCTTTTTCTATCCATAATTGATCCATTTGTGCACCAATACTGAGACATTTGTGTACAATTACTGAGACATTACATTTGTCCAAACTACTGAGACATTACATTTGTCCACAAATATGGACAGTTATTTGAACATCTTTATTTGTACTTTTTGACCCTTGTACGCATAGTTGATCTCACAATGTGTGTCGTTACTACCGAGAAGCCAAAACCTTAGTTATAAGCAGTTAAGTTGCATATTGAGACAACAATTTTTTTGTCAAAATCTGATGTACCATTTAGGATCTGTGGGCGCACGAAGTTAGCTATAACCACTATTGGTAGGCTTCCCTAATATGATAAATTACAATTGGATCAACACACATGGTAGCATTAGTTAATCTTTTATTTTATTTTTCACGTGAAAATGCACTATACATATAGAAAAATAGGTTGTTAGTACAGATTATAATCATTAGCTGATCAATTATTATATTGGTAATCATTAAAATAACATTTCATTTATGAAATTTAGTAATCAATATGGTAGATCAGCCATGATCATCAATTTGACTTAGCAAAATTATCAATCAAAACTTAATTAACCTAGTTATTCAAATAGGTTAATTAGTGATATAACTAGGTTAATTAGTTCACATCATTGGTTGATTATTTATTTTATTGGCAATCATTAAAATAACATCGCATCTATGAAATTTAGTAATCAATATGATAAATCAACCATGACATTTAGTCATTGATTTAACTTGGCAAAATATTAATCAAACTTAATTAATCTAGTTATATCCAAAATTTAAAATGAATAACATCTTTTTTAAATGGGATATCTCATTGCCAAAATGTCTTTTGTTTTGGCTGAGATCCTCTGTGTTTTGCTTTTCAAAACTTTTCTTATGTTTTTGTGTTTTGGATGACTGTTCTTATTAGTACTGTTTATGTGCTGTTATAGTACTGTTATGGTGTTATGACTGGAATAGGGTCATTGAGATGATAGGGGTTCGCAAGTCGACCCCTTAGTTTCTTTTGGCTGGGATCCTCTGTGTTTTGCTTTTCAGAACGTTTCTTATGTTTTGTGTGTTTTGGATTACTGTTCTTATTAGTGTTGCTTATGTGCTGTTATATGACTGTTATGGTGAAGTTTATAGTTCATGCTATGTAAAGGGTCAACGCTCTAGTTCTGACTGCTTTCTTAATAGAAAACAACTTAAGTAAAATATGTATCTAAATATATATTCACAATTTTATTAATTGATTTAATATTTTTATTACTTAAATTATTAATCTAATTGCAACCCATTCAAAATAAATAAATAGTATCTAATTTCTATTTTAACTTTTTGAACCAATGAATAAATAAATACAATTTCTTTCAATTTTATCTTCTTGTCTTTTTAAAAAAAAAATATTATCCGTAAATTGAGTCACTCGATACACCTATTTTGCAACCAAATAAATAATCAATATCCTTTTGTTTGATTGTAGTAAAGTATTTATAATCATTTAAAAATAACTTGGGACCTAGGAAGGGAATAGAGATTTCTATCCTCGCCAACATCAAATGATTTAAGAAAATTTCTTGTATCCTCACCAACATCAAATGATTTAAGAAAATTTCTTGTCTAGTTTAACTTGTAGATTTATCAAATGATTTCACCTTTTATTTTATAAAATTTCAAAGTTTTTAAGACATCTAATTTATAAAATTTCAAAGTTTTTAAACGGCATCCGTAAATTACAATTACATTTAGAGATTTTGTATGAACCTACTTGTACAATCACATATTATTCTTTCCCCTTGATCATATCCACCAACAATGGAGTAACATTTGGTAGCTCATGTTTTATTTTATTTCTTTTATACCTAGTTTTTTAAATATGAATTCTTCATTTAATTTGTGATTGGTTTTTAAATTTTGTATATATATATATATATACTTCATCACTCTACAAAATGATGTTATATATATACTTCATCACAAAATGATGTTTTCATTTTATTAAATTTTTTATTTTTTTTTCAAATTATTAGTTTTTGGATTTATTCTAGGGGCAGTGTTATTCTATTTGATTGCATTTTAACACTTTGTATTTCAGTATTAACATTTATTTTTGGCTTGTAAATGTCTTCAATTCACCTTTTTTTAAAGGTGTTTTTCATTTTATTAGTTCTTGTAGCTAATACTAGCTAATACTAATAATGTTTTTATGTTAGATTTTGTGTTTTTTATTATGGTATAAATATCTTTTACTACTTAGGATTTTATTTTATTTTGTTTTGTTTTTAAATTATTGCTTTGGCCTTTCATTAATAAGTGTTTTTTAGGTGTTTATTCTTATCAATTTCTTATAGTTGCTTCTCTACTAACTTTAACCTACTAACCATTGATTTTTAGGGGTTGTATCAATTTTTTTTTTGTTCTTTTAACTTTCTATGTGTAGATTTGTTCATTGAAGGCTTAAAAGCTTGCAAACTACTAACATTGTGATTTTATTAGATTATTTGTCAAAGTTGAATTCAAAAATTGCATTCACATGTTAATCTTTGTTTGTTATAACTAATTATGTATGCTTTCCTCTCACACCTTATGGTTACTCTGTTGACCAAAAATAATTTTTTTATGATCGTTTTGTGTGTTGTGTGCCTTAAGGCGATTTTAAGGATCAAAAGTGGCTTCTCACTTGGGTTTATTAAAGGATAGTCATGTATACCCTTCTCATGTTTTAGGGTGTTCTTAAGAATAAAAAATGACTATTCCTTTCATTTTTTAGGGGTCTAGAGACCTTAAAAGTGATATCAATCAAAAAATCCAAAGCTCATGTTCTAATGGGGCATACAAATTCGAAGTAAGAAATATTGTTCTTGGCTAAGGGGTTGTGTATTTTAAGTACACCGTGAAGTGAGGTGGTTTCATCCACATACCCAAGTCTTAGAGAATGTGTCTCAAAGTTGAAATTGTTGTTTTTGGTGTGGCACTAGTTAAAGGGCATGGAGTAGTGGGAAGAGATTTGACTTCATTCTTACACAAACAATACTCTAATTTTATGAATTTGAGTTTCACATATCTTTGGGTATATCATTGATTTCCTAGACAAGCATGTATAAGTTTAGCTTGAGATTTTTTTGTCATTTGCCACTTATGATGTACTAGTAATTACTCTTTGTGTACCCTTTAGATATATTAGTTAGCTCAAAAGATAATCACACCTTGAATAATATAGGTTGCTTTAGTATCTTTCTTGACTTTGTTTGTATGCCACCTATCATTAAATGTTAAGATTAATTAAACATGGAAAACTGATATTCATAATTCAAAATTTGGGGCAAAACAACCTAGATAGGGGCATTGGGTGCCCTAGTCTAGAATAGGGGTGTTGGGTGCTCTAGTTCAGGATAGGGGCTAGGCACCCTAATCCTAGCAATTTGGGCCAAGAAAAAGGTCGTGAATAGGGGAATGCACTAGGTTATTAGAAATTGTCTACAAATTGAGCACAATCAAGCATGAATTAGGTACACATTAGGCACAACCACCAAAGTTGGTCCAAACTAAGTGTGAAATTATAGAGGGATACAATTTGTCGCTACATTTAGCCCCCACTTTAGGTAGGAGCATGAAATTATGGTCACACTCTTGGGTAAAGTATGGGAAAGGAAAATATTCTTTCACTAAGACATCAAAGAGACAAAACAACACCAAGCTTGGCAAGGTGATAGCCCCCAAGACTTAGGATCTCATCAATCTATAATATCAAGAGAAAAGTTAAGTAAAAAATGAGCAATATGATCAACATTGAAAACACACATGGAGCATGCAAAACAACAAAGGTATGGAATCTAGGGCTAGTAAGATCCTTAGATACTTACTAGGAGCCATATTAGAAACTTAAGGCATGAAATCTAGGGCTAGTAAGATTCATGGATGCTTACTAGGATTCCTATTACAAACACATAAAGCATGGTCTCTAGGGCTAGTAAGATCCTCGTATGCTTACTAGGAGCCATGTGCACAAGGAGTCACAAGGCTAGCAAGCTGTGTTATGCTAGGTTGCTCATACATGACTGATATGCTAGGTGAGCTTCATGCCAATAGAATTAACAAGACAAAGAAAAAGATTATGTTTGTTGGGTAATCTTGATAAGGTATTGCAAAAGGGTGCTACAATGACAAAATAAAGTTCAAAGTGTGTGATCAAAGTGTATAAACCAATCTGCTAGTAGTTAGGAAAATAGTGTCTCAACCTTGCAATAATAAAATGGTATCATTGATACATGCAATGCACTGGTGCTAAATTCCGACAGAAGTCAGCTACAGTGTAGTGGGGCATCAATAGCAGGGTAGAGGTATTAACAACTGACACTCATCCGAGGTAGGGGCAATAGCAACGGAAGAAGCACTTGTTTACTGCCGCCTATAATAAACTCCCCCCTCGACATTATGCCCTACGGGGGCTTTGGAGCGATGGGGGTTTGGGGGCTTGCCCCCAACTACGAGGATTTGGGGAAGTAACCCTGACTATAGGGTTTGCAAGGGGGTTACCCCTTTCTGGTTTTGATCTAGTGATTGATTGGGGGTCCAAGGGGTAGCAAGCCTCAATGAGGGTTTTCTGGGGTAGCGCCCCCAAAACAAAATTTCACTTATAATTTATCATTGTGAAACCTAACAGTTTACCATTAGGTAATAGATCTAATGGTGGATATTTTGTGTGCTTTGCTTTTCCTAGAAGGCAACCATATTTTGTGAGGGCATTGAATTACGATTGTGTATTGTGATGTATTCGATGAGTTTGATAGCTATTGAGTTGCCTCTAAATCTTTGTTGGTGATACTCCTATAAGAAGCTTTCTCTACGAGTGTATTGTAATTTGTTGTCAATTTCTTAATAATATATTGGGAATCTTTTGGAGTGTGGGCATTTTCTCCTGAAAAGGTTTTCTTCACGTAAATAACTATGTTTTGGTATGCATGCTATTTATGTTTATTTCTATTAAGTTTTTGTAATTGTTATAAAGATCTATAATTTTTTTGCATTACCTCTCTCAACGTTAGTGTAGGAAGTTGTTCTAGTGGTATTAGAGCTTGACCACCTTTTGTTTTAGTTGTGGGTTGTCGATTTTTTTCAACTAATCTAATTTTGAGTAGGATCTTTTGCTGAAGATACTTTTTGATCTTGTTGCAAGAATTTTCAAATGACAATTTTGTCAGGGAGAATAGAGGTGGAGAATTGTTTTGGAAGTAATCTTGATATGTGGAAGTTGAAGATGGAGGATAAGCTAATAGATTGAGATTTATGGGATGTTGGTTATGCGATGTATCAATACCTATAGATCCTATTGTGACTGCTCAGTATGATGTTATGGATCGTAAAGACAAGGGTATAATTAGATTATGCTTAGAAGACTCCATTTTAATTAATGTCCATGAAGAGACTTTTGCAAAGAAGCTATGGAAGAAACTTGGTGAGATGTATCAAGACAAAACTCAATTAAATCAAGTTTTCTTGAGGAAGAAATTGTATTCCTTGAGAATGAAAGAGGGTGGATGGATTACAAACCACTTGAAAGCATTCAATATGGTGGTGGCTCAATTGACATCTATTTGTGTCAAAATAGATGAGGACACATGCAAAATATTGCTTTGTTCTTTTCCTGATTCACGGGGTTCTCTTGTTATGGCTATTGACAATACTTTTGTTGTTTTGAAGTCTGAAGATTTCGTGGGTGCTTTGCTTGGTGAAGAGATGCAGAGGAAGGTATCCATTAGTTCAAAGGAAGCCCTAACTATTTATGAAAAATCTAAGAAAAAAAGGCAAGAATGAGAAGTATGATAAGTCCAAGTCTAGAGGGAGATCCAAATCTCCTAGAAAGTCCAAATTCTTTTGTTGGAATAGTGGTAAATCAGAGCTCTTCCGTAAGGATTGCAAAGAAGAAAAGAGGAAGAAAAAGAAGAAGTTTGAATATGATTGTCCAAGAAAGAAGATGGTGATGTGTTCATTGCATATTTGGCCACTCATGTAGGTAATGTTGCATGGCTGATTGACTCAGGCACATCTTTTCATATTAATTCCAATATAGATTGGTTTGTTGAATATGAAGAATTTAATGGAGGTAACATGTACTTGGGTGATAATTCTCATTTAGATATTGTTGATCATGGTAAAGCTATAATTTTATTTTCCTAGTGGTAGAATAAAAAAGGATTAGTGGTGTGTTGCATATCCCTGGACTAAAATGAAATTTGTTATATTTGAGAAAATTGATAGATGCAAGTGTGAAGATACTGTTTTATGATGCAAGATGTTAAATGGTTAGAGGTGCTATGGTGATTGCTAGAGGTGTCAGATTTGGCACATTGCATAAGCTAGAAGCATCCACTATTGAGTCTAATTGAACTTATGTGAAAGGAAAATATGTTGACATTTCATTGGAAGATGTGAGGGTTTCATATTTAGTAGATGGACATGGCTTTTGGGTACCTAAGGGTACTCTTTCTTCTGAAGAAAAGTTACAAATATAGAAGGCTATGTTATGGCACTAGAGGCTTGGCCACATTGGAGAAAAGGGTCTAAGGACCTTGAAAAATAAAAAACCTTGTTGATGGTTTGAATGATTGTAATATTGACTTTGATTTATGCGAGCATTTCATTTATGGAAAACAAAACCATGTTAAGTTTTACTAGAGTTCTCATAAATCTTGTGGTGTGTTGAATCTTATTCATTTTGATATGTTTGGTCCTGTAGACATTCCTGCCATTGGAAAATTCACATATTATATTTCATTTATTGATGATTTTAGTAGTACATGGCTATATTTTCTAGAGTAAATCTGAAGTTTTTAGTTGATTTAAAGAATTTAAAACAATGGTTGAGGTGCAGACTAGAAAGAAAATAAAATGTTGAGGACTTGATAATAGCGCTAAATTTTTCTCTAATGATTTTGATGGATTTTGTAAAGAATGTGGCATTATTAAACATAAGACAACTATGTATTCTCCACAATAGAATGGAGCTGCAGAAAGACTGAACAAGACATTGATGAAGAAGGCTAGGTGTATGTCGAGTGATGCTAGTCTAGAACAAATTTTTTACATTGAAGTTGTTGTCATTGCTTCCTACCTAATTAACATGTCTTCTACATAATTTTTTATTGATAAAATACCTATGGAGGCATGGTTGGGTCATAAGCCTTCTTTGAGACACCTTAGAGTTTTTGGTTGTAAAGCATATGTACATGTGCCAAAGGAGAAGCAAACAAAGTTGGAGAAAAAGGGTATGAAATATATATTCATTGGATATAGTTATGGTGTGAAAGGATACAAGCTTTGGGACCCTATTGCACATAACGTAATACATAGTAGAAGCGTTATTTTTAGAGAAATGAAACCTCCTTATTTTACATTGAAGCCTGAACAAAATAAATAGGAACATGTTGTTGGCAACAATGCAACAAATTGAGAGGGGGAAGGGGGGTGAATCAGTTTGCACAAAAACTTACTACAACTTAAACCACAAATCAAATCTGATAATTAACAGTTAAAGCATAAAACAACACCACATCAATAATACACATAACACCAAGATTTTTGACGTGAAAAAACCTTGTTAAGCGAAAAACCATGGCGGGAACCTACCCACAATGAGATAATAGCCTGTTAGGAGTAAATGAAAATATTACAATGGGGAATGCACATGCATTCAGGCACATTGCCTAGAGCTCATTGCTCAAACAAGAAACCCAAAAAGGCTACAACCTTTAGGGAAGGCTCACTGCCTTATAGGAAGTCTCATTGACTTACAAAAACATTCAGACAAGAATCCAGATTACATGAACAGTGAAATTAGCATCTCCATATGCTTGAGTATAGTTCTGGTTAAACTCACTGTCAAATCTTCTCTGTAGCACAGTCGTTCACACACTTTCACACAACTTCCCTGCTATTGAATGATTGATACAATATTCGCACATAACATCCTATCTCTCAATGATAATTAAATTTATTTATACAAGTCATCAACCTATGTTTCAAGGTCGGCTAAACCCTCAACACAAAATACAAAATAATAACCTCACACACTACAATAATACATGCGGACCAAAACAATGTCGGCTAAGACATAGTCTGAACTTAAATCAATACCGCAAACATGCAACACCTCCAACAATTATGCTTCGATCATCCGCAACACACTACCATCACCAAGAATATCGCATAACATGAAGAACATTACGGAACATAGAAAATCTTCAATAATGCACATAATAATCAATTTAGACCATCGATACACATAGAACATGATCTAGAGATATTCACAAGCAATGTGAATTGCATCATAATAACCGCAACAACTTGGATCACTAGAATCATCATCATCTCTCTACCAGAGCTCAAGAACACCAGCATAACTGACTGTCAACATGAAAGAATTTCTTGTGGATTTCCAAATCATGAACCAATCGAACTAAGGACATACATCAATGCCCAAAATACATCTCACACATCTGCAACTAAAGATATTACAATTCCAGAGTAATATGGAGCACAAACCAGAATACCGAATAACACGAACAACTAAATAACATCCTTAATACTGGACCTCATAACTTGATCAAAAAATCATGCAGACCTCTACAAATGGAAATGAACCATCTATAGACAATATACCATAAACCCTTTAATCTACATCATCTCATCTGCAACACACATGCTAAACCAACTTATTCAACCAAACTACAATACTTGAATACACAAAGGAATATGTTGACATCAATGACAACACATCAACCAATGTCCAACACATGTGATTCAATTTCCTTCTATGCTTGAAAGAGTTGAATCAAGACCTTTAGATAGGCTAGAGGTTGAGGAGGTATCATCTAGTTCTGAATCTTTAGACAAGGAGGAAGAACCTCCAACTTAACTTGTTTGAAGGTCTATAAGATATAGTCAACCACCTAAAAGGTATTCAATTGATGATTGGAGATGCATTTTTTCTTTGAATACTAATGTGGATGAACTTAGATCTGTAAAAGAGACATTATGTATGGGTGATGCAAAATCCTAGAAAATTGCTATGGATGAAGAAATGATAGCTTTGAACAAAAGCAACACATGGGATCCTGTACCATTGCTTGAAGGATGAAAACCTGTTGGTTGTGAATGGGTGTTCAATAAAAGGATTGGTATAGATGCAGGTATTGAGAAGTATAAAACAAAGTTGGTTTCATAAGGCTACTCTCAAGTTGAGGGTGTTGATTATGGTGAGATATTTTATCCTTTTGCAAAAATGACATCCATTAGATTTTTGCTTTCTTATGCTACTACTTATGATTTATAGGTTGAGAAAATGGATGTGAAAACTACTTTCCTTCATGGTGATTTGGAGGAGGATAATTATATGAGACAACCAGAGCACTATGTGGTAAAAGGTAAAAGTAATTTGGTTTGTAAATTAAAGAAATCTTTGTATGGCCTGAAACAGAGTCCTAGGATGTGGTACCAAATTTTTTATACATATATGTTAAGCTTGGGATTTGAGGGTTATAAATAATATCAATATGTTTATTATAAATTTGTTGGTGTTCATTCATGTGCATTGCATTTTATGTTGATGATATGTTATTAATTGGTAAAGGTAAATGTATGATTTCAAAACTAAAGTGAAAAAATATCTTCATTAGATAGAATTATGTTGTGAAAGGATACAAGCTTTGGGATCTTGTTGCACATAAGGCAATACACAATAGAATCATTATTTTTAGAGAAATGCAACCTTCTTATGTTACATTGCAACTCAAACAGACTAAATAGGAAGATATGAATCAATTTCCTTCTATGCCTGAAAGAGTTGAATTCAAACCCCTACATAGGAAAGAGGTTGATGCAAACAAATCTTCATAAAAAGAAAGAACCTCCAACTCAACTTGTTTGAAGGTCTATAAGAAACAAACAACCACCTTAAAAGTATTCATCTGATGATTGGAGATGCATTTTTTATTTGAATACTAATGTGGATGAACCTAGATTTATAGAAGAGGCATTAGGTATTAATGATACAGAATACTGATAAATTTCTATGGATGAAGAAATGACAACTTTGAAAAAGAATAATACATGGGATCTTGTACCATTTCCTAAAGGGCAAAACCTTGTTGGTTGCAAATGGGTGTTCAAGACAAAGGTTGGTGCAGATGGAGATGTTAAGAATTATAAAGCAAGGTTGGTTGCAAAAGGTTGGTTGAGGGTGTTGATTATGGTGAGATATTTTCTCTTGTCGCAAAAATGACATCCACTAGATTTTTTCTTTCTTATGCTGCTGCTTATGATTTAGAGGTTGAACAAATGGATGTGAAAAGTGCTTTCCTTCATGGTCATTTGGAGGTAGATGATTATATGACATAGCCAAAGCATTATGTGGTGAAAGTAATTTGGTTTGCAAATTAAAGAAATCTTTGTATGGGCTCAAACAATGTCCTAGAATGTGGTACCAAAAATTTGATACATATGTGTTAAGCTTGGGATTTGAACATTCTAAATTACATAATTGTGTTTATTATAAATCTGATGGTGATCATTCCTATACATTGCTTTATATGTTGATAATATTTTATTTATTGGTAAAGGGAAATGCATAATTTTAGAACTAAAGTCTTAGCTTGCTACTAAGTTTGAGATGAAAGCTGATGGTGCAATGAAACACATTCTTGGGATGAAAATTAGAAGGGATGGAGCAAACATAAATCTTTGGCTAGGCTAGAGTATGTACACTTTGTTGAATTTTTGTCATTGATGTCAACACATCTCTATTGACTTGTTCTATTGATGCTTCAATATTTTGGTAATTTTGTCCATCATGTTATTCTCTACAGTTGTAGATATAGGTTTGTGGTTTGGGTAGTATGCTCATGAATATTAGGTATACCTATATTCCAGCTTTCACATGTTTTGGATCTTTGAAAGGTGAGTTGCTTGGTCTGACAATTCACTTTGTCAATTGTCCTATTCCTCTAGAACAAAACAATTGGTTTTGACATCCACATTTCTTTAATTAAGTGGTTTTTACCTTGCAGTTTTGGGACATGGTTAAACAATGTGGATAACATGCATATCCCAGTTGGCTTTAATTTTTGTTATATATTTGGCCGACCTATGAGAGTGAAACATATGATGTATTTTGAACAACATGTAAGGCATACATGACCAACTTTATATTTGGATATATATGTATGTATGTATGTATGTATGTGTGTATGTATATGTATATACGTGTGTATATATATATGTATATATATGTACACACACACATATATATGAGATGTATTCCTTTTTGATATGGATGATGATGGTATGGATATATGAGAGAGAGATAGAAGAAGAAGATAAAGATATAGACAAAGGTGTGATGGTTTGATCAAATGTGATTCAAGCAGATTGTTGAAGAGTGAGTAAAGGTTGAAGACGGTCTATTGAGTTTAATTGGAGCTGTATTTCATGCATATGTAAGATGCAATCTTAGCAGTTCATTTTTTTTATTCTCTTGGACAGTGAGCCTTCTTTCCTTTTTGGGAGTGAGCCTTAGACAGTGAGCATTGCAATATTCTATAACTAGTTATATTATATTGAGAGTTAACCCTTTATGTGGTTTTTCCCTAATGGGTTTCCACACAAAAATTTGGTGTTCTCTTGTATGTGTTGATGTGGTTAATATTTCTCTCTTGTTGTTCATTTAATCACTTACATTATTTGATTGCAATAATATGCAAAGAAGTAATAAGTAGATTACTTGAGAAGAGTTTTAGGGAATACTGATTCACCCCCCCTCTCAATATTCCAGTCGTTCAACAAACTCATCTTTATAGAGGTTTAAAATGCAAGATTGTAGACCATTATGTGTCCCCTTTACAGTTTGAACAAAATTATCTATTTTAGATTTTCTTACATCCTTATCATAGATAGAAGACATGAGCAAAGTATCTTACCATAGTATAGTTGGAAGTTTGATATATGTTATGGTATATACTAGACCAAACATTTCCCAAGCAGTGGGAGTTATATATATGTATACATATGTATATATATGTATATGTATATGTATATACATATACATATACATATACATATAGATATATATACATATGTATATGTATATAGATATATATACATATGTATATGTATACATATATGTATATACATATATATATATATACATATATATATGTATGTACATATATATATGTACATACATATATGTATGTACATATGTATATTTACATACATATATGTACATACATATATATATACTTACTCAAAATTGCCACTAGACCACACAACAACATATGAACACTCACTTCCAGATGATCTATAACACACAATGATATCAACAATAACAATAGACAGGTTGAAATCAATGACAACAAAACTCAACATAACTCAATTTTCTAATTGGGAGATCCTTTGTAGTATCTAGATCCACAAAAAAATGCACAAAAGTGGAATACGTGAAATCTGTTGTAGAATGATCAACAACCAGGAAGCTTTCAAAAGTATTGCCAATTGCCTCATAGCATGTATCGAACTAAATTTGGGGTGGATGGTTAGGAAGATGAATCTACAAAGGATAATGAATTAAAGTTGGTATGCCATGGTTTAAGCATGAGCAAATATTGTACCTAGATCCATTGTTTCCACATGAGATTGCCTCTCTTTCACACAATAAAAAACAACAATAAAAAAAATCTTGAGTACAGGGGTAGATTTATAAAGAACCTATTAGAATGGGTTTTGATGCATCAGAGATCCATTTGTGAAAGTCTATGAGAGTAGGCCAAGAGTATCTATACTAACCAATAACCTTGTGTGCAACAAAAAATCCTTTGCACTAATTTTTTTTCTCTTTTAAATCTTCCTCACATACTTGTATTGGAACCTTGGAATTGTGAGAAAGAGATTTTTGATTTGCTCACACATAAATAGACACAACATGGGAAACTTGATTAGGGGTAGATATTGTATATGAGGAAATAGGATTGGGTTGTAGTGGGAGGTGCACACTCTGAGACACATGGGTAGGAGTAGATTGTGGAGTAGGAGAAACTTGAGTACCATAATTTATCCCTTAGCCACCATAGAATTGTTGGGTAGGAAATCACGTCCATAAGAATTTGAAGAGTCAAGATGGGTGTGTAGATTTATGGAGTGTAAGTTCTCAATGTGACCGAAGAGCATAAGGTTTTGTCATTTTTGAAATTCTTTTAATTAAGTGATTCATGATATTAAGAATAATTGATTCTAGCTAAGAATTATCTATCTATCTATCTATTGGCGATCTCCCAGACAAAAGTGTCTTCCTATAGTTTATTCCTAGTCTTTCTCAAATTCCCTACCTATAAAATGGCAGGGGAAATATGAGCATGTCCATCTTGAAGAAACATTGGGAGATTTGGAGTTGGGCAGGAAGGAACAAATAGATTAGGAAGATTAGATTGGGATTCAAGATGCTTTCTTCAAGGTGGCAAAAAGAACTAGGATTTTGGATCAAGCACTATAATATCCCTCCCACCCCTCCCACCAATGAGGATAGGGGCCAAAGGGAGAATATAATGAGAGTATATATATTCGCCTATCTATGGTGAATGTCGAGTATGAATAGGGAGTAATGACCATCTGGTCGTAGATAGATGGGTGCACCTATTAATGGGTGTGTGTTTAGTGGGTTTCGGTAACCCGTTTTTTCCTCTAACCATTTCTACCCCAATTAATCATCTTATTGTAGGGGCTCGCATGAACTAATCTCCCTAAAATTCTACAGAGTGGGGTGGTTAAGTATTGGAGCGTGCCACTTATCATCATATTAGATAGAGATGGATAGGTGGGCATGACATTCATTTGTCTCTATTTCAAGATAATCCAACATGGCCATTAAGAAGATATTGAAAGGTCATTAATTCCTCAACATCACTTCAACTCAAGCCCATAAAATTATTTTGCCCCCCCACCCTTCTATATGTAACATACCACCTAGAATTTATATCCACCCACTTTGCATCATTGGCCCTGCTATTCTAATGGTCATATGAGGCGAATAGTAGGGCCAATTAATTAATCAGCTCACAACAGAGTCAACTATAATCCCTTACCACCCTGTAGAATAATTAAGTGTTCATAGGTTATAGGGGGAGTAAGGTGAGCAATTAATAACTATACCCCTTCATAAAATTTTAGGGGCCCCTCCTTATTAATTAGTCCCAATCCCCTACAATTCTATGGGGGTAGTGAATTGGGTGGTGGCCCTAGTCAAGCCCCTCGTAATTAATAACCAATTAATTTACCCAAAGAAGGGAGGTTTGGAAGAGGAGGAACAAACCAAGCTTATTGACATTGTCCAAGATTCCCCACTGCTACCTTCCATGGAATTCTGAGTCGTGTCTCAGTTCCAGTGTGATTGATTATCCAAAAAGAATAGCTAAGCATAATTGGTCTGGTCAGCATGTAGTACTACCACAAACATCTCATCCAGATCCTAATCTGTATACAAAGATCGAGGACCAGAACTAGCACTTGTCGGCTAAAATAGTTTAAGAATCGCCCCGCTGAATTGTAGGTTGCCCCTCTCTCCCCCCAAACTCATAGACTTGTAAAGGGCTACTATTTGAAGGGCTTTCCCCCTTACTATTTAAGGGGTTCTAGAATGCCCCTACCCTATTTGGCTAGGTGAATTCCTAAAATTGTAGGGAAAACTCAATTCTAACCCTTATTATAGAAAGTTTATTTACGAATACAAGCTACCATCCACTCCAGGCCTCCCACCACCCATTGACTTATAGGAGTGAGTCATGTTAGATAGAAGTCTCCAGCATAGAGTCAAGAGTCGTCTTCTAGAAAAGAAAGAAAGTGGATGGAAGAGGCCAGTCATGTTGGCTGAGCACCCACACACTACTTATTTATTCCTGATGAACCATTCCAAAAATAAAGTTTAGTATATGACCAATTACTATTATAAGAGAACCTAGAATCATAATGACCAATTCTTCCATAATTGAAACACTTGAAGGGTAAATTGCCTTAGTATTTTTTGGATCCTTTCTTTAGTCTTCTCATAAAATGTTCTTCTATCTCATCCATGTCATTGCTTGCTTCAAGTCCATCTTAAATCTTCTTGATAGCTTTGAATGTTTCTTCTTTCTTCTCTTTTCACAAATCATCTAGCTTATCAATCTCGAACGTACAGAATGAGACATAGAGATGATCCAGAGTGTATTTGTCCATACAATGGCTTTCTTGAATGGTATACTTCTTACATCTGTAACATTTAGGTAGCATTAACATTACTTTTCTCACAACTTGACTTTCTTCTAATTTTCTACCAATATCCCTAGTTGCACTCACAATCTCATTTACTCAATGTAGATAGCTTTCAATATTCTCATCACCATACAACCCCAGGTTCTCAAATTTGTTCTTTAGATTAGTCAACTTCGCTTGCGTTGCTTTCAAATAACCTTTATATACACTACTCAACTTCTCCTATATTTGTTTAGAAAACTTCAACCCAATAACGCTAGCAAATACTAAATCACTTTAGCAACTGATAATCGCAACTCTAGCCTTTGCATTATTCACATGTACCATTTTGAATCTTCTTCAGGTGGTTAAGCTTCTATAAGAGGAACCTTTCTCTAATACCAATTGTTGAACACACCAAAGGACTAAGAGGGAGGGATGGTGAATTAGTCTAGATCTTAAAATACTCTAATTTTGATCTTTTAAACTTCAAACCATAATTATCTTATCATTGTAATTATGAAAATTGAAAGTACAAAGCACAATAAACATATCAACACCAGATTGAATAAGTTTGAAAATCAAAATACTCTACTTTTGATCTTTTAAACTTCAAACCATGATTAAATTATTGTACTGCAATTATGAAAAATAAAAGCTCACAAAGCACAATAAACACATGAGCACCAGATTTATGTGGAAAACCATAAATAGGGAAAATCTACAATGAGAATCACAATCATAATATGAATAACTGATTACAATGTTTTAGGCTCAAGGCAAAGGAGCTCATTGCACCTGATTGGACTTGCACAACCTTAGGGTAAGACAAAAGAGACTTGCCTTACCGAGACTCACTATCTTAGGGTTGTTGGATATTGTTGCTGCTAGGATATGTTGTTGTCATTGATGTCAACATATTCCTGTGATTTATTATTTTGGTGATTGCAGATTGGTTTATTGGGATCATGGTTTGATGCATGAAGTATTTCTAGTATCAATATATCTTTCTGTAATGGTTTTGGTGATCTGAGAAGCTTAATTGATCATATCATATGATCCGGTTTGCAATTTGTTTTCTGATCAGTGCTTTGCAGAGTTTAGTATTTTCTCCGATATATTCCGGTGTGATTAGGTCTTGAGATGAGTTTTTGGGGGATTGTTTGGGATGGTCTTGTGTATCTTCATTTCAGATGGTTCATGATTTGGTGCTCCGGAATTTATCTTTCTTCATGACAGTTGTTGTTGTTTGAGTATTCTTGAGTTTCAGATGTTGATCGATGAAGATTTGATAAGTGGTGTTGGTACAACTGTTACCGATGACTCTAATGTTCTTGCTGGTGTTTCCTAATTGTGTCCTATTTATTTTGATGATCCGCATTGATCTTTGTTTACATTCTTGGTGATTTTATTGAACTGGTGATGTTCTTTGTGTTATGTGGTTTTCTTGGTGGTGTAGTGTGTTGCAGTTGATCTTGGCATGATTACCGATGATGATGAGCGTTTGGAAATTTGATTTGGTACATTTTATGTCATGTATATCATTATATGGGTTCGGTGGTCAATCTTTGTATCGAGTGATGTAATTTTGTAATTGTGAGTTGATGGTTTAGCCAACCTTGTTGCCAAGGTTGATGAATTGTATAAATAGGTGATATAGTCATGTAATTTAGGTATCATGATTGTGTTTGCATTATCAGAGAGTGGTATATGTGCGAACAAAAGGATTCATCTTTTGGTGTGGTGTATTGAGTAGAGATTGGTGTAGAGAAGAAAATTGTGCTTAATTGGATTTGTCATCAGGCATTTGTAGATGCTATTATTGCAGTTCATTCCTTCCAGATTGTAGTCCAAATCTTGTTGTAAGTCAGTGAGACTTCCCTGAAGGTTGAATCCTTCCAGGTTATTGTATCTTGAGTTATAAGCTCTAGGTAGTGTGCTTGAATGCTGGTGAATTCCCCATTGTAATATTTTCACATACTACTACAGAGTATCATCTTATTGTGGGTAGGTTCCCACCATGGCCTTTCCCTTAACCGGGTTTTCCACGTCAAAATATTGGTGTTGTGTGTTGTGTTATCAATTTACTTATCTTTGTTGTTGTTGCAGTTTATCAGATCTGTATTTGTGGTTAAGTTTGATAATCTGATGAAAACTGATTCACCCAGCACCCCCCCCCCCCCCCCCCCCCCCCCACCTCTCAATTTTCCTTTATTGTTATTGCCAACAAGGGCAAGATACAAAGGATTGCGCAAGATGCCAAAAGAAACACATTGTATTTTGGTAGGTACATGGGATAGATGGATTGAACTATAAGATTTATTGATCATGAAATTTTCCCTGAATCATTGTATCAAGTGACTAATATCATGGGAAGCAATATATCTGACATCAACCATTATCTCAGAACATTGTCAGCTTAAAGATGTCATCATCAAATCTCTTTACAAATTAACTTTCACACTTCCATCACATGAAATATGTAGTGCCCCTCCCTGATTCATCTTGCATTTTTGTACATAAATGGATCATATTGATATAGCTTAGTCTACTTTAAGATTATTTGATGGTATCATACTATGTACTAACCCTATTTAATGATTATATTGGATATGATGATGATTATGATAGTTCTTGGTTGTCGTGACTATCTTCTACTGTGTTTGTGATAAGGACGATGTCATACCACTCATATATGAGCACGTTATGACATTGTGATTCTCTTTTACTTGTTGTTGTACATGTGTTGGTGGTGATAGGTTTGCAGGTGCCAGACATCGACTCCACTTTGTCTCACAGGTCTGAGCATGTCTAGTGCAAGAGCACCTCATCAACAAGCTATTCATGATTCTAAGGATGAATAATAGGATCATTAGGGTGTGTTAGTGTGTCTTGTGTTTCATTTATGCAAATAAACCCCACCATGTAAGCCCATGTCACCAATTAGGCAATTTGAGAAGCCAATTGGGACAATATGGTAAAAAGAGGTAATAGATGGTCTGCATTTGTGTTTGATAGGTTTTAGAAATGTTTTATGTGTGTTTGGTTGGTCCATGTACGTGGATCCCAATCTTAGAGAGTATTACAACTTTTTGTGCAAAATTGCAAAAATGCAACTTTTGAGTGCAAAAGTGCAACTTTTTGTAAATCGGTTGGGGGAAGCCTTTCAACAGCTCCAACCTACTCCAAATTCAGTGGGAAACTGTTGGAGAGTTGTATAAGCCCGTGGGAACAATTCCCAAGGTTGTTGATGTTGTAGTTGGAGTTTGTGAAGCAATAATATACAAAATACTATAGTTTTCCCAAAAATTCTGAGTTTGCAGGAGTTGTACGTGCCTGTATGGATTGATCTGGATCCCACCATCCATGGAGTAGATAGGGATATGAAATAAATTTCTTTTGGTGGTGGTCTGAGGTCTTAACTATTTTGGAGTAGAGTGAACCCTCCATTCTTCTGTCTGTAACCCATAAATTGAGGGTTTGGAGAGGGTTTTGAATAAAAATGTCTTTATCTTGCACCCCAATCCATTAGAAGACTCTTCCTTTGGAGGGATGTAGGATAAGCCTTTTTATTTTATCATTTTCATGGTTTTCTATAGGGGAAACTTTGTTGTGTGGAGAAAGGAGCAAGATTAGGTAGGCATCTCTATGTGACTACCTAGGATAAGATTTAGGACAATCATCATAAGTTGTCATAGCGTTGTATTCCAGACATGTAACCTTGCAATTAGAGGTTTCTAACTATCCCCCACATGCCCATTAAGTTTATTTATCATTTGGTGTACTAGTAAAGGTAGTTGCCTTGGAAAATAGGGCTAATTGCCCCTATTAGGTCTCTTAGCCTCTAAAGGGAGTAAACCTTGTAATTGTAGATCTGGCCAAACCATTTTGGGGATTAGTATAACTTCCAAAAGGGTGTTTGAAATGCTAATTTTTTTGTATGTGTGTATGAAATTTTTTGAGTTAAGGTCCATTTTATTGTCAAATAGGGCTACAAGCTGAGGGGGTAGGTTTACAAAGGAGGTATAAGAAATTGGTGCCCTAAACCAAAACTAGTATTTGAAATAGTCCTTAGGTGACATGTGTTGGCCATATTTGAAATCCCAAGGAGTAGGGTTCAACGGTAAACCATGTTTGAGGAGTTGAATCCTTTTACTCAACTTGAGTAGGCCTAAGCTTAGTGAATGTGTGTGTAGTTTCATCCAAGGTGTAGAGTCCTTCCTTGCAGGACCCTTGTGAGTAGTTAGGGGGTCACTAGCCTAACCTTGTTTGGGATTGTAATTAGGAGTTTGGGTAGGCCTTTGCATCAAGTGGTATCAGAGCAAAGGAGTGTCCTTTGGAAGAGAAGGAGAAGAAAAGATGTTAGAAGAAGAAGGATCCCATGAGGCAACTTCAAGAATGACCAATGTGGAGTCGAATGTCTTGGTGAAGAAGCAGATGGCAGAGAGTAGAGTAGTCAGGGATGAGAATAAGGCCTTGAGAAATGAGATGGACCGGTTGAAGGACAGAGTGGAGAGGGGAGAGAGAGACTTTGGAGAAGAAGGGGATGAAGAGGAGATCCCTATGTTAGAAGAGCTAGAGGTTCTTGTAGACCAGAGACCCGTGATGAGTTTCCTCAAGTCCATGGAGAGAAGAACAATGGATGTGAAGATGGATCTGCCAGTATTTGTAGGCAAGATGGAGCCTGACACAGTGATGGAGTGGATAGACTCCTTGGACAATTTTTTTGAGAGTGAAGACATACCAGACCACCAGAGGGTGAAGATGGCCCGATCCAAAATGAAAGGGGCTGCACTAACTTGGTGGAATTTCATCCAGGATGAGAGGGTGAAAGAGGGAAAGAGAAGAGTAGCTACATGGAAGAAGATGATGACTTTGGTGAAAGAAGCCTATGTCCCAATGGACTACAATATCCAATTGCATAGGAGGAGACATAATTTGAAACAAAAGGAGATGGATGTGAGTTCCTATACTGAGGAGTTCATGAAGTTATGTGTGAGGACTAAGGTGAAAGAAAGTGAAGATGAGAAGGTGGCAAGATATCTCAATGGGTTGAGGTTTACAATCCAAGAAGACTTGAATCTCCACACCCCAGAGACAATCCAAAAGTGCTTTCAATTGGCACTCAAGGTGGAGGAGAAGTTGAAGAGAAGGCAGGATCAAAATGGCAGAGGTAAAGGGAGACAAAAAAGAGGAGGAAGAGGCCCTTTCAGAGGTAGAGGAAATGGTTTTGGTTACTAGGGAGACTCTAACCAAGAAGGAAATAGAGGAGAGAGCAGTTACAACCAAGGAGGGGGCTACAATCCAAGAGGGAGCTTTAGGGGTAGAAGGCCACCCTATAGAGGGAGATCCCAAGGAAGAGGACCTCCTAGGTGCTACAACTATAATCAAGAAGGGCATATGGCCAATAGATGTCCAAAGAAGGCTTCTAGCTCCATGGAAGAAAGGAGAAGCAATTTGGTGTAGGAATTTGATTGTCAAAGTGTGGCAAGTGTAAGCACTTATCAAAGTGTTAATGCTCCTGATAGCTATGACTATCTTGAAAGATGAGAGGCTCTAATGATGAGGAGAGAAGTAACCACCATGAAGGTACCTAACAAGGAGCCTACACAAAGAAAATCTCTTTTCAAAACCACTTGCAAGGCACGAGGAAAGGTATACAAGGTTCTGATAGACTCTGGATCCACTGAAAATTTTGTATCACTTGAAATGGTAGAAAAGATTAAACTTAGGAAACTACCTCACCCTTATCCCTATAAGGTTTCATGGCTCACCCAAGGTTAGCAAGCAGTGGTGGAAGAGCAAGCTTGGGTGGAGTTTCAGATTGGATCTTACAAGGATAGATTGCTATTTGACATAGCCAAAATGGATGCAAGCCATCTCTTGTTTGGGAGACCATAGCAGTATGACTTGAAAGCTCATCATGATGGGTTGAGAAACACCTACTCAATCACCAAAGATGGGAAGGTGATAGAACTCCTACCTTTGATAGAGCAAGAGATGGAAACAAAAGGGAAGGATACAAGAGTGCTGAAGTAGAAGGTAAACAATTCATGAAGGAGATTGAGGAGAAATGTACAGTTTGATATGCCCTCATGCCTAGCCCCAAGGTGACAAGGAAAGAGCAATTTGCAGAAGAGAAAGAAGGAGGACCAAAGCACATAGACCCGACAGTCAGACAATTTCTTGATAAGCATCAAGGCATCATCTCAGATGGAATGCCAAGGTCCCTACCACTGGAAAGGGGCATTAGTCATTGCATACATCTGGTCCCTAGATCTACATTGTCAAACAAAGCAGCCTACAAGCTCACCCCAGACCAGAATGCAAAAATGGCAAGGCAGATTGAAGAGTTGCTCGAATCAGGACAAACTGGCAAAATTGTAAGCCCATGTGCAGTACCGGCAGTCCTTGCACCTAAGAAAGAAGGCACTTGGAGGCTTTGTATAGACTCAAGAGCCATCAACAAGATAACCATAAGGTATAGGTTTCCAATCCCTAGAATAGAGGATTTACTTGATTTCTTAGGGAGTGCTAAGTATTTTACAAAAAGGGATCTAAAAAGTGGATACCATCAGATTATAATAAGGCCAGGGGATTAATGGAAGACAACTTTTAAAAGTAATGAAAGGTTTTATGAATGGAAAGTCATGCCATTTAGGTTGTCCAATGCCCCTAGTACCTTTATGAGGTTAATGAATGAAGTTTTGCTGGAATTCATAGGAAAATTTGTCATAGTATATCTAGATGATATCTTGATCTTCAGTCACACAAGGCAAGAGTACCTGAAACACATAGATATGGTTCTCAAGATTTGACATGAAGAGAAACTAATGATCAATTTGGATAAGTGTTTGTTCATGCAGGAGGAGATCATCTACTTGGGTTTTGTAATCTCACAAGGTGAGTTGAAAATGGACCAAGAGAAGGTAAGTGCTATATTGTCTTGGCCTACACCTATAACTATGAATGATGTTCGAAGCTTCCATGGTTTAGAAAATTTCTATAGGAAGTTCATAAGAGGATTTAGTCATGTTTGTGCACCCATGCTTGACACCATAAAGGGAGGACAAAAGTGCAGGTTCAGTTGGACCAAAGAGGCAGATGATTCATTTGAGACATTGAAGAAGGAGGTTGCAGAACAACTAGTCCCTGCCTTACCAGAATTCAATAAGATATTTCAGGTGGAATGTGATGCAAGCCAAGTGGCTATTGGAGTAGTGCTCAGTCAGGAAGGAAGGCCTATTTCTTTTTTCAGTGAAAAGCTAAATGATGCCAAGAAGAGATACTCATCTTATGACTTGGAGATGTATGCTCTAGTACAGTCTTTGAAGAAGTGGAGGCACTATTTATTGCCTAAGGAGTTTATAGTTTTTACTGATAATCAGGCACTCAGTTTCATAAATAGCCAAGAGAAGCTAAACCACCGGCACATGAAGTGGGTAGAGACTCTGCAAGCCTTCACATTCACCCTCAAACACAAGAAGGGAGTCAAGAACAAAGTTGCAGATGCTTTGAGCAGGAGGGTCTTAACTGTCAACCAAATTAAGATGGAGAGTGTTGGTATTGATTCCTTGAAGAGTATGTATGGTGTTGATGAAGACTTTGGAGAGATCTACAAGGTATGTGAAACTTTTGTGACCGGTATCATATTGAGTTTTCTGAGTTTCTGATACAATATGGATTGTTGTTCAAAGGAGTGCACTTGTGTATTCCTAAATGTTCCATGAGGTTGAAGATTATTAGGGAGAAGCATTTTGGAGCTATGGCAGGTCATTTTGGCCTTGACAAGACCCTAGACCTTGTGAAGAGACATTATTTTTGGCTAAATTGTAGGCAGATGTAAGAAAGTTTATGGAAACATGTGTCATATGTCAGAAAGGAAAGGGGAAGTCTACAAATGCAGGTTTGTATTAGCCCTTACCCATTCCTTCTAGGCCATGGGAGAACATAAGTATGGACTTTGTGTTGGGTCTGCCTAGGACAAGGAGAGGATTTGATAGTGTCTTTGTAGTGGTGGATAGGTTTAGTAAAATGGCTCATTTCTTGCCATGTAAGACTTCTTGTGACGCATTATATGTTGCAGACCTATTCTTCAAAGAGATAGTCTGGATACATAGATTTCCCCTAAACATTATTTCAGATAGAGATGTGAAGTTCATAGGTCACTTTTGGAGGAGTCTTTAGAAGAAGTTGGGGACTAACCTAGCTTTCTCATCAGCCTACCATCCTCAAATGGATAGGCAGACTAAAGTTGTCAATAGGTCATTGGGAAACCTATTAAGGTGTTTGACAAGGCAATATGGAGAGAAGTGGGATATCATTTTATCACAGGCAGAATTTTCATACAATGACACCATAAATAGGAGTACTGGTAAATCTCCTTTCCAGATTGTGTATGGCATCCACCCAAGGGGAGTGTTGGAGTTAAGAGATTTACCCAAAGAAGAAGCCATTAGTGTAGATGGTGAAGTTTTTGCATCATCCATCAAAGAGGTGCATGACCAAGTCAAGTCTCATCTCCAACAATCTGCAATGAAGTATAAGGCTCATGCTGATAAGAAGAAGAGAGATGTACAGTTTAGTGTTGGGGATCTGGTATGGGTACATTTGAAGAAGGAGAGACTCCCAAAAGGTAAATACACCAAAATCATGTAGAGGAAGATTGGACCATGTCAGATATTGAAGAAGTGCGGACAAAATGCCTATGAGATCCAACTTCCTCCCGATCTTGGATTATCACCCATTTTTAATGTGTGTGATCTTACACTTTTCAAAGGTGATGGAAATGATGAAGAAGAACCAATGCAGGTTGCAACAGACAATGACATTCCAAGGCAAGAATCACCCAAGTTGAGAAAAGTGATATACACTAGAGTCACCAAGAAGACAAGGAACAAGGATTACATTGAGTACTTGGTGGCTTGGCAGGACAAACTAGACTCTGAGGTAGTTTGGATGACAAGTGAGCAAATATCCAATCATGGTGCAAATTTACAAACTCTGATCTCAAGTGGGCTTGAGATCTCTTCTCCCAAGGAGTATGGTGTAGGAGAACCTCATCAACAAGCTATTCATGATCCTAAGGATGAAGAATAGGATCATTAGGGTGTGTTAGTGTGTCTTGTGTTTCATGTATGCAAATAAACCCCACCATGTAAGCCCATGTCACCAATTAGGCAATTTGAGAAGCCAATTGGGACAATGTGGTAAAAAGGGGTAATAGATGGTCTGCATTTGTGTTTGATAGGTTTTAGACATTTTTTATGTGTGTTTGGTTGGTCCATGTACGTGGATCCCAATCTTAGAGAGCATGACAACTTTTTGTGCAAAAATGCAACTTTTGAGTACAAAAGTGCAACTTTTTGTAAATTGGTTGGGGGAAGCCTTTCAATGGCTCCAACCTACTCCAAATTCAGTGGGAAACTATTGGGGAGTTGTATAAGACTTGTGGGTACAATTACCAAGGTTTTTGATGTTGTAGTTGGAGTTTGGGAAGCAATAATACACAAAATACTACAGTTTTCCCAAAAATTCTGAGTTTGCAGGAGTTGTACATGCCTGCATGGATTGATCTGGATCCCACCATCCATGGAGTAGATAAGGAGATGAAATAAATTTATTTTGGAGGTGGTCTAAGGTCTTAACTATTCTGGAGTAGAGAGAACCCTCCATTCTTTTGACTGCAACCCAGAAATTAAGGGTTTGGAGAGGTTTTTGAATAAAAGTGGCTTTATCCTGCAGTCTAGTCCATTAGAAGACTCTTCCTTTAGAGGGATGCAAGATAAGACTTTGTATTTTAGCATTTTCAATTTTTTCTATAGGGGAAACTTTTTTGTGTGGAGAAAGGAGCAAGATTAGGTAGGCATCTCTATGTGTGACTACCTAAGACAAGATTTAAGACAATCATCATAAGTTGTCATAGTGGTGGATTCCAGTCATGTAACCTTGCAATTAGAGGTTTCTAACTATACCCCACATGCCCATTAAGTTTATTTATCATTTTGTGTACCGATAAAGGTAGTTGCTTTGGAAAATAGGGCTAATTGCCCCTATTAGGTCTCTTAGCCTCTGAAGGGAGCAAACCTTGTAATTGTAGATCTGGCCAAACCATTTTGGGGATCAGTATAACTTCCAGAAGGGTGATTGAAATCATAAATTTGTTTTATGGGTGTGTAGAACATTTTTGAGTTAAGGTCCATTCTATCATCAAATAGGGCTATAAGCCGAGGGGGTAGGTTTACAAAGGAGGTATAAGAAATTGGTGCGCTAAACCAAAACAAGTGTTTGAAAGAGTCCTTAGGTGACATGTGTTGGCCAACTTCAAAATCCCAAGGAGTAGGGGTCATAGGTAAAGCATGTTTGAGGAGTTGAAGCCTTTTACTCAACTTGAGTAGGCCCAAGCTTAATGAATGTGTCTGTAGTTTCATCCAAGGTGTAGAGTCCTTCCTTGTAGGACCCTTGTGAGTAGTTAGGGGGTCACTAGCCTAACCTTGTTTGGGCTTGTCATTAGGAGTTTGGGTAGGCCTCTGCATCAGTGTCTCTATCCCAATGACAAGTTGTTGGAGATGACATGAGTTCCCTCTACATTCTCTAGGCTTAAGTTGTCATCCCTGTCAGCTAGTGTCATGGCTTGAGTCAGTGGTTAGAGTCTTGTGCTATGATATTCGACCCAATGTCAGGTTGCCTGGAGGTGTTGTGAGTATTTGATGATGTGATGAATTAATATTTGATTCGTATAGTTTATTAATGTTAAATTAAATTAATTTATGGTATAGTTTAGATATTTAATATCATTGGTGATTTATTGTTGAGGTTTAATATCTATTAATGTTTAATTAGTTTATATTTATTTTAGGCTTTTATATTTATTTAATTGAATTAATGATTGTGTTTAATTGATTATTTATTTATTTATTGTTTAAATGTTCTCTTATGTTGGTTATGATTTTATATTTTGTGATGTTTATTTATATTGGCTTTGATTTAATTGTTATTAGGTCTTGGTTTTTTATTTAAACAGATAAAATATAAACATTTCTTCTACCGTGTCTTTATATGTATAAATATATATTTAACTCATATGATTAAATGTATCTATGTATATGTATGTGTATATATATGTATATATATGTATGTATATATGTATATGTATATGTATATGTATATAAGTATATATTTACATATATATATATAAATATATACATATACATATACATATATATATTTGTGTATATATATATATATATACACAAATATATATATATATATATATATATATATATATAGTTGAACAACGAAACACAATCACTGTGTAAACCACAATGCATTTTCGAGATTGCATGACATAGCAACATTATTAATTTTCAAGTAGTGTATTTAAAGATGTACTCACTAAACCATAATTCACCGGTAATCATCACCGATCATCACGCCAAGATCAACCGCAACATGCTACACCACCAGGAAAACCGCATAACACAAAGAACATATTTGTATTTTAGGTTGTGGATTTAATTTTAATGGAGTATTAATTTAAAAGGGGTTTTGTTTTTAAATATAGTAAATGGGGGGGAATCATATTTTGTTTTTGATTAAGGTAAAAATAGGTTTTGAAGGGGCCCCAAAACCCTTTACAATTCAAGCTTTAACAAAAAAAGCAACAAGAAACAAAAAGGAACATGCCACCGAAAAGCCAATAGAAACCAAAGAAAACCAACTAAAGCCCCACAAAGCCAGCAAAACCAGCCAGACCCAAGAAGAAAAACTAATTGATTTTTTTCAAGGCATTATCCAGGGTGTTGCTAATCCCATGCAGTTCTTTGATGTTATCCCTGAGATTTGGGAGATCCTTTGTAGAAGTAGCCACAACTTTCTTGACACTCGCCCTAGTCCTCTTGGCAGCACCACCAACTAGAGTAGCTTCACCACTACCAATCTGGATAGTCTCATCATTGATGTCAAGTTCCACCACCAGCTTAGGAGAGCTGGTATGATCAAAGACCTTAGCAATATCCTCCAAATTTTTAGTGACAGCTGACAAGATATTCGGGATAATACCCATCAAATTTTTCATGGCCTCTCTCCCTTCTTCCAACGATTTAACCTTCTCCTCCATATCCCACTTCCATTTTATCTACTCCCTATCATCATTCTCCTTCTTCTCATCCGTATTTTTCCCCTTTTTTTCTAGGTTCTTCAAGAGTTCATAGGTCCATCTATCATAATCCAGTCTCACCTCGGTAAGTTTTTTGAGGTTATCCAGGAATAAACCGTTGTTTTACTTGTCCTCGCTTAAAATTTCCTTGGTCATATTCTTCTCAGGTTCCTTGTTCCTTTCTCTCTCAGAATTCGCATCTATTTCCTCGTTATCCTTGTAATCCACATCCTCCATAGGATGGCTGTTGTCCTTGCCAGGGAATTCATTGTGGATAGGGATTTCATTGTCAGATTGATTATCACCGCTTTCCTCCTCAATACCCACCTCCTCATCTTTCCAGTTGTCATCACCATCGGAATCATCCGTCTCCATGTCGGTGCCTTCTTTTTCAATTTCCTCTGTTTCCATCCCAGGGGCATTCTTTCTTTTTTTGCTCGAAGATGCCTTCTCCTTGCCAGAATCACCTCCCTCCATCTTTCTCTTCCTCGAGGAGGCAGATAACCTCTTATTTTCCAGCAGGGTGAGGTTTTTGCAGTGCTCATAGATGAGCAACAAGAGCCCACAATGGAGAACCGGACTAGAGGGATTCTTACTGTGTTTATTGAGGGACCTGGAAAGGGACCTAAAAAGGTAGTAGGGCAGGGATACTTTTTTGTCGTGTCTGAAATGGTTTAAAAGAACAAAGTGGTAGGTGTGGGCCCTAGAGAAATGACCCTCAACCATGATATATTCCATTATAGGTTTTAAAACCTAGCCCCAAATTTTCTTGATATTAGCAGCTTCATAGTAACCTCCTGTGGCTTTGCCGATTCTATCTCTCTCTTTTTCCTTCTGCGGGAATAGATTAACCGCGTTGTTGGAGACTTTAAGGTCTCTAAAAAAATCAAGCCCAGTATGGGGCATGCCAGTGACAGTAGCTATGAGGCACACATCCAACTTGAACTTAACTCCATAGATTTTAAAGGAACCATTACACCAGTTTTCAGAAATTTTGGTAACGACGAGATTTACCCTACCTTTATCATAATCCGCAAGCTTCTCCATAAAGCTTGTGAGGGATCCTTTTTCTAGTTTTGCCCACACCTTCGGCATCACTTTCCATGTTGACGGATTATCAAGTTCCTCCCTCCTTAAATCTCCTCCCATCTTCAAATTCTAATTATTAGCTCTGTTCCTCTGTAGACTCAGCACTCCTTTCCTATAGTTGCTCAAGATTTTGAATTGGGTGACCCACAAAGCGTGTGACATATTATAAGAAATGGTTGGGGATCTGTCGTTCTGCCAGGTAGTAATTACCTTTCCATCAAGGAAAGAATTAATCATATGCTTTGTCATAATTATGTAGTCCTTCCCTTCCCATATATCTGTCCCTTCTAAGGAGCTCTTTAGTGTTTGCGTTGACATCTTCCACGTGCCAAGTCATTTGGGAATCAAAATTAACCCCTAGGTTCGCCAAACAATCCGCCACCGTATTTTTTTCTCTAAAGGCATGTTGAATTATAATATCTTTAAAACTAGCAATAATTTCCCTAGCTTGCAAGATGATATTTTCAATTGACCATGATGGCTCTAACTCCCCCTTCAGACACTTAATAATATTAAGTGAGTCTCCTTTGAGCCATAATTTATCATGATTAAGATTCTTGGCTATAATTAAGGTGTTCAAGGCAGCCGAGGCTTCGACAAAATGACTTATTTGACTCCCTAAAAGACCAGCCACTGCCACTAAGCAACTTCTAGCAAAATTCCTGACAATGCCCCCATATCCAGCTTTACCCAGATTCCTCTTAGAGGCCCCATAAAAGTTAGCCTTAATCCACCCCTGAGGAGGAAAACACCAAAAGAGACCTTCTCTTTCCTTTTCCTTGCTAGAGGTGGTAGTGGAGAGGTTCCACCTATCTTTGAAGTCATCTTTAGCAACTGGTCCACAATCACTACCATAGATACATTCAAATATACTCCTGTAAATTTTATCTGCCACCACTTCAGGAGTAGCACTTTTATCCCTGAAAATCATATTGTTGTGCTCTTTCCAAATATTTCAGATAACATTTGGAAGAGTAAGTCTCCAAGTCTCCACAATCTTAGAATTAGAATTGGGGCAGTGCCATTGCTGCCAAGTTTCCCCTAGGGAGTTCGGGAAAACCCAGCTCAAGTTCCACCTACTTAAGATGATTTTCCATAAATCCCGACTAAAGGTACATTGATTAAGAATATGATAGGTAGTCTCTTCTTCCCTACAACAAAGAGAACACCTGTTAGGAAAAACAAAACCTCTCTTTTGAAGGTTGTCCAGGGTTAAAACCTTGTTTTGGATGAAAATCCAAAAAAAGATATTAACTTTAGGAACTAACTTCTTGTTCCAGACTTTAGCCCAAATAGGAATTTCTTCCACAGATTCATTATGGATAGCCACAACTGAGGAGACAAAGTATTTCCCATTCGGGGTTTCCCTCCATATCAATTTGTCATCTTTGTTGTCTCTAGGAACTATAGTAGATACAACAATCTGAAGGAACTTAAGCCCCAGACATTGCTGGCTGAAGTCAATCCAATTCCCATTTCTCCAGTAGTCTCTCACCAGCTCCCCAAATCTACTTTTGAACCAATCTTTCCATTCATTAATGATTGGAACATCCTCCAAAGGTTTGTCCAATATCCACCTATCTTCCCAAAATCTTATTCTCCTACCATCCCCAAGGTTCCAAGTTCGTCCAGCAGCAACCCAACTTTTAGCTGATTGAACAACATTCCATATAGCCAAACCTTCAACAATAAAAGAATCATCTAAGAATTCTTCCTTAGAAGGTTGCATATAGAGATATTTGTTATTCCAGATGGAATTCCATTCTCTTTCCTCCCCTTTCATTCTCCAAATTTGTTTGGCTAATAAAGCCTTATTCATGGAACTAATATTCCTTAAACCCAACCCACTTGAGGCCTTAGGAGAACAAATTTTATTCCAAGCAATTAGGGGAATTCTGTTTTTGACTTCCACCCCCGATTAGAGAAACTTTTTTTGGATTCTTTCAATAGCTTCCGCAATTATTTTTTGGATTTTGAACAAACTGAGAGCATAGATAGGTAGGTTTTGGAGAGTGGCTTGACTAAGGACAACCCCTTTCCAACTAGCAAGTTTTGAGTTAAATCTATCCACCAGCTTATTCCAGAAAGAATCCTCAGGCTTAATACATAGAGGAAGCCCCAAATAAGAAGAGGGAAGCTCAGAAATATTGCAACCAAGAATTATTTCAATCCTCAGTTGCCTTTGAACAGGGGTGTTAATGAAGAACAAAGAACTTTTATCCCAATTAATTTTTTGCCCCGAGGCAGATTCATAAGTATTCAATACCTTCTTCATGTTTTTAGCTTCTAAGATGGAAGCTTCCCCCATAGTAATAGAATCATCAACAAACTGTTCATGGGAGCAAGTGACATTGGATGAAGATGGTTTCAGACCCTTAAGATTGCCATCTTCCACATTTTTAAGAATAAATCTACCTAGACATTCAGCTAAAATGGTAAACAGGATAGGGGAAACGGGGTCCCCCTATCTAATTCCTCTAGAACTTTTGAAGAAACTAGATGGGGAACCATTGACAATAATAGCAGAAGAGGAGGTTTCCATAAGTTGAGAGCAAAGCTGAATAAATTTTTCACCAAAACCAAACGCTTTCATGATCCTTAGGAGAAACTGCTAGTTCACTCTATCAAAAGCTTTAGCCATGTCCAACTTTAGGAAGAAACCCTATTTATTCACCACTTTCAAGGAGTGGATATTTTCATGAACAGATATGATGGAATCCAGAATCTGTCTACTAGGGACAAAGCCTTTCTGCTAGACAGAGATAATTCTTGGAAGAATTTCCAACAACCTGGAGGTCAGAACCTTGGATAAAATCTTGTACACAGAGTTGCATGGACTAATGGGTCTAAACTTATTGAGAGAGTTAGCACCTGGGATCTTCGGAATAAGGACAATGAAGGTAGCATTCGGTTCCTTTAGGAGCCTTCTAGAGCCAAAGAATTATTTAACACCATTGCAGATGTCTGTCTCCACGATGTGCCAAAAATTTTGGAAGAAAAACATAGGAAAACCATTTGGTCTAGGGGATTTATCTCCCTGAAAATAAAACACCACCTTTTTGATTTCCTGATTTGAGGGAATATGGGATAAAAAGTTATTATCATCAACAGTCAGGGTAGAAGGAATAGCTTGCAGGAGGATTTTTTGATTATTGATATCCAGGTTATCCACTTCTCCCAACAGGGTGCCGAAATACTCCATTGCTTCCTTTCTAATATCATTATCCTCTGTTAAGATCCCTTTATTACAGGATAATCTGGAAATCCTGTTAGCTGCCTTATGCTTAAGAGAAGTTAAGTGAAAGAATTGGGTATTTTTATCACCTTCCTTCAAGAACAAGGCTCTAGATCTTTGTTTCCAAAATGTCTCTTCATTATAAATAATGGTGTGGTATTTAGACAAAAGAACATTTTCCGCCACCCTGAGTTCTTCAGACAGCCCAATCTCTTGAATTCTATCCTGAACATCTTTAATTTCAGTTTTGATTTGAATTTTACTCTCGAAAATGTCACCAAAAATCTCTTTGTTCCAGATTTTGATTTTGTTGCTTTTAAAATGTTGAGCTTTTTAGCTATTCTAAAGAGAGCCCTACCCTCAACCTTCAAATTCCACCACTTAGTGATACAAGCTTCCAAAGAGGGGCTTAAAGGGTTTTGTTTAATGAAATTTTGGTGACTTGTTAATGTGATGAAATTTAAAGGTGTTATATTTTTTATGAAGGTAATTTGGGGTAAATGCTTATTTAAATTTATAAGGGGGTATTAGTTATCAAATGTGGAAGATTTATTTTCTAGGCAACTTTATTTATGAATTAGCTAAATTAATGATGTATGGTACTTTACTTTTATTTGCTTACTATTAAATATTAAAACAATGAATTTGTAATAGATATTAATTTAATGGATTAGTTAATTTAAAGGTGATTTGGACACTTTGTATTCATTTTCTTATTTAAATAATCAATATTAATACAATTAATTTGTATTAATGTTAATTTAAAGAATTTTAGAATTATTTAAATACTATGAAGAAATAATAATTAACTCATAATATAATTAAAATTGAAGATTGATTTGGGCGAATTTAATTAAAGGTTGTGATGACTTTATAGGGTTAAATTATTCAGTTTAGATAATGGTAATTATTGTAATTGTTATTTAAATAAAAATCTAAGTTGATTATTAAATTGCTTAGAGGTTTGAGATAAGACCCTAGTGTCCTAGTTAAATTTAATAAATTATTGCTCACTTTAGAAACCCATTCTTAAGGTCACTTGAGATATATTTTAGTGAAACAAATTAAGTTATCACGCCTTTTGAACTTAGAACATCAAGTATTATAGTGTTATAATTTTTTTTTGTTGTTGCGTTGTTACCGAAAAGTTTGGGCATGACACTTTGGTATCAAAGCAAGGTTTCCAACACTAGGAACCTTTCTCCATTACGTTTCGCTTTAATTATTATTTTATTTTTAAATTATTTATTTATTTTATTTTATTGCTCGTGTAGGATGCTTCTAACTACACGACAAGCTCGTAGATGCGGTAGGGGTCCTAGATGTGCTCGCATGCCACACGAAGACGTTGGGCAGGAAGAGTCAGTTTTAGAAGGGAATCAGGAAGCTCCTCTTGAACAACCGATTGACCCTACCCGAGAAATTTTAGTTGCACTTCAGAACTTGATAGGAATAGTTCAGGATAGGCTTCTGGCAGTAGCTCATCAGGGAGAACATCAGCTTTCTGAGAGTCATAGATCAGCAGCTAGGGAGCAGAGTAAGAGTCCACCTCCTAGCCATATAGAGGGTTAGGCAGAGCATGAGCCTGAGTCAGTCCTTCAACCTAAGCCACCTCCAGTTGTGGCACCTGTGATTATAGAGAGAGCACCTCATGATCCCAGGGATCAGATCAAAGAACTTTTATGTCTACAACCACCATGATTTGTAAGATCTACCGATGGGGTAGAGGCTGAGTCTTGTCCTTTGAGTCTCAAAAGGTGCTTTAGATTGTACCCCTATGAGAGAAATTTGAAGGCACAGTTTTCTATTCACATTTTGAGAGGTACAACCTCCACATGATGGAGGCAAGAGGAGTATAAGAACGACATAGTTGTAGTCATCATCACTTAGAACACTTTTATGGAGAGGTTCAGGGACAGATACCTATTAGAGAACTTTAGGCAACGCAAAATTGATGAGTTTCATGACCTTCAATAGAACGGGATCTCAGTGTCATAGTATGAGAGAAAATTCTTTGAGCTCCTACCCTATGTAGACTTCATGAAGGATGAGAAGCTACTCGTCAACCAGTTTATTAGAGGATTGAATGCTCGAATAGAAGGACCAGTTCAGATAACAGCTCCAGGAAGCCTTCAGGTCGCTCTGGAGAAGGCCTTGTTATTAGAGGATATTTAGGGTAGACCTCAAGACACGTGAGATCGGTTTTAGAAATGAAACCTTGTACCTCAGTCTTTTGGGTTTCAGAAACTCCACTAGAAGGGTAATCACAAACATTCATTAGGGTCCTTCAAACCCCCCCCTCCTCCTCCACAGCTACAATAGAATCAGAGGAAAAGGCCTGCACATGGACAATAGGGATTTAAGCCCAAGCAGTGGCAAACACAGGGTCCTAGGCATGATCAATGACCACTAGTTCCATACACACCTTTGGCTCGGACTCAGCAGTCGACTAAGGGTGGTTAGAGTGGATCGAATAGGACAAGATGACAAACATATTCTAGGCTACAAAGTGTTCAATTTCAGACACGTGGTTCTTGTTTCACTTGCGGGGCCATGGGACACATGGCGAGAGAGTGCCCACAAGGATAGATGACAGGTAGTCAATGTATGGCAGGTTCAAAACCTATAGTTGGGGACATGGGTAAGTTCCAGAAAGTTTTCGCAGTGGTTGACAACCTCCAAGCTGAGCATCAGGCCATAGGCATAGAGGCCATATGTATGATTAGAGGTAGTAGTGTTACTATCCTATTTGATTTAGGAGCTACAAATTCTTTTATATCTCCATTGGTTGTGGAGCGTTGCAGGCTAGTGGCAACTAGATAATATGTTAGTTGGGAAGTGGAGTTAGCTTTAGGAGCTAGAGTGTCCATTGAATCAGTGGTTAGGGATTGTCAACTTCAGATTGGAATTACAACAACCATAGTAGACCTTCAAGTCACACCACTAAGATCTTATGACATTGTTCTTGGCATGGATTGGTTATACGCCCACAAAGCCAAGATGGACTGTCGACAGAAAAAGACCGAGTGTGTGGATGCTCATGGTACTTCCATAGTAATTTCAAGGGTTCAGATACCCGTATCACTTTGTATGATTTCTGCTATGTAGCTTAAGTGGAGCATGTGAAAGGGATGTCAGTTATTTGCCATCACCATTAGTGATAGAGAAGAAGAGGATGAGAAGGAACCTTCACTTGACGATCATCCTATTCTTAAGGGATTTGCAGACGTGTTTCTTTCCGAGCTACCTGGTATGCCACCTCGTAGAGGGATTGCTTTTCACATAGATCTTGTACTAGGAGCTGAGCCAATTTTGATAGCACCATATAGGATGCCCACTAATGAGCTCAAGATGTAGCTTGAGGAACTTTTAGAGAAAGGGCACATTCATCCTAGCGTCTCCCCTTGGGGCACACCAGTAATCTTTATAAAGAAAGATGAATCCCTATGATTATGTATGGATTACTGATAGTTGAATAAAGTAACCATTAAGAACCGGTACCCATTGCCCAGAATTGATGATCTATTTGATCAGCTTCAAGGTGCCAAGGTATTTTCAAAGATAGAACTAAAGTTAGAGTACCATCAGTTGAGGATAGTGGAGAGCGATATCCACAAGATCACTTTCCGTACTAGGTATGGCGTCTATGAGTTCACAATGGTTCCATTTAGTCTTACAAATGCTCTAGTTGCATTCATGAGTCTCATGAATGGGGTATTTCGCACTTTCCTTGACCGGTTTGTGATTGTGTTCCTTGATGATATATTGATATATTCTCAGAATGAGAAGGAGCACACAGAGCACTTGAGATAGGTATTGTAGTGCTTGAGACATAATCGGTTGTATGCCAGTTTGTCGAAGTGTGCATTCTTTAGTTCAGAGGTTCGATATATAGGACATGTCATATTAGGTGATGGTATCTCAGTTGACCCATCGAAGATCAGAGCTATTATGGATTGGCCAATGCCAACTAATGTGACAGAGGTCAGGAGTTTCATGGGTCTAGCAGGATATTACAGGCGCTTCGATGAGGGGTTCTCTAGGGTTGCACATCCTATCACATCTCTTCAGCGAAAGGGAAAGAAATTTGAATGGACAAAAAAGTGCAAGAGGGCCTTTTAGGAACTCAAAAAGGCACTTACTAGTGCACCTATTCTTGTTGTGCCATATCCCTCAGCCAATTTCATAGTATGTGCAGATGCTTCCTTGGATGGTTTAGGAGAATTCCTTATGCAGGATGGGCGAGCTATTGCATATGAGTCTAGTAAGTTTAAGACTCACAAGCTTAACTACCCTACTAATGACGTTGAGCTTGTAACAGTGGTGCACACACTTGTGAGGTGGAGGCAATTTCTTTTAGGTCATCATTTTGAGCTTCATTCTGATCATCAGAGCTTGCAGTACATATTTACTCATCCTAACCTTAATGCTCGTCAAAAAAGATGGATGGAGTTCTTGTGTGAGTATGATTTTGATGTTCACTACATCAAGGGGAAAGAAAATGTAGTTGCAGATGCCTTGAGTAGAAGACGTCATGAGATATACTCCATGGCTATAGACACAGATTTGAGAGATCGCATATTGCAGTAGTTGCTTGAGGACGAGTGGTATTTAGAGGTATGCCAGGTAGTGAGATCTTATGAGACTCTAGAAGGGAGATATGCAGACTATTCTTTAGAGTCCAATGGACTACTATGCCATAGAGGGCGCATTTATGTACCTTCTTCCAGAAAATTGCATGATATGATTATTATGGAGGCTCATAGAGCTCCTTATGCAACATATCTCGAAGTCAAGAAGATGCATGCAGATTTGAGTGAATTATATCATTGGCCAAGTATGCAGAAACTCATTGCGAAACTAATAGCCCGATGCCTTGAATGCCAAAGAGTTAAGGTGGAGCATTGTCATCCAGGTGGGTTAGTCCAGTCTCATGTGATACCAGACTGGAAGTGGGATATTGTTTCGATGGATTTCATCATTGGTCTCCTATGTCATTGCGTTGTCATGATGCCATAATGGTGACAATTGACAAGTTAACCAAAGTAGCCCACTTCTCATTAGCTTGGACTACTTTCATAGCACTAGCAGTGGCACAGGTATTCTTGCGGGATATTGTCAGACTTCATGGCATTCCACACAAGATTATTTCAGATAGAGATTCCCTCTTCACTTCTTCCTTTTGGAAGGCGTTGTAGGCAGCGCTGGGTACCAAACTCAACTTTAGCATAGCCTATCATCCAGAAACAGATGGACAGACAGAGAGGGTGAACCAGGTTTTGGAAGATATGCATCGTATGTATGCCATGGATCATCAGAATAGATGGGAAGAGTATCTTCACTTGGTAGAGTTTGCCTATAATAATGGGCATCACACTTTTTTGGGGATGCCACCTTATCAGGCATTGCACGATAGACCTTATAGGACACCTTTGAGTTGGGACCGCATTGAGGATAGAGTAGCTATTGGTCCTGAGTTAGTTCGAGATATGGAGTAGCAAGTGGATTTGATTAGACAATGCCTTAGAGAGGCATAAGATAGACATAAGAAGTATGCAGTTGCGAAGAGGATAGATCGTAGCTTCATGGTTGGGGACAAAGTCTTCTTGAGAGTGCGACCGCATAAGAGTCCAATCCATTATGGAAAGGGTTGTAAGCTTGTACCTCGCTTTGTTGGACCATTTGAGATCCTTGAGAGGATAGGACCAGTTGCAAATCGTCTAGCTTTGCCACCTAACCTGTCATGCGTCCATGATGTGTTTCATGTGTCCGTACTGAGGAAGTATATTTATGATGAGTCTCATATTCTAGATCGGGATGCCTTGCAGGTGGAGTCGGACGAGCAGTTGGCTTTGGAGCTCATTCACATTTTGGTTCGCCAGACACTGGCTCTTCGAGGCCGAGAGTTGGACCAGGTTAGGGTCTAGTGGGATTGTTATGACGGGGTTACATCATCATGGGAGGATGCAACACGAATGAGGTCTCAGTATCCCCATCTTTTTGATGAACTCCAGGAGGAAGTTCATGCCTAGAGAGGGAGGGTGTGAGGCCCTACCCCGAGCCATCATAGCATTGCAGTTATTTTTCATGTTGGACCTATTATTGATACTTTATTTTGATGTATTATGGATTTATATTCTATATGATTCAGTGATTGGATAACATTGATATGATGTATCTCATCTATTTCTGATTTGTAGTTCTTCATTTATGATGTTAGAAAACATGGATGCATAGCTTAAGAATGATTGAATTTCTTGATGATTATGATGATGCCATTGAGTAAATTATTTAATGTGGATTCTATTGGATAATTGATAATTTGATTTTTATGATGTAAATTGTATACAAAGTGTTTGATTTGTATTCTTTTCATTTATTAATATGGCATGTGATTATTTGAGATTACTAATGTGCAAGAAAACTAATCCATGTGACCATAGAAACTATTCAGAAAATCAAACTAAACCTATGTGCGTTAGTAAAGCCAAGGGTTGTCTATTTGGAAAGAGAACACCTCGTATGTGATGTGTTTAGATTCATAAATGTGAATGCTTGAATGTGTGTTCAATATGTATTTGTTAATTTTGTTAATTCCAAAAAAGGACATGCCAAGCATATTATAGTGATGTGTATTTTATGGTGTCACTTGACACTTGTGTTGTGATGTGAGTTGTCAATGGCATGTCCTTTGGATGGAATTTGTGTTACCAATGCATTATTCAAATATCTTGTTGTGGTCCCAAAAGAGTCTTGGTGAGAGAGCCATTAGTTTGGTCAACTCAAGTTTGACCCATAAACAAACTTTAGGTGGGTTTCTAGAGGGTCAAACTAACTCCTAAGGTTATGTTTATGGCACTTTTGAAGGACCATATGATATACCTATGGGTAAAGGTCAATTTTAGCCATGTGACCACTCACATGTGACTGTTAAGTCACCTCAAAAAGTGGGTTTTACAAGATGGACGAAAATTCAACTTTTGAGGATTGCTCCTTGGTTAGACAACCTTCCATTTGAGTGATAGTTTCTCTTCCCCACTTTCTCTTACCTTTTTAGTTTCTATTTTTAGAAACCATGTAAGAGGTTGGGAAGACCAACCTATGGGATCTCACATCCTTTCCAAGGAAGTTGGAAAGTGTGAGGAGAGCCTACTTAGGGAAGGGATTCAAACTTAGGATCTTGATCACCCACTCTCCAATCTTGGAGACTTAGGAATTGTTTTTAAAAAATTTGGGACAGGAGATGCATTTTTGGTTTTTGGGAAGAAAAGACTAGTGGATTGGGTAGCTCTTCTACAACCATCCCTCATACCATTTGCAAGATCAAAGGTTGGTAGTGTTCTTCCATGTATTTTGATTACCATTGTTATATGTGAATGCAAATTGCTTTTGTAATAGATTTTGCTGTATATATGAGTTGTGGTGTTGGTAGTTGAAATCCTTCTTTGTGATTGTCTTTGTGTTATTTGTGTGATTATCTTGTGATATGGGTGTTTCAAGGCCATACTCACCCTTGGGAGGGAAGAGTATCCTTGTGGTGAAGGGCTACTTGACAGCCTAAGAGTGTAGAGACTCTCTTCTTGGAAGAGAGAGATACACAAGGGTTATGAGACCCTTGATGCATTATTTTATGCTTATGCAAAAAGGGGGTCATAAGGGGAGATTTGGGCTTGTAACCCATGGGGGTCATAAGGGAAGTTTTTGGGTCAAGTATGTGACCTTGAGTTGGTTGTATTTTGGTAGCCTTGTGAAGGCATTTGTTTTTCTTTTCTTTTAGATCTCCTCTAGGTGCTTGGTCCACCTTCACCTCACAAAACTAGTCACATAGTGACAATGTCAATCCTTGGGTTGGGAGTTTATGTTTTGTATAATTTTTTCTTGCATGTATTGTTGAGTTGTTTGTAACCCGTTTAGCCTTGGTTCTCCTAGCTCAGGGGTGGCTTCTTGTAAGCCTAGGTTAGGAGGTGAACCTCCATGGTCACAACCTATAAGTTTTGTTTGCAGGTTTACATAAGGGTTACAGGATGGAGAAAAACCAAGTTCATTTGCAGGTCTCCTATTAGATTTATTTGGAATTCTGAAAATAAGTGTTGTAACAAAGCTCCTTATTCTTGTAAAACAAAAGAGAGGCTTGAAAGTTGTAATTTTATTATTATTGTAAAGTGGATATAGAAAAAAAAGTTGTATTTACTTTTGTTGTATATTCATTCATTGAAATCAAAGAAGCATTTAAATAGTATTCCTATATTGTTTATTTATTATCATGGAATGGAGTAGGAAATGTAAACTTATTTTCAGCTATAATGTCTATTGAGGAAAAGAAATGAGTAGAAAAACATTTAAATAAAATGCAGTTTTATTTCTATACTCAGTTTTGTGGTGTAATCTTGCTTAGTATAAAATCTAAATATGCAGTGTTGAATAAAGTTACTCACACTTCATTTATTTAATCTAATCATTTTCTTGATATGTAATATGCTAGTTGTAAATATGATAGTAGAAAGAAATTTTAAATCAAAAGGTAGTTAAAAGAAATCTTCATATTTAAACTTAAGTTTATCCTTTAGTTATGAATGCATATCATGGATTAATAAAAAAAAAACAAAAAAAACAAAAAAAAAACTGAATGCTGTAATAAACTATCTCAAAAAAAAAATACAGTGAGTTTATTTTTGAGTATATATATATATACATATACATCTTTAAATACACTACTTAAAAATTAATAATGTTTCTATATCATGCAATTTGGAAAATGCACTGTGGTTTACACAGTGATTGTGTTTCGTTGTTGAACTACATTTATACACACACACACACACACACACACACACACACACACACACACACACACACACACACACACACACACACACACACACACACACATACATATAAATATATATTTAACTCATGATTAAATGATGTTGTTTAATATGTTTGACTAACAAATACACTGTAAAGACACAGTAGAAGAAATATCTACATTTTATCTATTTATATAAGCACGCGCACACACACACACACACACACACACACACAAATATATATATATATATATATATATATTAAATTAAAAAAATGAGTAGTAGTTCCCGGCTGTTTCTAAGGGCCACTATGGGCTACGACCCACAGGGTTGGCTTCGGCCGCACTGTGGGTCACGATCCGTAGGGACGTCTTCGTACGCCACTATGGGCCGTGACCCAGAGGGGCGGCTTCGACCGCACCGTGGGTCGTGACCCACAGGGGTGGCTCACTGTGGGCCGCAACCCATAGGGGTGGCTTCGGCTGCCACTATGAACTGTGACCCATAGGGGCGTGGCCTTCCCTCGGGGCCTCAACCCTTCCAAACCCTCGCCGCCATGGTTGCGTCTCGACCTGCATGCATAGTGAACTCACCGCCCCTCACCATATCGACCCTGCATAAAATGAACATGAATTAATAAACCCTAATTTTGAATTAGGGAAACCCCATTCCAAATAAGGGGTTATTATAATGTTATTTAACATATTTGTATTTTAGGTTGTGGATTTAATTTTAATGGAGTGTTAATTTAAAAGGGGTTTTGTTTTTAAATATAGTAAATGGGAGGAATCATATTTTATTTAGAGGGTTTTGTTTAGTGAAATTTTGGTGACTTGTTAATGTGGTGAAATTTTAAGGTGTTATATTTTTTATGAAGGTAATTTGGGGTAAATGATTATTTAAATTTATAGGGGGGTATTAGTCATCAAATTTGGAAGATTTACTTTATAGGCAACTTTATTTATGAATTAGCTAAATTAATGATGTATGGTACTTCACTTTTATTTGCTTATTATTAAATATTAAAACAATGAATTTGTATCAGATATTAATTAATGGATTAGTTAATTTAAAGATGATTTGGAAACTTTGTATTCATTTGCTTATTTAAATAATTAATATTAATACAATTAATTTGTATTAATGGTAATTTAAAATTTTTTAGAATTATTTAAATACTATGAGGAAATATGCTTATTTACATAATTAATATTAATACAATTTATTTGTATTAATGTTAATTTAAAGAATTTTGAAATTATTTAAATACTATGAGGAAATAATAATTAACTCATAATATAATTAAAATTGAAGATTGATTTGGGCGAATTAATTAATTTGAAAGGTTGTGATGACTTTATAGGGTTAAATTATTCAGTTTAGATAATGGTAATTATTGTAATTGTTAATTAAATAAAAATCTAAGTTGATTATTAAATTGCTTAGGGGTTTAAGATAAGACCCTAGTCTCCTAGTTAAATTCAATAAATTAGTGCTCACTTTAGAAACCCATTCTTAAGGTCACTTGAGATATATTTTAGTGAAACAAATTAAGTTATCACACCTTTTGAACTTAGAACATCAAGTATTATAGTGGTATAAAAAAAAAGAATTTGTTGTTGCGGTTTTGCCCAAAAGTTTGGGCATGACATTTTATGCTCTGACAAGTTGAGAAACCTTGTTGTGAAGGACTGTTATATATAGTTGAGAAATGGATAGTATTATGTTTGCTCCTGTGAATTGATATTGAGGCTCTTAGTTGCTTTATGCTTTTGGCATTATGGTTTACGAATTTTTGATGGGTTGCATACCTTCATGTATGAAGATGCTTCTTGTAAATGTATTGGTATGAGCCTCTTTGTGTTATTGATTATGTTTACCCTAAGTTCTTGGAACATGGTTAGGGGGAGTGGGATTTCATGTGATGACCAGGGTCGTGAGAGATAGGCTGCTAAGAGGTTCCTAGTAAGGATTCTTAGAGTCTACACGACCAGGGCACATTGAAAGTTTTCCTTGTTTAAATAAGTGATAACATTAATAATTAATTAGATGGGTTGGGTAATTAGGATTCATCTAAACAAGATAATAATGGGTTGATGTGAGCCCCAAGACTTAGTCCTAGGGAGGATATTTTAGGATAAGCTTGGGAAGGCCATTGAGATGGCAAACCAAACTCCCTTGATTATAGGTTGAGACGGTTCCACATGTTTATTAGGGTTGGTATTCCCCTTCTTTTTGAGGATAGCATGCATCGACATGTATACTAGGGTGTGGCTTTTCTTCTCAATGTGAGGATAGCATGTGATTACACTCCACTCCTACATGTGTCCTTGTTCCTTATGCCATGGTTGTTGGTATGCCTCTAGGAGTTTCTATGTTTTATGGTTAGCCTTGTGATTTGCTTTGTCTTATTGCATTTGGTTGCTTCATGTTTGTGGTTCTTAAGTTGTTGAGTTCTCTTTGGTTGTTAGGTGTTAGCGTAGGTCTAGAGTGTGTGTGGGACCTTGTGTCATCTCCTAGCACATGGGGTGTTTCATTTGGTTCCACATGGTTGGGTGGTTTGATGCCTTCTTCCATCGGGATGTTCTTCATTAGATGCTCTTGTGCGTGGATGTGGAATTTCATCTCTTCAACTTATGGATGGATATTTTAGTAGATGGATGTACATGATTCTTATGGCATATCTATTTGTAGGTTTCATTTGACTATTGTATTCATGTAGAATGAGAGCTATGCTCTTTGATGTCAATGGATAATGTAAATGTAATGATATATGATGTATTAGGATATGTAAATGACTCTTGTAGTAGGATGTATTGATGTATCATTTTGTATCTTGGATATTGATTGGTTAATGGGAATAATGCAATTGGATTTATTGATGTGTACTTGATGTTATGTGTATGTTTATGAAGTTAAATGGAAATGGATTAGTAATGTGATAGATCATATGGGAAATGATTAATGATGTTAGAGGATGATAAATTAATTGGGGTTAGGAACATTTGGATCAGTGTTTTAAAATGAACCTTAAAAGGGTTAATGGTATTTGTAGCATTAGTGACTTGCATTCATGAGGGATATATTAGAAAATGATCATACCATGTATTTGCATGAAAAGAGTAGATGATAATCGTGTTAGATTGTATTGGATTATAGTAGTGATCATGATGTTATTGCTTATGGAGATGTTGTAAGTAATGACGAGATACACTAGGGAGTATAGTTACATATTGAGTTGTGTTTATTCCTCTTGCGTTATGAGATTATATGAATCTTATGCTTTTATGCTTATTTTCATATTGGATATGTGTATATCATATGTATGGATGTTATATGAATATGAGTAAATGGATATATGTGTTGTATTAGATGATTTAAAAAAAAAAAGTATTCTCTATTGTACATTAGTTAGCTTTATTTCTCTAGGGTATTTTGGCAGACATTACATCTGGTATCAAAGCCTGTGTTGCAAACACTAGGATCTCTAGTTAAGGTTGTGGCTCTTAATCTTGCATGATGTGCTATAATATCCTCTTGACTTGAGTTTTTCTTTGAAATTTGTGTTGAAAAAGACTTTGGAATCTTGGAGATTTTAGGCATCTATGTTTTGTGTTCTCTCCCTAATCCTTTCTATGAATCATAACTATGTGCAATATGTGTATTCTCTTAACTGATGTTATGTTTATAGGATTAGCTTGTTACATTGAAACAATACATTAATTTCTTTATGAATAGAAGATGAAGTGTTTGAATTATATATATATATATATATATAATGTGTAATTGAAGAAATTACAGGAGATGCATCTATGCTTAAGTAAATTTATGGTTTTAAATGTTTGGTGCACACTTTCTAACACATTCAAGGCATTGTACCCTCGAGTGTTGTGTATATATATATATATATATATAATGTGTAATTGAAGAAATTACAGGAGATGCATCTATGCTTAAGTAAATTTATGGTTTTAAATGTTTGGTGCACACTCTCTAACACATTCAAGGCATTGTACCCTCGAGTGTTGTGTAGCGGTTACTCCCTCTTGTGTGACTAAAATTAGTCACCTCGTGATGTAGATCTGGATGAGTTGGCTATATTGCCTTTAGCTATGATGTATCATTGGAGTTAGTATGATTTTTGGATTTCTAAATTCTTCTTTCATCTATTTTGTTCTTTTTAGTGGCTTTTGTCACACTTTATTTCTTGTTGATTTCGCCAACAATTTTTTGGGATTTAACATTGAATTTGATGATCTTTTCTTTTTGGACTTTCTCTTTTTCTTATTGTCTATAGTGGTCATTCCGAATGTTGAGTATTGTTGGACCACATTTGTGTTAAGTGTAGTCTCTATCAGGTTCATTTCGAACCTCTGATAGTGTGTGCAAGGGAGGGCACCACAGAGAAGTGCACTAGACTTAGCGAACAATTAGATAATGCTGATATTAGTTGAGTAAATGAAATATGTTAATAGGATGAAATGTATTGGTAACTTTCTAAATTTTATGAAAACTTAGATAGAAGTGCATTTGGATTTGAGAAGTTTGTAATATATGAAATAGTTATATATAAACAAACTGTTGTTTTCCTGTCTTCTATGAATACTTATGTATGAATCATGCATAACTAATGGATAAGGGTTCCTTTGGCTGATTTTCTTGGATGGAAGATGCATCGAATGTTTGTATTTGGCAGTGATATTTATTCCTTCATCTTAATTAAGATGGTTTTGTGCTTCATGTTTGGTGCTTTGATGTAGAGACTGAGATGTTTGAATGTTGTAAATCTTATTTTCTCTTAAGTTTATGGCGTAAATATTTCTGGAAATTGTGGGACATTTTGATTTTAATTGGTCTTAAAGGAATCTTATTCAAAGAAATTTCTCCTCATATAGGTGTATGACATGGATTCTTCAACAATATAAGGGCGTGCCTATGTGTAAAATGTATAACTATCTTCTTAATTGTGTGGAACTAGATGTTAAAAGAGTGTTGCCATGCTTGAATGGTGTGAGTTATTGTGAATTTTGTTTATAAATGCTAACTCGGTGACAAGATTTATAGTTTTATCTTACAAAATGTTGCTAGATGATGCTCTCTTGAAAATATTTTAATTATTTAAAACGCTCATTGTAACTAGTAAGGGTATTGTGTCCTATTCTACCACTTGCTTAGTGCATTTATTTGAATATTTGAAGCATAGAAAGGGAACTTTTGTTGTTATTATTTTACCTTGAGATTAGGAAAATATTTGAAATATTATTTTTTAATGATTGATGAATCCTTTAGTGAGAAGATTAGGTATACTATTTGTAATTGTTCTATAGGAAAAAACATAATTTGTCTATGATCAAAGGAAGTTTTGGATTAATGCATGCATGTTTTTAACTTAACCTTGGCGACTTCCAAGAGTAAGTCGAGTCCAAGGGGGTGAGGATGTAGTGCCCCTCCCTGATTCATCTTTCCTTTTTGTACATCAATGGATCATATTGATATAGCTTACTACTTTAAGATGATTTGATGGTATCATACTATGTACTAACACTATTTAATGATTATATTGGATATGTTGATGATTATGATAGTGCTTGGTTGTCGTGACTATCTTCTACTGCGTTTGTGATAGGGACGATGTCATACCACTCATTTATGAGCATGATATGACATTGTGATTCCCCTTCACTTATTTGCCTATTTCATGATATATGTTATTGTATATGTCATCACACATGTGTTGGTAGTGACAAGTTTGCAGGAACTGGACATCAACTCCACCTGGTCTCACAGGTCTAAGCATGTCTCTATCTCAATGGCAAGTTGTTGGAGATGGCACAAGTTCCCTCTACATGCTCTAGGCTTAAGTTTTCATCCTTGTCAGCTAGTATCAGGGCTTGAGTTGGTGGTTAGAGTCTTATGCTATGATGTTCAACCCAATGTCGGGTTGCTTGGAGGTGTTGTGAGTATTTGATTATGTGATTAATTAATATTTGACTCGTATAGTTTATTAATGCTAAATTAAATTAATTTATGGTATAGTTTAGATATTTAATATCATTGGTGATTTATTGTTGAGGTTTAATATCTATTAATGTTTTTTGATTAATATTTGATTAGTTTATATTTATTTTGTGCTTTTATATTTTTTTAATTGAATTAATGATTTAGTGTTTAATTGATTATTTATTTATTTTTTAAATGTTATCTCTTATGTTGGTTATGATTTTATATTTTGTGTTGTTTATTTATATAATTGGCTTTGGTTTAATTATTTTTGGGTCTTTGTTTATTATTTATTCGTTGTTGGTTATTATATTATTAAATATATTTATCTTTGTTACTAATTGGGTAAATACATATTATAAATCCTATCTACCCTATTATTTTATTGGCTGTAAGTAGGGGTTAATTAAATAATACTATTTTATAATTCTTATGTCGATTTTATGCATGCTAAGTATGAAATATAGTATATTGGAATATTTTAATTGGCTTGGTTTTGGCTATGGTTTTGATTTAATTTTCATAAATATATCTTCCTGTGTGTTTGTCGGGGTTGGCTTTCTAAGAAACTTTTTGCATTATTGGGTTTTCTGGATTGATTTTGGAGCTTGGATCTTAGATTTTTTTTCTTGGAGCTTGTTAGATTTGGTTGTGCTTCTTTGATTTCATTTTTCCATCACTTCTATTTTTCCACGTTGGTTTGATTTTCTCCTTTTTGCATTTTCAATTTCTAGGAAAAGCTTGTATTCTCTATCTCTTCTAGAAAGATTGTTGTGGGAGGTTTTTAGGAGAATATTTGTGAAAGTATTGGTTACAAGCTTATAATATAGAGTTTGGGGATATTGTATATTTCATAATTATTTGTTGTAGAGTTGTTGTATGCACGTCTCTTTTCTCGCTATGAACGACTCTGTTAAAGTTATTTGACTTCGTAGCTTGTTGTATACCCTCTTTTAGTCTAAGAAATGTAGAAATGAATTACCATTAATTGCTATTTATATGGGTTGATTGTTACTCTAGTTGAAGCTCTTGTTGGTCTTGTTTGAGTTTTGGTGTCTTGTGCACTGTTGGAAGTCGTAGTTGTGTTCTGAGTGAAGCAATCCTTCATGTATTGATTTATATTTGTCATTTGTTAAGCTCCCTTAATTTATAATTGATATTGCATCCTTATTGGGTCGATTTGAATTTGAGATTGAGCCTTGGTTAAATTCTATGTGTGTAAATCCCATTTTTCGAGTCTTTCTGAGTGGATGCGCTAATTTGGTCTATGTGCTAAAACAATTGTTCTATGCGCTAGTAAAATTGGTCTATGCACTAAAATAATTGGTCTATGCACTAAAAGAACTGGTCTATGCACTATTCTTTCTTGTGGATGCGTTAAACTGCCCTGTCAATGGTAATTTTTATGGTTTCAAATCTCTCAATCAATTTTTCTTGGTCTGTCCTCGTACTAGAAGCATTTGTTTATTTCCTTGTGTTTCTCAAAATGAATTATGGTTCATTATTAGATATTTAATTATTGTTTTATGCTCCAAAAAGTTGAGAAGCCTTATTATGGAGGACTGTTTAATATAGCTGATCAATAGATAGTATTATGTTTTCTCCTATGAATTGATATTGAGGCTCTTGATTTCTTTATGCTTTTGACATTATGCTTTATGAATATTGGATGGGTTGCATACCTTCATGTATGAAGATGTTTCTTTTAAATGCATTGGTATGTGCCTCTTTGTGTTATTGACTATGTTTACCCTAAGGTCTTGGAACATGGTTAGAAGGAGTGGGATTTCATGTGATGATCAGGGTCATGAGAGATAGGTTATTGAGAGGTTCCTAGCAAGGATGGTTAGAGTCTAGACCACCAGGGTGTTAGGCAGCTCAGATAACCAGAGGACAACTGAGAGGGGGGGTGAATCAGTTGTCAACATATTACAGAACTACAAGCATTCAAATCCTTATTACCAGAACACATAAACCCAATACCAAAATGCATAAACCAAATATCAGAATAATTGATATAGAAATTACACATAAACATAAATCATTAAAAAATTACCATTCATCCAGAACACATGACACCAAGATTTGTATGTGGAAAACCCAGTAAAGGGAAAAACCACGGTGGGAAGCCTACCCACAGTCAGATAATACTTCTGCAGTAAGTATGTGATTACAAAATGAGGGGCCTACACATGCAAGAAGGCCAACAACCTAGAGTGCATTGCTCATCACAAAAGGAGCCTCATTGACTACAAAATAAATCCAGACTACAATCCGAAAAGAAGAGTGAACTACAAAGATAGCATCTTCTATGCCTGAGTACAGTTCCAGTTAAGCTCAGTACCAGAGGTCTTAAACCTCTCTTACCAACCCAATTTGATCACCTATGATCAACCAAAACTCTTGCATATGATTACAACATTATTCACATAGGTAATTGCATAACCATCTGATAACCATAATCCCATATACCCATGATCTACAAAGAGATCTTACATCATATATATACCAACCAAAGACCTAAACAATTAGGTCAACCACCTAAAAGATAATAAAAAAAATTCATAACATAAACCCATAATCCAATGATCAACCAAGTTGGCTTAGGCTGAAAACATTGTAAACCAATCATTAAATCATGTCAGCAACACATTGGGAATATCCTCCAACATGTTACATAAACCGGTCCATAACCTAGATAATGCCAAACCCAAAATAGGTCGCCATAAACCAAATGCAACACCATCGATGAACTAAAACATGAACAAGATAACCATCAACATCTCGAAAGCCATCTAGAAGCTGCACTAACACCACTTATCACGTGCATCAAAAGATCTTCAACAAAGCTTTGCCGGTAAAACCCTTGCTGGTGACCAAAAGACTTACTAGAAAAAATGAGAGTATCTGAGTCATCAAATCCTGAACCAACTAATCGTGATATGCATCTGAATAGCATGAATGATAGATCCAAATCAATTCCATAAACCAAAGCATACCAAAGTATACCAAATCAATATCATAATTCAACCACTCTACTGGAACCAACCAAAAACCAGTAAACAACCAAAATAGCCGGTGTTGCCATTAATGACAAAACATCAATGCAACACATAATCAATTCTTCCAAATTGCTAACAATCTCCCCCTTTGGCATTGATGGTAACACTAGATGTGAAAAAAATCCAATTTCCATGAAATGCCAAACAAGTCTCCTATGGAATATAGCCAACAATCTCCCACAAAATTATATAGCAATGAAGCTCTAAACCAAGCTCCCTTAAGTTTTTCACAAGAATAACTCTCCCCGTTTGACATCAATGCCAAATATTTGACATAAATATCAAATAAAAATCATAAATCCTCTAATTCTTACAGCTGACTACTCCCCCTGAGTAGTAGCACCACCACATCAATCTGAAATGAGTAATAGCTCTTATAATGCATACCAGACTGATGCCAATCAACATCACTTAGGTTTATACCGAAGGGGTAGAAACCCCCAATTTGTCTCTGAAGTACTCAAATGATTCTTTAGGTAGAGGTTTAGTGAAGATGTCTACAATTTGCTCTTTAGTGTTCACATAAACCAGTCTAACTTCATTTGCTTCCACCTTCTCCTTCAAAAAGTTATACTTGATAGATCTGTGCTTTGTCTTAGAATGAAATACCAAATTCTTTGATATATCAATAACAAAAGAGTTATCATAGTGAATAACTATCGGTTCATTACAATCCACCTTTATATCCTTCAACATTTGCTTCATCCATAGAACTTGTGTATAGTTAGTAGCAGCAACAACATACTCAGCTTTAGCAGTAGATAAAGAGGTACATGACTACTTTTTGCTGATCCATGAAACAAGTTTCTTTCCAAGAAAGAAAGATCCACTGGATGTGCTCTTCCAGTTATCAACATCTCCAGTCCAATCTGCATTTGTATATGCACATAATGTAAAGTCATCATTTTTTAGGATACCACAAACCATATTCAGTTGTTCCCTGCAAATACCTAAAAATTCTTTTCACCACACTCTCATGATTTTCTCTAGGATCACTCTGATATCTTGATACAATACAATCTGCATTCATTATATCCAGTCTAGTCTGAGTCAGATATAACAAACCTCCAATCATAGACTTGTATCTTGTAGGATTTACCGGTGTAGATGCATCTTTCTTTATCAATTTCTCACTTGTAACCATTAGAGTACCAACCGATTTAGAATTTTCCATACCAAATGTCTTCAATAACTCCCTAGCATACTTAGTTTGACATATGAAAATACCTTTATTAGTCTGAGTAATCTGCAAACCTAAGAAGAATTTCATCTCCCCAATCATAGACATCTCAAATTCATTCTTCATATTGTTAGAGAATTTCATACACAACTTATCTTCACCACCAAAAATGATATCACAAACAAAGACTTCAATAATCAACATGTCATCATCAGTGATCTTATAATATAAATCACTATCAGTATTACCTTTTCTTCAAAATATATTTATCCAGTCTTGCATACCAAGCTCTAGGGGCTTGTTTCAATCCATATAAAGCTTTCTTTAACCTGTGAGCCATGTTTTTGTCATCTGAAAGTGAAAATCCATCAGGTTGCTCAATATAAACTTCCTCTTCAAGATCTCGATTCAGAAATGCACACTTAACATCCATCTGATAAACCTTGTAGTTCTTATGTGCAACATAAGAAAGAAATAATCTCACAGCTTCAATCCTAGCTACTGGTACAAAGGTTTCAACATAATTAATTCCTTCCTTTTGAGAATATCCTTTACAAACCAATCTAGCTTTATTCCTCACAACTTGTCCTTCTTCATTCAATTTATTCTTAAAAACCCATTTAGTTCTAATAACATTCTTATTTTAGGCCGGGGAACTAAAGTCCATGTGTTATTCTTTTCAATCTGATCTAATTCTTCTTCCATAGTTTTCATCCAGCATTCATCTTTACAAGCTTCAATTAAGGATGTTGGTTCAACTTGAGAAATTAAACATACCTCATCAACTTCCAACTTTATTCTTGTCATCACCCCTTTGTTTTTGTCTCCATTGATCTGATCTTCTGAATGATTCAACCTTACATACCTAGGAGTCTTCTGAGTTTCTGTTCCTCTGCCCTGATCTTTAGTTACTATTGAATTTTATGAGACTGCCATAGTAACTGGTTCAACATTCTATTTTGGTGTAGGTGCTACCGACTTAGTTATGATCATTTCCACTGTCGGTTCTCTCTCATAAGTTCTGATTTGACTTCTGTTCTGCTCATCCACCTTGACATTTGTGCTCTCCATAATTCTCTGCAATCTTTTGTTATAACATCTATATGCTTTGATTTAATTAGAATAACCAAGAAATATTCCTTCATCACATCTAGGATCAAACTTTCCAATGGAATCATCTCTTTTGATATAGCATTTACTACCAAATATTCTGAAATACTTAATTGTTGGTGTCTGACCAAACCATAACTCATAAGGTGTCTTACCGGTATCTCCTTTGATATGAACTCTATTGAATGTGTATATTGTCATGCTTACAACTTCTCTCTAGTAGATATGAGGCAGATTAGCTTCCGTCATCATAACTCTAGCTGCATCCAAGATAGTTATGTTCTTCCTTTCCACAGCTCCATTCTGCTGAGGTGTCTGGGGTGTAGATAACTGTCTCCTTATCCCATTCTTCTCATAATAGTTGTTAAATTCATCAGATGTGAATTCTCCATCCTGATATGACCTTAAGCATTTAATCTTCAATCCTGTCTCTGTCCCAACTTTAGCTTTAAAGATTTTAAACTTTTCAAATGCTTCAGACTTCTCCCTTAGAAAAGTAACCCACATCATTCTTGAATAGTCATCAATGATTAGCCTGAAATATCTATCACCCTAAAATTTTTTAATTCTAGCAGGACCACACAAATTAGTATGAATAAGATGAACCACATCATTATATTTGTCTTGTATACTCTTAAAAGAAGTTCTGACTTGATTTCCCATTTGACATTCCTTACATACCGGATTATAGGGCTTTACAATCTTAGGTATATCTCTAACTACCTTAGTAGAACTGATCTTCACAATGCAATCCAAATTCACATGACACAACCTCTTATGCCATAGCCAACTCTCATCATTTTGTGCAATCAAACAGGTCTTCTCACCAGAGTTCAAATGAAATATATTACCTTTAGTGTGTGTACCGGTTGCAATCTCCAATCTATATCTGTTGATAATCTTGCATTTTCCATCCTTGAACTGTAACCAAAGTCCCTTATCGACAAATTGTCCTACACTCAAAAGATCATGCCTTAAACCTTTAACAAAATAAACATTATCAGTGTTATGCTTACCATCCAATGATACTGTTCCTCTTCCCTTGATCATGCATTCTTTTTCATCTCCAAATCTAACTAGACCACCATCAAATTCTTGCAAAGATAAGAACTTCCTTTTATCTCTAGTCATATGATGTGAACATCCACCGTCAATTACCCATTCATCCCTATCTTCAATTTTAGCAACAAGGTCATTCTCTTTAGGTACCAGATCATCTTCCTTGATAGCCAAAAATACCCATTCCTTTCCATTGCCGGATCCACTAGCTAAATCTTGTGCCAGTTCATCATTAGAATCAGTCACACCTTCCTCATTAGCATAGTAGCATGATTTGTCTTTTTTCCTCCTATACTTATGCTTGTTCTGATAATCATGGTTAGGCCTAAAAGATCTTCTAGCTCTTTCTTCAAATCTTGAATTCCTTTCAGGACATCTAGATGTAAAATGACCTATCTTATTACATGCAAAGTATTTAAAACATGATTTTCCTTCATACTTACTTCCTGTCGGTCCTTTAGGTACTCTTCTAGCAAATAAGGCTTCAAGTTGCTCAAACTCTTCATCTTTTTTCTTCATATCCTCTAATTCCTTCACATATAAAGCTTTCCAAACACTCTTGCTGGTAGATGATGTAGATGCATGAAAATCAGGTTCAAATTTTATAGCTCTAGAATGTCCAAATTCCTCAAGTTCAAAAGAAGATAACTTCCCAATCAAGGTATCTCTATTAACAAAGGTGTTTGGCATAGTTCTCAGCTCATTGATTGTAGTAGCCTTCATCTTAAAAGCCAATGGAAAAGCTCTCAGTACTTTAGAAACTATTTCATCTTCACTTAGAGATCCACCACAACATTGAATTCCCATAACAATCTCATTAGTTCTCTCCATAAAAGTTGTAATCCTTTCATCTTCTTCCATCTTCAGGTTTTCATACCTCACTGGGTAACCATCAATTTTAGCAATTTTAACAGTAGGGTCACCCTCATTTAGAGTCTCCAATTTGTCCCATATAACTTTTTCAGTTGATTTATCAGTTAGTCCCATTATTTTTTGATCAGAAAGTGCACATAAAAGGGCTTCTCTAGCTCTACAATCATTCTCAAGCTCCTTATCCAGGCCTTTCAGAGGAGCATTTCCAGATGCTAGATTAAATGGTGTAACTCCTTTCTTAGTGATCTCTTAAATTTCCTTTCCAAGACATCTCATATGAGTCTCCATCCAAATCTTCCATATCCTGTAATTTGTTCCATCAAGCCTAGGAATTTCTCTCCAGAAAACAACTGCAAATGTATTTGATGAACTTGAACTATTAGTTTCCATAGGATCTTCCTCAAGCGGTTAATCTTTTACAGAGAGGACCAAGTGCTGATACCAATTTTTAGGCAACTCAGATAACTAGAGGACAACATAGAGGGGGGGGGGGTGAATTAGTTGTCAACATATTACAAAACTATAAGCATTCAAATCCTTATTATTGGAACACATAAACCCAATACCGGAATGCATAAACTAAATACCAGAAAAACTGATATAGCAATTTAACATAAACATAAATCACATAATAGTTACCATCCATCCAGAACACACGACACAAAGATTTGTATGTGGAAAACTCAATAAAGGGAAAAACCATGGTGGGAAGCCTATCTATAGTCAGATAATACTTCTACAGTAAGTATGTGATTACAAAATGAGGGGTTTGCACATGCAAGAAGGCCAACAACCTAGAGCACACTGCTCATCACAAAAGGAGCCTCACTGAATACAAAATAAATCTAGAATACAATCCGGAAAGAAGAGTGAACTGCAAAGAGAGCATCTCCTATGCCTAGGAGTACAGTTCTAGTTAAGCTCAGTACTGAAGGTCTTAAACCTCTCTTACCAACCCAATTCAATCATCTATGATCAACCAAAACTCCTGCACATGATTACAACATTATTCACACAGGTAATCGCATAACCATCCTATAGCCATAATCCCATATACCCATGATGTACAAAGAGATCTTACATCATATATATACCAACCCCAGACCTAAACAATTTGGTCGGCCACGTAAAAGATAATACAATAAATTCATAACATAAACCCATAATCCAATAATCAACCAAGTCATCTTAGGACAAAAACAATGTAAACCAATCATTAAATCCTGTTGATAATGCATCGGGGACATCCTCCAACACGTTACATAAACTAGTCCATAACCTAGATAACACCAGACCCAAAATAGGTTATCATAAACCAAATTCAACACCACTTATGAACTGGAACATGAACAAGATAACCATCAGCATCCTACAAGCCATCTAGAAGCCGCACCAACACAACTTATCACGTGCATCAAAAGATCTTCAACAAAGCTCTGCCGGTAAAACCCTTACCGGTGACCAAAAGGCTTACTAGAACAAATGATAGTATCTGGGTCATCAAATCCCAAACCAACTGATCGTGATATGCATCTAAATAACATGAATGACAGATCCAAATCAATTCCACAAACCAAAGCATACCGGAGCATACCAGATCAATATCATAATCCAACCACTCTACAGGAACCAACCGAAAACCGGTAAACAACCAAAATAGTCGATGTTGCCATCAATGACAAAACATCAATGCAACACATAATCAATTCCTTCAAATTGCCAACACAGGGCACATTGTCGAAAATTTTCCTTGTTTAAATAAGTGATAACATTAATAATTAATTAGATGGGTTGGGTAATTAGGATTCATCTAAACAAGATAATAATGGTTTGATGTGAGCCCCAAGATGTAGTCCTAGGGAGGATGTTTTATAATAAGCTTGGGAAGGCCATTGAGATGGTAAACCAAACTCCCTTGATCTCTCATAGGTTGAGACGGTTCCAAATGTCTATCAGGGTTGGTATTCCCCTTCTTTGTAAGGATAGCATGCAATGACATGTCTATCAGGGTGTGGCTTTTCCCCTCAATGTGAGGATAGCCTGTGATGACACTCCACTCCTACATGTGTCCTTTTTCCTTATGCCATGGTTACTGATATGCCTCTAGGAGATTATATGTTTTATGGTTAGCCTTGTGATGTTCTTTGGCTTATTACATTTGGTTGCTTCATGGTTATGGTTCTTGAGTTGTTGAGTTCACTTTGGTTGTTAGGTGTCAGCGTAGGTCTAGAGTGTGGCTGGGACTTTGTGTTATCTCCTAGCACGAGGGGTAGTTCCTTTGGTTCCACATAGTCAGGTGGTTTGATGCATTCTTCCATTGGGACATTCTTCTTTGGATACTCTTGTGCATGGATGTAGAATTTCATCTCTTCAACTTATGGATGGATATTGTAGTAGATTGATGTACATATTTCTTATGGCATATGTATTTGTAGGTTTCACGTGACTATTTTAATATGCTATTTGATGTAAATGGATAATGTAAATGTAATGATAGATGATGTAATAGGACATGGAAATTACTCTTGTAGTAGGATGTATTGATGTATCATGTTGTATCTTGGATATTAATTGGTTAATGGGAATAATGCAATTGGATTTATTGATGTGCACTTGATTTTATGTGTATGTTTATGAAGTTAAAAGAAATGGATTAGTAATGTGATAGATCATATGGGAAAAAAGTAATGATGTTAGAGGATGATTAAGTAATTGGGGTTACGAACATTTGGATTAGTGTTTTAAAATGAACCTTAAAAGGGTTAATTGTATTTGTAGCATTAGTGACTTGCATTCATGATAGATAGATTAGAAAATGATCATATGAATATGCATGGAAAGAGTAGATGATAATGGTGTTAGATTGCATTGGATTATATTAGAGGTCATGATGTTATTGCTTATGGAGATGTTGTAAGTAATGAAGTTGAGATACCCTAGGGAAGATAGATATTGAGTTGTGTTTATTCCGCTTGCGTATGAGATTATATGATTATGATTTTATGCTTATTTTCATATTGGATATGTGTATATCATGTGTATGGATTTTATATTCATATGAGTGAATGGATATATGTGTTGTACTAGATGATGTTTAAAAAATAAAAATCTCTATTGTACGTTAGTTAGCTTTATTTCTCTAGGCTATTTTTGCGAGCATTACAAAATCTCCTTGCACATCATTCACATCTACTTAAAATTAATTCAAAAACATTTCATTCCTCAAATAATACAACCACACATCTATATGTACAAGATCATTCATTAAAACCCTCAACTAGGTCGACCACAAACAAAAGATATAATATTACATTAATTAGGCCACCTGGACCAATAACACATAATGCTATTCACTCCAGGAGATAAAGGATACTTAAACATAATGTTGATCTACATAGGCCATGGTGAGACCCATATCAACATCCAAACTCAATATCCTATGCATATACAGAGTAAAAGAATATGATCCAGATAAGATAAACAAACTAGGTTGGCTAGAAGCCAACACAACTGAACATGCCAAACATAGAACACCATAAATTCACTTGCCAATTAAAGTAGCATAATAAAATTAAACTGGAACACTACATGAACAAAGTGAACATGTTCTCCAAGCTTCAATACTTGAATCCACATATTTGAGAGCCACAAAGTGTTCTCTAGACTAGTTTTGATAGACAACCTCATTGTCAGAAATAATAACAACCGACTCTACCAACTAAGCAATCTAGAGTACCTGAAAACTTGATAGTTCAATACACAAAAATCATAAACATTATATGGAGAATCACAAGACATAAAATTCACAAACTAGAGGAATGAATAATCCCTAACTGGAGGAATAAAATCATAAACATTAAATAATTTTTCTTGCATAAAATATTGTTTCTTGCATATTAAAAATACCATTGCACCAACCTTCTAGAAACACTTCATACTTTCTCAACATCATCACTAGACTACAAAAAAAATTTGAACACTCACTTCCATACCATCTGCAACACAATGATATTAATGACAACACTAGACAGGTTGACATAAAAATAACACAACTCAACATAACTCAAGTTTTCAATAATCTCCCCCTTGTCATTGATGGCAACACTTGTACCACCAACAAAAAAATGACACCGATATTGAACTCTCTCTCCCTTTTACATCAAGGACGGAGATAACACTATTGCAAATAACAACTAGTTTACTGAAATTTCTCCCTTTCATCTTAAATCTCTTTGTCTATTCTTAGAATAATTATGATCATTGCAACACTCCATCGACAACCACTTTCCTGCAACTAGAATATCACACACACTACTTTTATCCCCTTGAGAGCAACAACCACATCAATCTAGGAGACAAAATATGAACTTGAAATAGTCCACTAGAAAAATACACCACTTGAATGCATCTAGTTTAAAAAGGAGGGGCAATAACCCCTAGCTTCTATAGGGGATACTCAAAAGTATCCTTTGCCAGAGCTTTAGTAAATATATCTGCAATTTGTTCTTTAGTAGGCATATACTCCAATCTAACTTCCTTCTCTACAAACTTATCTCTTAAGAAATGATACCAGATTAAAATGTGCTTATTCCTTGAATGCATTATGAGAGTCTTTGAGATGTTAATTACACTTGTATTATCAAACATAATAGAAATTGTCACATTTTACTTCACCATGATATCTCTAAGAGTTTTCTTCATACATATGATTTGAGTACAATAAGATTCTACTGCAATGTATTCTACCCTAGTAGTAGATATTAACACTAAATCCTATTTCTTACTCAACTAATATAACTATGTGCATCCCAAGAAAAAATTCACCACCACTTGCACTTCTCCTGTCATTAGCACATCTTCCCCAATCGACATCTGTATATGCTCTCAAAGTAAAATCATCATTTTTATTATACCACAAATGAAAATCTAGAGTCCCTTTCAAATATATGAATATTCTTTTTAGTTCTTGATCATGTGATTGATTTGGATTAGCTTGATATATAGCAACCAAATACATCTACATAATATTAGGTCTTGAAGCAATCAACTACAATACTCCTCCAATCATAAATCTATACTTTTTTTAATCAACATTTGGAGATCAATCATCCTTTCTTAACTTACAACTAGTAGCCATAAGGTTGCAATTGGTTTATGATTCTTCATCGCAAACTTCTTCAACATCTCCTTGATATACTTGGTCTGAGAGATGAAAATGCCTTCTTCTGATTGTATAACTTTAAGACAAAGGAAAAATGATATCTCACCTATCATTGACATCTCAAACTCCTTATGCACTTCTTCTGCAAACTTATTACATACATCATCATCTCCTCTAGAATATGATATCATCAACATACACAACAACAATCAACATTTTATCACATTCAACTAAAGATTGCTCTCTGTAGCACCTTTTTTGGAATTTTGCTACAACAAATACGTATCCAGTTTTGCATGTACCAAGCTGCAAGAGCTTGCTTGAGTCCATAAAGTGTATTCCCAAGTTTGTAGACCATTTCTAGATCTTATGAAAACTTGAACCCATCTGGATGTTCAATGCATACTTCTTCAATTTCTCCATTTAAGAATGTTGACTTGACATCCATCTAGTACACCTTAAAGTTTTTATATTCAACAAATGCAAGAAACATCCTTACAACCTCCATTCTTCCTATTAGAGTAATGTCTTCTCAAATACAATACCTTAAAATTATGAATAACCCTTACAAGCCAATCTTACCTTGTTACTTGTGACTTCTCCATCTTTATTTAGCTTATTCTGGAATACCCACTTAGTTCCTATCATATTCTTATCCACCAGTCTAGGTACCGACTCCCATGTTCAATTCTTCTCAATCCGATTCTTCTCTTCTTCCATTGATTTTATTGAACTTTCATCCTTGCTATCTTCCACATAAGTGTTTGGCTCCACTTGAGATAAGAAACAATAATTTTCTTGTTCATTGGTTTCTGCAAGTCTTCTCCATGTCTAAACTCCTTTATCCTCGTCTCTAATGAGCTAATCTTCTGAATGATTCTCTGCACATACTTTGCTGGTGTCTTAGATGGTTGTTTAGATTATTTTTACTTTGCATTTATCTCTTCTTTATCTTCCAAAGCAATCTTATCTTTTGGAACAATAAGGATAACATCTATTTTAAGTCTCAAATTTTGGCACAACCTAATTTCATTCTTAACTCACTCTATCATTTTCACTCTCCACATTCTTATTCAGCCTCTTTTTGTAACACTAGTATGAATTACTCCTTGTAGAGTATCCCAAAAATATTTCTTCATCTGACCTTGCATCAAACTTCTCTAGATCATCCTCATCTCTCCTTATGTAACACTTGATTCCAAAGTTTCTGAAAGACTTTACTATAGGAGGTCTTCAATTTCATAGTTCATATAAGGTGTCTTTGTATGATTCACTCTTACTTGCATCATGTTAAAAAGGTAAACAATAGTATGCATAAATTATTTTAAATACATATTAGGTAGGTTAGCCTCCTTCAACATAGCTCTAGCCATTTCAACAACAATCTTATTCTTTTTTTAAAACAATACCATTCTAGTAAGGAGTCCTAGAAGCAGAAAAATATTTTCTAATACCACATACTTCAGAGAATCTATCAAATTTATTTGATGTAAACTCTCCTCCTCTATTAGATATTAACATCTACTCAATTCTCAAACATAGACTTGAATACTTTAAACTTTTCTAATGCTTTAGATTTTTCTCTTGAGAAAGCAACCTATGTCATTATCTAGAGTAATCATCAATAAAAAACATAAAATAACTTTCACCATTCAATACTCTTGTCCTTGCAGGTCTTCGTAAATTTATATGAATAAGCTCTAAAGGTTTTGAAGATGAATACCCCTTGTTCTTGAATCTCCTCTTTGTTTGTTTTCCCAACTGACATTTCCTGCACATAGTATCAACAAGTCTGATAATCTTTGGTAAATCTATTGCCATATTGTTAAAGTTGATATGTCTCATCTTTTTGTGCGACAACCTACATTCACTTCTTTGTGCTAGTAAATAACTACTTCCATTGTTATCCTTCACACAATAGACATTGCCATTAGTTCTAATACCTTCTACAACTATACTACCATAACTTCCTTTTTGATTTCACGTGTGAATCCATAAAATATGAGATTCCTTATTGCACATTTGACTCAAACTCAAAAGATTATGTCTCAGACCCTTAACATAATAAAAATTATTGGAGTAAATAATTTATATGTTAATTAATCACTTAATTGAATTAATTCACTAAATAATCTATGCCTTAATTAGTAATTAATTATTGGCATTTATTACTTAGTTAATTAATTAGGGATAATTAATTAATATTTATCTCCATGCATAATGCAATCTAGGAAAATAAAATTATGTTTAGATTTCAAGAGTTTCATGCATTAATTAGTCTATTATGCTATTTGTGCACACATGACTGATTCATGCTTTGTGTTTCAAACTCTCAGTCTATCTTGTAGACTCCACCATTTAGGGTTTCCATCTTTAGAGTTAGATTTCTTTATAAGGATGTCATATCCTTCATTGTAACTCAAGTAATACAAGCAATTCAATCAATTTTATAGTTACCGTAGTCAATTATTTTGCTATTCAATCCTCTCTTTATGTGTGATAGGTATTCTTGCAGAAGATAACTAGGCTTGTGGGATTAACATTTCACAAATTCTAACATGGTATCAGAGCTCTAGATCTAAAGATTCTTTTTCACTTTTTTTTGAATATTATTTGCATAGACAACAAATTGTTAATCTTAGGTTAATTTGGAACACACAATCAGTTCCAGAAGGCTTAAAAAAGTTAGGATCGCCTTTTGTTTCATTGAAATCGGATACACGGAGTCCATTTTGCAAGGGTTCAAAGTTTGAGGGTTTTCTCTATTCCAGAGGGTACCTAAAAATTTGGAGTGTTTTGGGCCCAAATGAACCTTTCCATTAGTTTCAGAAGGCTTTTCAAATGAATTTTGATATATAATTTACCTATATTGGGTGATAGGGACCTCTGAGGCAATTTTTTATTTATTTTTGGGTCGTACAGTCTGTACTGTATGACCCCGTAAAAAATAAATAAATAAATAAATTTTTTAAGGTAGTTTAATGACATTCTGGGGCCGAGCCGCTATGACAACCGCTAGTGGTCACCGTGATCGGCGGTGGCACTACCGCCGACAGTAACTACAACGGCCTCAACGCTAGCCATTGGCAGCTTTTGCTGACTGCCACAACCTCCATCAAAAACTACCACCACCTCCACTACAAACTACCGCCAATGCTCTACTCCACCACCTCTTGCCACCTTTTCTCAGCTAAGGAGCCACCGCCTCTCCACCAGGTGGGGGCTTTTTTCCTCCAAGTCCTTTTTTGACAGGAAGATGATTGTTTCACTCTAACTTGAGCATACGAAGGCAAAATTGGGAAAACCATATATCATTGGAAAGCTCTTTTCGATCCCGATCTAGAAATGGAGGTATTTGTTTTTTTTTATTTTTCCATTTTTCATGATTTTTTTCCACTTGAAGTCAGAAGTTGTTGTTTGCACTCCTAGGGGCATATCTTGTGCATATAGACTCTATTTTTCGCAAATGAGATATTGTCAGAAAGATGATTTAGAGCTCTATCCAGATCTCAGATCCATTTTTTCAGATACATACCAAACCACTATCTCTTCCTTCCAAAGTCAATAGTTCTTTTCTTGGTCCTATTCTGCCCTTCCTGTGATCTGAGATCTACCTTTCTTGTCTTAGATCTCTACTTTTTTCAGCATCATGGATAATAGCATTCAAATTTAGAGTACTTGTCATACCTCTCCCTTGTCAGCATTATGGGGGGGTTTCTACTATTGGTGCTAATGCTTCCTTGGTTTCGCGTTAGATGTTCTATGTATTTAGTACTTGTTCCTATTTACTAAGAAGATGTAGTGGTTGGTTACCTGATGTGGAGCCTTATGTCAACTTCTTTATCTCACTCAAATGACTTGGCACAAATACACTTCATCCAACCAATACTAGGTCCCCCAACCCTTCACACCTTGCACTCACAAACCTTCACCAAATCACTCAAATGGGGTTTTCAACTTCAATGGCTTAACCAAACATGAATCAGGGGTTCAACACACCTATGAAACCTTGACACAAGATTCCACATACCCAAGTTAACTGGGTTCTTTCCCCAGTACACAAATAACACTTAATTGGTTTATTCCTACTAACCCTTCAAACCGGTATTTGCACATTAACTCAAAATTTTCCCACACCACTTGGAAAAAAAAACACACTTTCAGATACCCATTTGCAAGTTTCACAACATACTTAAATTTTAGATATGTTTGTTTTGGACCAATACCCAGTTTCAATACCCTGTCCTACTAGGATTAGGCCAAATTAGCCCAATTTTACAAAGGAACACCCTTTGGATCACAACTCCAAACATTCACACTCAAAAAAAGTCTTAGGAAATGTTTCAAAACAAAGGATTTTCAAGGTTTTACATGGTGCCATTCCCATTTACCTATTCAAAAACAAAACCCTCACTTTTAGGAACCCAAACTTAGGGCTTTCCTAATCTCTCACTTCTGGTCACTTATAGACCCAACCAAAGGATCCAACACCATTAAAATAACCTATGTAGACATAATCCATCATAAAATTCTGCCCTCATTCAAAGAAAACTCTTAGACTAATACATGACACCAGTTATGCTCTTTGTCAACTTGTGACTCATCACCCCCTAAGGTATGCTCCGTATGCGTTTATGATCTATTTTGCATTCTCAAAGTTAGAAACACTTATCTTATAATGTAGCAGACCCATCCCAGAAGACACAATGCTTACATAAAGCAGAATGGGTCAGATTCACAAAATTACTCTCAAAACCGCTCTTAAATTGTCAAGTACAACAGTTTATAGAATCGTCAAAAAAGAATTGATCAAATTTGAATAAAACTATATGCCACCAATTGGAAAATGAAGGTAAGTCAATGGAGATTCATAAAAAATCAAAAGATAATGTCATTCAATGCTTCTTGGTATGGGAAACAATCCAAACTCAGACTGGTAGCATTAGAATTCATAGGGAATTTTTAGAACTTCAATGTTGTTATTGCCTTTTATCATAAAATTACAAATCTTCCACACTTTAATCAAGGGAATGAGACATATTTATACCCCTAAAACATATAAAACTGACTCAACCACCTTTTATAACTCCATTTAACCGTTGGAGACATAAAACTGCCCCTTACAAAGAAAAGTTGCTCATGACAATATTTGTCAAAAATGACAACTTTCAACATTTTGCTAAAACATGACCTTAAACACATTGAAATAGGTTGAAATAGACATTAAAGGACCTTTGTAGCCAAATTTTACATTATTAAATCAATTTGACCCATTTTGACTCATTTGCACAATATTGGCCAAATTAGGACCTTCCTAGAACCATCTAGACAACTTGATTACATGAATGGTCAAATGACCTTATTACAATGCTATTGGTCTTATTAGAACTTATTTGAAACCATATAAAACTCAAAATGTTCATATTTGACCCCATATAGGTCATTGGAATCAGGATGTGCACTTGGTTCACTTGGTGCTCCTGCACCATTACTCGTGCATTTTGGTGAGATAGAATACTTACGATATGGACACTCTTGCATTCCTATTTTTGGAGGTTATTTTTTCAGCACCATAGTAGTCTTTCTATGATATAATTTGCAGCTTCATCATGCTTCAATGTTTCTCCATGTTTCACTTTTGTTTCTCTTTTGGAGAGGAGTTTTGTTCCCACTAGGTTTTCTCCTTTGCTTTGTTTCTGAGAAATTTGCATGTTTGTTCATGGGTACCTCATTAGGATTTATGCTGAGACCCACCTTGCATTCATCTTTGCATGCTTTTATCCTACATCTTTTTGCCTCTCTCCTAGTTGTGCATTCAAGGGGGTGTTGGAGTAAATAATTCATATATTAATTATTCACTTAATTGCATTAATTCACTAAATAATTTGTGCCTTAGTTAGTAATTAATTATTTTCATTTATTATTTAGTTAATTAATTAATTAGGGACAATTAATTAATATTTATCTCCATGCATAATGCAAACTAGGAAAATAAAACTATGTTTACATTTTGAGAGTTTCATGCATTAATTAGTCTATTATGCTATTTGTGCATACATGATTGATTCATGCATTGTGTTTCAAACTCTTAGTCTATATTGTAGACTCCACCATTTAGGGTTTCTATCTTAAGTTAGATTTCTTTGTAAGGATTTCATATCCTTCATTGTAACCCAAGCAATACAAGAAATTCAATCAATTTTATTGTTATTGTCTTCAATTATTTTGCTGTTCAATTATCTCTTTATGTGTGATAGGTATTCTTGCATAAGATAACAGGACTTGTGGGATTCACATTTCATGAATTCTAACATAAAATCACCACTCTTATGTTTACCATTAATGGAAATAGTTCCTTTACCATGAATAGGCACAACTTGCTCACTTGCAAACTTTATAGATTCACTATCATACTTCTCAAAATCAATGAAATTTCTTTTATCACTTGTAGTATGATTTGAACATTTGAAACTAATTATATATGCTTTAGGCTCTACTTTTGCGTGTAGTGCAGTCTTCACACTCTATTTTTTTCAGTATTTTTCATATCTTCCAAATTTCTAGACTTTTCATTATTCTCCTCCTCTATAGACATAAATAATGTTTCTTGATTTGAGTCATCACCATCTTCTTCTTCAGATCAATAGGTCTCTATTAAATTTTTTTTCCTCTTGGGCCTATTTCTATCATCCATTCTCTTATTTCTGTCATTCCATCTATAACTGTCCTTTTCCTTATTGTCATCATTCAATCTCTTGCCATAATTTCTTTGTAATTACATCTAAAAGGATAATGACCAATTCTTCCACAATTGAAACACTCAAAAGATATCTTACCTTTGTATTTTTCATATCCTTTCTTTAGTCTTCTCATAATTTTTCTTCTATCACATCCGAGTTATCACTTGTTTTAGGTTCATCTTCAATCTTTTTGGTAGCTTTGATTGCTTCTTCTTTCTTCTCTTTTCATAAATCATCTAGGTTAGCAATCTAAAATGTAGAGAACAAGCCATACAACTAATCCAAAGTGTTAATTTATCCATATCATGACTTTCTTCAATGGCATACTTCTTATATTTATAGAATTTAGGCAGTATTAACATTACTTTTCTCACAACTTCACTTTTTTCTAATTTTCCTCCAATACCCCTAATTGCACTCACAATCTTATTTATTTGGTGTAGATATCCTTCAATGTTCTCATCATCATACATCCTCAGGTTCTCAAATTTGTGTTTTACATTTGTCAACTTGGCTTGCTTTATCTTCAAATCAACTTCATATACACTACTCAAATTCTCCTAGATTTGTTTAGCAGACTTCAACCACATAACTTTGGCAAAAATTGAATCACTTAAGAAATTGATAATTCTAACTCTAGCCTTTTCATTTTTATCATGTTCCTTTATCTCATCTAGAGTTTGAGGGCCATTAGTCAAAGAAGTACACCTACTCTTGATAATATCCCATTTTCTATTTGACAAAGCATCTAAATGATATTTCGTCCTTTCCTTCCAACAAGAGTAATTTGTGGAATCAAAAATTGGTGCTTAGTAATTAAATTCCTGTGCTATTTTGGATCTTCCTCAAGTGGTTAATCTTGTTTAAGTGAAACATTACTCTGTTACCAATTATTGAACACACCACAAGACTAAGAGTTGGGGGGGGGCTGTTAGGATAACTGGTGAACAACTGAGAGGGGGGGGTCAATCAGTTGTTAACAGATTATGTGAATTAAAGCACTTAAAACCTTATACCAGTATAACTGATTAAGCATTAAAGTATAAATGAAAACTAGAAAATCAATACCATGCAACCATAACACATAAAACCATGATTTGTACGTGGAAAACCCGGTAAAGGGAAAAACCATGGTGGAAATCCTACGCACAGTCAGATGATACTTCTGCAACAAATATATGATTACAATAGGGGCCTGCACATGCAGAAAGGTACACTGCCTAGAGCACACTACTCATCACAATGGAGTCTCACTGACTACAGAGATGTCAACCATCTCAAGTGATTTGGACTACAATCTAGAGAGAAGAACATGTCGGTGATAGCATTAGACATGCCAAATTACAATTCCAGTTAAGCTTAATACCATAGGTATAAAACCTCTTACATAAACCTAACTTGATCACCTATGATCGAATGAATCCTCTGCACCAATTATTATTACATTATTCGCTCCTTGCACATCATACATATATCCACACCTGATCTACAATGAGATCTTACTTACATTTATACCAACCTGAGACCTACCAATTAGGTCGGCCACACAAATGATAATACAATAGATCCATTACATAATCCTGAAATGAAATCATAACACATGTTAGCCTAAGGCCAAACAAACAACATCCAATAAATAAAACATCCATGAAGTGCATCGGAGGATCCATGAACACATTTCATGCAAACTGGTCCATAACCTAGATAGCACCAGACCTAAATTAGATCCATGCATGCCAAAGAAATGACACCAATCAGTCGAGGCATGAACACAATCACCATCAACATCCTGAATCCCTTCTAGAAGCTACACCAACACCACTTATGCATAACATCAAAGATCTTTAATAAAGCTCTATCAGTGAAACCCTTATCAGACCAATAAAACAAGCTTACTAGAACATAAGATAGCATCTAGTCATCAAGTCAATACCAACTAGCTGAAACATACTTCAGAAGCATATGAAACATCCATACAAACATATTCCACTGACCAGATCATACTGGTGGCAATCAATTGATTATCTTCCCAATCTAATCCACCTATCAGAAGCTGACAAATAACCATAACAACAAGTGTTGACATCAATGACAAAACATCAGTGCAACACATATTCAATTCCATCACATGGCCAACAATCTCCCCCTTTGGCATTGATGGCAATACTAGACGTGAAAAACATCCAAGTGCCAAGAAAATGCCAAACAAGTCTCCCCTAATGGAAGACCGCCAACAATCTCCTGTGAAATGATATAGCAATGAAGCTCTAAACCAGAACTGAAACAAAAGGACCAAATACCACCAAACTCCCCCTAAGGAGTGCAATCAATGGTTAACAATGGTTGTTTTTCACATATATTCCTCCCTCTTTGACAACAATGCCAAAGAATCAAACAGAATAAATAACTCTAAATCTCAAGACTAACTACTCCCCCTGAGCAGTAGCACTAATTCATCAATCCAGAGAAAAAGGTAGCTCTGATAATGTATACCAGACTAATGCACAACTGCATCAATTAAGTCTCTACCGGAGGGGTAGAAACCCCCAATCTGTCTCTCAAATACTCAAATGATTCCTAGGACAAAGGTTTAGTGAAGAAGTCTGCTATCTGTTCTTTAGTGTTCACATAAATCAATTTGACTTCTTTTGCTGCTACCTTTTCCTTCAAAAAGTTATACTTGATTGATATGTGCTTAGTCTTGGAGTGAAATACCAGATTCCTGGATATGTCAATAGCTGTAGAGTTATCACAATGAATAACAACCGGATCATTACAACTCACTTGTATATCCTTCAACATATGCTTCATCCATAGAACTTGAGTACAGTTGGTTGCGGCTGCAACATATTCAGCTTCAACAGTAGATAAAGAAATGCATGATTGCTTCTTGTTGATCCATGAAACCAATTTCTTTCCAAGGAAGAATTCTCCATCGGATGTGCTCTTCCAGTCATCAACATCACCTGCCCAATCTGCATCTGTATATGCACATAAAGTAAAGTCATCATCTTTAGGGTACCATAAACCATATTCAGTTGTTCCTTACAAATACCGAAATATCCTTTTTATTGCACTTTCATGATTTTCTCTTGGATTACTTTGAAATATTTATACAATACTGACTACATTCATTATATCCGGTCTAGTATGAGTTAAATATAGCAAACCACCAATCATGGATTTATATCTTGTAAAATTTACTAAAGGGGATACATCCTGAAGTGACAATTTTTCAGTTGTAATCATAGGAGTACTAACTGGTTTAGAATTTTCCATACCAAATTTCTTCAAAAATTCCCTTAGATACTTAGTTTGACAGATAAAGATGCCCTTTTTAGTCTGAGTAATCTGCAAACCTAGAAAAAATCTTATTTCTCTAGTCATAGACATCTCAAATTCACTCTGCATATTATCAGAAAATTCCATGCACAATTTTTCTTCACCTCTAAAAATGATATCATCAACAAATACTTCAATAATCAGAATATCATCATTAGTGATCTTATAATATAGGTTACTGTTAGGGTTACCTTTAATAAAATCAAGCTTCAAAAGGTAGTTATCCAACCTTGCATACCAAGCTCCACGAGCCTGATTTAATCTATATAGGGCTTTCCTTAATCTGCAAACCATATTTTTGTCATTTGTTATTAAAAATCCATCTGGTTACTCATTAAAGACTTCTTCTTCAAGTTCTTCATTCAGAAATGCACACTTAACACCCATCTGATAGACCTTGTAGTTCTTATAGGTTGCATAAGCAAGAAATAGTCTAACAACTTCAATTCTAGCTACCGGTGCAAAATTTTCACCATAATCAATTCCTTCCTTCTAAGAATATCCTTTGCAAACCAATCTAGCCTTGTTTCTTACAACTTGTCCATCCTCATTCAGTTTGTTTCTAAAAACCCATTTAGTTCCAATAACATTCTTACTTTTTAGGTCGCATAACTAAAGTCCAAGCATTGTTCTTTTCTATCTGATCCAATTCATCTTCCATAGCTTTCATCCAACATTTATCTTTACAAGCTTCAACTATTGATGCCAGTTCAATCTGAGAAATGAAACATACCTCTTGATTTTCCAATCTTCTCCTTGTCATAACTCCCATGTTTTTATCTCCAATGATCTGATTTTCAGAATGATTTAGCCTTACATACCTTGGTGTTTTCAGATTTTCAGGTTCTTTGTGGTGCTCTTCAGTTATAGTTGAGTTTTCTGATGATTTCAGGGTAACTGGTTCTAGTATTCTGTTCCGATACATGCACTACTAGTTCATTTATGATCATTTCCACTATCGGTTCACAGTCATAAGATTTAGCTTGGTCTTTGTACTGCTCATCCACTTTCACATTAGCACTCTCCACAATTCTTTGCAATCTTTTGTTATAACATATATATGCTTTGGTTTTAGTTAAATAACCAAGAAATATTCCTTCATCACATCTAGGGTCAAAATTTTCAATGGAATCATCTCTTTTGATATAAAGCTTACTTCCAAAGATTCTAAAATATTTAAGAGTAGGAGAATGACTAAACCATAATTCATAAGGTGTCTTACTGGTATCTCCTTTGATATGAACTCTGTTGAATGTATAAAATGTTGTACTTACTGCTTCTCTCCAATAGATATGAGGCAAATTAGCTTCCATCATCATGCTTCTAGCTGCATCCAAAATGGTTGTGTTCTTTCTTTCCACAATGCCATTCTGCTGAGGTGTCCGAAGTGCAGATAACTATCTCCTAATGCCATTTTTCTCATAATAGCTTTTGAACTCACCGGATGTGAATTCACCACCTTGATCTGACCTCAGACACTTGATTTTCATTCCTGTCTCTGTCTCAACCATAGCTTTAAAGATCTTTAATTTCTCAAAGGCTTCATATTTCTCCCTTAGAAAAGCAACCCACATAATTCTAGAATAGTCATCAATGATTAATATAAAATATTTATCACCTTGAAAGATTGTTGTATTAGCATGACCACATAGGTCAGTATGAATCAAATCAAGAACATAATTAGATTTATTTGGTATGCTCTTAAAAGAAGTTTTGATTTTCTTACCCATTTGACATTCTTTACATACCGGATTATGAGCCTTCACAATCCTGGGTAAATCTCTAATTGCCTTAGTTGAAATGATCTTTACAATGCAATCAAAATTTACATGACACAACCTCTTATGCCATAGCCAACTTTCATCAATATGTGCAATCAAACATGTCTTTTCACCGAAGTTCAAATGAAAGATGTTACCTTTTATCTGTATACTAGTTGCAATCTCCAAACCTGATTTGCTAATGATTTTGCACTTCCATCCTTGAATTGTAATTGAAATCCTCTATCTACCAACTGTCCTACACTCAAAAGATTATGCTTCAGACATTCAACATAATAGACATTATCAGTGTTATGCCTACCATCCAATTAAATGGTTCCTCTTCCTTTGATCATGCATGCATTATTACCAAATTTGACTTGACCACCATCAAATTTTTGTAGGGTTAGAAACTTTTCTTTGTCACCTATCATATGATGAGAACATCCACTATATATTACCCATTCATTTGTGTCTTCAACTTTTGTATCAAGGGCCTTTTCCTCATTCTTGATAATTGGTTCTAGATCATCTTCCTTCATAGTATAAAATACCCATTCTTTTTTTATTGTCAGATCCACTAGTTGAATCTTCTGTCGGTTCTTCTTCTGAGTCATCAGTTACTCCTTCTTCATCAACATAGTAGCATGATTTGTTTTTGTATTTCCAGTACTTATGCTTGATGTAATATTCAGGGTTAGGCTTAAAATATCTTCTTGCTATTTCTTCCAATTTTGAATTTCTTTCAAGACATCTAGATGCAAAATGACCTATCTTATTACATACAAAACATTTGAAAGGATATTTTCCTTCATACTTACTTCCTGACGGACCTCTAGGTATCCTTCTAGCAAATAGGGCTTCAAGTTTCTCAAGGTCTTCATCTTCTTTCCTGATCTCTTCCAATTCCTTTGCATACAAAACTTTCCAATCTTGCTTGCAGGTTGATGATGTAGATGCCTTAAATGCAGTATCAACCTTTGTAGCTCTAGGAGGACCAAATTATTCAAGCTCAAAAGTAGATATCTTCCCAATAAGAGTATCTCTATTGATAGAAGAATTATGCATGGTTCTTAGCTCATTAATTGCAGTTACCTTCATCTTATATGCCAGTGGCAAAACCCTTAATACTTTTGAAACAATCTCTTCCTCACTCAGAGATCCACTACATCACTGAATTCCCAATACAATTTCATTAACCCTTTCCATGAATTCATAAATTCTTTCACCTTCTTCCATCTTCAAGCTTTCATATCTTACCCAATTAAATTCAAGTTTTGCAATTTTAACAGTAATATCACCTTCATTTAGAGTCTCCAACTTGTCCCACATAGGTTTTGCCAATGATTTGTTTGATAGTCCCATTATTTGCTGATCTGATAAGGTACTTAAGAGGGCTTCTCTAGCTTTGCAATCATTCTCAATGTTCATATCCAAGTCTTCCAGTGCAGGAAGGCCAGATGCCGGATTATGAGGAGTGCAACCATTCTGAGTTATTTTCCAAATTTCTTTTCCAATGCATCTTAAATGAGTCTCCATCCGAATCTTCCATACTCCATAGATTGTTCCATCTTGAGCCTGAGGCTGTCCTTCTAGAAAAAATGAGTTGAACTATCTTCCTCAAGCGGTTAAGCTTATGCAAAAAGAGGACCAGGCTCTAATACCAATTGTTGGGATAACCGGCGAACAATTGAGAGGGGTGGGGTGAATCAGTTGTTAATAGATTATGTGAATTAAATCACTTAAAACCTCATACCGGTATAACTGATTAAGCATTAAAGAATGAATGAAAGAAAAAGAATCAATACCATGCAACCATAACACATAACACCATGATTTGTACATGGAAAACCTGGTAAAGGGAAAAACCACGGTGGGAAGCCTACCCACAGTCAGATGATACTTTTGCAGCAAGTATATGATTACAATAGGGGTCTGCACATGTAGGAAGGCACATTGCCTAGAGTGGATTGCTCATCACAATGGAGTCTCACTGACTACAAAGATGTTGACCAGCTCAAGATATTTGGACTACAATTCAGAGAGAAGAACTACCGGTGATAGCATCAAACATGCCAAATTACAGTTCTGGTTAAGCTCAATACCGAAGATTAAAACCCCTTACGTAAACCCAATTTGATCACCTATAATCGACCAAATCCATTGCACAAATGATTATTACATTAGTTGCTCCTTGCACATCATACATATATTCACACCTGATCTACAATGAGATCTTACATACATTTATACCAACCCGGGACCTAACCAATTAGGTCGGCCACACAAATGATAATGCAATAGTTCTATTAAATAATCCTAAAATGAAATCATAATACATGTTGGCCTAAGGCCAAACAAATAACATCCAATCAATAAAACATCCCGAAAGCGCATTAGAGGATCCACCAACACGTTTGATGCAAACTAGTCCATAACCTAAATAGCACCAGACCTAAATTAGATCCACACACACCAAAGCAATGACACCAATCAATTGAGGCACGAACACAATCACCATCAACATCCTAAATCCCTTATAGAAGCTGCACCAACACCACTTATGCATAACATCAAACATCTTCAATAAAGCTTTGCCGGTGAAACCCTTACCAGACCAATAAAATAAGCTTACTAAAACATAAGATAGCATCTGATCATCAAGTCAATACCAACTGACTGAAACATACTTCAGAAGCATATGAACCATCCATACAAACATATTCCACCAACTAGGTCATACTGGTGGCAATCAATTGATTATCTTCCTAGTCCAATCCACCTACCAGAAGCCGATAAACAACCATAACAACAAGTGTTGACATCAATGACAAAACATCAGTGCAACACATAATCAATTCCATCATATGGCCAACAAGGGGGGGTCAATTAGTCTAGATCTAAAAATATCTTCTAATCTTTTAACATTCAAACCATAGTTAAGTTATTATTGCAATTATAAAAAATAAAATCGCAAAGCACAATGAATACATGAATACCATATTTACTTGGAAAATCCTAAATAGGAAAAATCTACAGTGAGATTCACACTCACAATATGAAGAACTAATTACAATATTTTAGGCTCAAGGTCAAGGAGCTCATTGCACCTGATTTGACTTGTACAACCTTAGGGTATGATACAAAAGACTTGCATTTTTTAGACTCGCTATTTTAGGGCAAGATACAAAGGACTGCACAAGATGCCAAATAGAACACACTATCTTTCGATAGGTACAAGGAAAAGATGAATTGAAATAAACAATATCTCCTGATCACAAAATTGTCCTAGAACCATTTTGTCAAGATACCAATATCATGGAAAACACATCAAGGACATCAACCACTGTATCAGAACATTGTGACACTAAAGATATCATCATCAAAGATCTTTACAAACTGACTTTCGTACTTTTGTCAGACTAAATTTTCTTGCACATCATTCACATCCACTTCACATCAATTCACACATATTCAATTCCTCAACTCATACAACTGCACATCTATATATACAAGATCATTCATTAAAATCCTCAACTAGGTCAGCCACATACACACATATAATATTACATAGATTATGCCACTTATGCCACCCAGACCAATACCACATAATGTGGTGCACTCTAGGAGATAAAGGAGACCCAAACACATCACAACTCATCCTTCTAAAATGATTCTAGTGAATTGCATACACTACCACATCCTCCAAATTTGACATCAATTAAAATATGTAAATGATGATAATAAAGCACACAAACCAGTTAGCCCAAAAACATCCTCCAATAAAAAATAGACAATGTGTATCTATACACGTTACAATGAGACCCATATCAACATCCTAAATCAGCCTCTAATTATTAAATGTAGACCAAAAGAGAATGATACAAATAAGATAAACCAATTGGGTTGGCCAAAAGCCAACACAATAGAACACACCAAACACAAAACAACCTCCAATAAAAAATAGACAATGTGTATCTATACACGTTATAGTGAGACCCATATCAACATCCTAAATCAACCTCTAATTATTAAATGTAGACCAAAAGAGAATGATACAAATAAGATAAACCAATTGGGTTGGCCAAAAGCCAACACAATAGAACATTCCAAACACAAAACAACATAATTTCACTTGCCATTAAACTAGCACAAGAAAACTAAACTGGAACACTGCACAAACCAAATGAAGATGTCATCCAAGCCACAATTGAATCCACATATCCAAGAACCACCAAGAATTCTTCAAACTAGTTTGGACAGACAACCTCACTATCAGAAACATCAACAACCAACTCTACCAATTGAGCAACAAAGGACCTAAAAAACCTAATAGTGCAATATACTAAGATCATGAATATTATATCCAAAACTGCAAGCCATAAAACCTTCACAAATTAGAGGAATGTAAAGCATTCTTCCATTGAGACATTAAATACTCTTTCCTACATATAAATACTATTTTCTACATATTGAAACTCCCACTACACCAAGCTTTCGGAAACACCTTATACTTACCAAAATTGCCACTAGACCACACAACAACATATGAACACTCACTTCCAGATGATCTATAACACACAATGATATCAACAACAACAATAGACAGGTTGACATCAATGACAACAAAACTCAACATAGCTCAATTTTCCAATTGGGAGATCCTTTGTAGTATCTAGCTCCACAAGAAAATGCACAAAAGTGGGAAACGTGAAATCTATTGTAGCATGATCAACAACCAAGAAGCTTTCAAAAGTATTATCAATTGCCTCATAGCATGTATCGAACTAAATTTGTAGTGGAAGGTTATGAAGATGAATCTACAAAGGATAATGAATTAAAGTTGGTAAGTCACGGTTTGAGCATTAACAAATATTGTACCTAGATCCAATTTTTTTCACATGAGATTGCCTCTCTATCTTTCACACAATAAAAACCAACAATAAAAAAAATCGTGAGTGTAGGGGTAGATTTCTAAAGAACCTATTAGAATGGGTTTTGATGCATCAGAGATCCATTTGTGAAGGTATATGAGAGTAGGCCAAGAGTAGCTATACTCACCAATAACCTTGTGTGCAACAAAACAACCTTTGTACTAATTTTTTTTTCTTTTAAATCTTCCTCACATACTTGTATTAGAACCTTGGAATTGTGAGAAAGAGATTTTTTATTTGCTCACACATAAATAGACACAACATGGGCAACTTGATTGGGGGTAGACATTGTATGTGAGGAAATAGCATTGGGCTGTAGTGGGAGGTGCACACTCTGAGACTCATGAGTAGGAATAGATTGTGGAGTAGGAGAAACTTGAGCACCATAATTTAGCCCTTAGCCACCATAGAATTTTTGGGTAGGAAATCACGTCCATAAGAATTTGAAGAGTCAAGCTGGGTGTGTAGATTTTTGGAGTCTAAGTTTGCAATGTGACTGAAGAGCATAAGGTTTTGTCATTGTGAAAATTCTTTTAATTAAGTGATTCATGATATTAAGAATAATTGATTCTTGCTAGGCATTATCTATCTATCTGTCTATCTATCTATCTATTGGTGATCTCCCAGACAAAAGGGTCTTCCTATAGTTGATTCCCACTCTTTCTCAAATTCCCTGCCTATAAAATGGTAGGGGAAATATGAGCATGTCCAACTTCAAGAAACATTGGGAGATCTGGAGCTAGCCAGGAAAGAACAAATAGATTAGGAAGATTAGATTGGGATTCAAGATGCTTTCTTCAAGGTGGCAAAAAGCACTAGGATTTTGGATCAAGCACTATAATCTCCCTCCCACCCCTCCCACCAACAAGGATAGGGGCCAAAGGGAGAACATAATGCAAGTGTATATATTCACCTATCTATGGTGAATGTTGAGTATGGATAGGGAGTAATGACCATCTATTTATAGATAGATGGGTGCACCTATCAATGGGTGTGTGTTTAGTGGGTTCCGGTAACCCCTTTTGTCCTCTAGCCATTTCTGCCCCAATTAATTAGCTTATTGTAGTGGCTCGCATGAACTAATCTCCCTAAAATTCTACAGAGTGGGGTGGTTAAGTATTGGAGCGTGCCAATTATCATCATATTAGATAGAGATGGATAGGTGGGCACGACATTCATTTGTCTCTATTTCAAGATAATCCAACATGGCCATCAAGAAGCTATTGAAAGGTCATTAATTCCTCAACATCACTTCAACTCAAGCCCATAAAGTTATAGTGCCCCCCCCCACCCTTCTATATGTAACATGCCGCCTAGAATTTATATCCACCCACTTTGCATCATTGGCCCTGCTATTCTAATGGTCCTATGAGGCGAATAGTAGGGCCAATTAATTAATCAGCTCACGACAGAGTCAACTATAATCCCTTACCACCCTATAGAATAATTAAGTGTTCATAGGTTATAGGGGGAGTAAGGTGAGAAATTAATAACTATACCCCTTCATAAAATTGTAGGGGCCCCTCCTTATTAATCAGTCCCAAACCCCTACAATTCTCTGGGGGTAGTGAATTGGGTGGTGGCCCTAGTGAAGCCCCTCATAATTAGTAACTAATTAATTTACCCAAAGAAGGGAGGTTTGGAAGAGGAGGAACAAACCAAGCTTATTGGCATTGTCCAAGATTTGCCACTGCTACCTCCCATGGGATTTTGAGCCGTGTCTCAGTTCTAGTGTGGTTGATTATCCAAAAAGACTAGCTAGGCATAATTGGCTTGGTCAGCTTGTAGTAGTACCACCAACATCTCATCCAGATCCTAATCTTGTATACAAAGATCGAGGACCGGAATTGGCACTTGCCAACTAAATTTTTTTTAAAATCGCCCAGCTGAATTGTAGGCCATCCCCCTCTCCCCCAAACTCATAGAATAGTAAAGGGCTACTATTTGAAGGGCTTGCCCCCTTACTATTTAAAGGGTTCTAGAATGCCCCTACGTATTTGGCTAGGTGAATTCCCCAAATTGTAGGGCAAGCTTAATTCTAACCCTTATTATAGCAAGTTTATTTATGAATGGTGGCTAATATCCATTCCATGCCTCCCACTACCCATTGACTTATAGGAGCAAGTCATGTTAGATAGAAGTCTCCAGCATAGAGTCGAGAGTCGTCTTCTAGAAAAGAAAGAATGTGGATGGAAGAGGCCAGTCATGTTGGATGAACACCCACGCACTACTTATTTGTTCCTGATGAAGCATTCCAGAAATAAAGTTTAGTATATGACCAACTACTTTTGTTTGTTCCCTTGCTAAAGTGGGAGGGAATCATACGCATTGTGTTCATGAATACTAAAGTTCCAGTCATGCCTCATATTTCAAGGAAGCCATACCTAGTGCAAGTAAGCATCACAATGCGTTCCACCTAGAGATCATGCCCACACATTTGTATGAAAGTAATTCAAATAAAGGAATCGATTCTGGATGAATCCTTTTTCTTCTTTTTGGGTCTTCATACCAAAGCCAAATAAGCCCGGCAAGTTCACTTTTCGCCTAGTCATTCCGAATAACACTTAGCCCTCGTCTTACCGTGGTTGCTGGAACAATGTTAGTTGGTGCATGAAGAGATCTGGGTGGGCCATCGACTATGATTTTATCCTTAAATGCTTCTTTGGAAGGGTTTGGGGCCGACATACTATGTGTTTCTACCCGCCCCTAGTTTCTCTCTGACTTTGTTCCAGTGCACCTCAAAGAATTTCTCGGGCTCAAGTAGTTCTTTGTGTGCCTGGCTAACTGGGCTATACAATGGTAGATGAACAATGTTGGGAAACCCTACTATTCTAAGGATGTGCTCCATAGAATTGTAGGGTGATCCCCCTACTATTCTGAAGGCTTGACTGCAGTCCCATAGAATTGTAGGGCTTAATTGAAACCCGCTAGCCCTACATCAATTACATTCTGTTAGCAGTGTATATCATGCAGAGCTAGCAGTGGTAGTTCCAATTTCTTGCTATCATCTCTATGATTTGTGGGCATCAACCATGATTGCATGATATTTGCATAAGCCCAACTAAGTGAATAGTGCAACAGCTAGTTAAGCATTCATGCTTGCCTCTTTCACCACAACCTTTGTTTAATACGGTTGTTATGCCATTGTTTCCTCCATAATTTCCATTATCTGTAGTGGTCTACGGTGGTTATCTTTGTATAAATCTGCATATTCAACAGATTGTAAATTACACAATGAATTAATAGAATTTCATTCTCAACTTTTCTGTTTTTCTTCTTCATTTCTCTGCAAGTTTTGTTTCTTGCTTTCTAGCTAGATCTGTAGTTTTGCTATGTAGGAAATTTTACATGGTATCATAGCGAGATTGCTAGGAAAAGAAGCATTAACGATTATTTGCAGGTAGATTTTTGAAGATTAGTATCACCATGGACGCTGACGTAGACCTCTATTTCTAAATGCATGCATATTCTTCCCCTAATTTTTGCATGATCCTTGTTTTTTTTCCTATATTGATTCTTTAAAACTTGTATGTGCTTTGCAAGCACTGCATGACAATGATCTAGAAAATTTGGGGCTTTGTTAAAAAAAAAAGAACTTTTAGAAAGTTTATATGGGGTTCTGGTTAATGCATTTAGTATAGGTTTTTTTCAATAAGTTTCCTGAATAAAATAGAAGATTAAAGTTGCTATACACTCTTCCTCTAATTGACAACCAAATGTATTCTTTTGTTCAAAATCTATGTCTACATGAGATTTCAATGTTGCAACTTTGTTTGCTTCTAGAGATTCTTTCTAGCAGGGTTCTTGACTACATGAGATTTCAGAGTCGCATCTTTGAGTGTTTCCAAAGTTTCTTTCTAGTGGGACACTGTTGAGCAATGGATATACAATGGCATCATCCCAACCGAAGGTCATCTTTGCAGTTCTTTAGCTTGGAGCACATTTATGTAGATTCATATCTTATTCAGATGATCAGTTTCTATATTCAGAGATTGTGTACATGTCCGTTCATCCATTTGAGCAATGCAAAATATGTACAACTGCATTTTTAAAGTATCCCAGAGGTACTCATACAGTGGTTTCTATGACTCTGTACAATCCTGTGACAGTGTGGATTCGTTTACAGATTGCAGCTTTCTTCTTTAGTTTGAATAAATGGTTAGGAGTTTTTCTCAATTGGGCTTTCTCCTTTCTTCTTTGTAATTGGGTAACTAAAAAGGCTTTTTTGCCAGGACCCATATCTCTCCTTAGTTAGCCTTAAGGGGGGGTGTTAGCGGTGTAAATCATGCAATGGCTAGTGATAGTTAACTCAAGTTTCTTGCAGTCTTCTCTATGATTCATGGGCATCACTAATGGTTGCATGATGGTAGCATAAGGCTAACAAAGGGAACACCACTAGTTAGCTATTGATGCTATGCCTCTTTCACGGTGGTTAACTTTGTATAAATCATGCATTCCACATAATGTAAACACACAATAAATTAATTTAGTTCATTTCTTTTGTTCTTTGCTTTGTTTTCTAAGTTTTGTTTCTTCTTTCTAGCTAGATCTATATTCCGCAATGCTGAAAATTTAACATGGTATCAAAGCCTGAGAGCTAGGAGGAAGGACAAATTTTTTGCAGGCAGATTTCTGAAGATTAGCATCACCATGGAAGCTGACGTAGACCTCTATTTATAGATGCATGCATATTCTTTCCCTAATTTTTGCATGCTCCTTGTTTTTTTTCCTATATTGATTCTTTAATATTGGATGTGCTTTGCAAGCACGACATGATGAAGATTTTGAAAATTTGGGGCTTTGTAAAAATTAAGCTTTAAGAAAGTTTATATGAGGTTTTTCTTAATGCATTTAGTATAGGTTTCTTTGAATAAGTTTCCTGAATAAAATAGAAGATTAAAGCTGCTATGCACTCTTCCTCCAATTGACAGCCAAAAATATTTTTTTGTTTTAAATTGCTGTCTACATGAGATTTCAATGTTGCAACTTTGTTTGCGCTAAGAGATTCTTTCTAGCAGGATTCTTGACTACATGAGATTCCAGAGTCGCATCTTCAAGTGCTTCTAGAGTGTCTTTCTAGTGGGACATTATTGAGCAACGGATATACAATAGCATCATCCCAACCAGAGGTCATCTTTGCAGTTCCTTAGTTTGGAGCATATTTATGCAGATTCATATCTTCCTATCTTCAGATGATTAGTTTTTGTATTCAAAAACCATGTACCTGTCTATTCGAATATGTACAACTGCATTTTCAAAGTATCCCAGAGGTACTCATGCAGTGGTTTCTATGATTCTGTACAATCCTGTTGCAGTGTGGATTCGTTTGCAGTTTGCAACTTTCTTCTTTAATTTGAATAATGGTTAGGAGTTTTTCTTAGTTGGGTTTTCTCCTATCTTCTTTGTAATTGGGTTCCTAAGAAGGCTTTTTTGCCAGGACCCATATTTCTCCTTAGTTAGACTTAAGGGGGGGTGTTAGCGGTGTATATCATGAAGAGCTAGCAGTGGTAGTTCCAATTTCTTGCTATCATCTCTGTGATTTGCGAGCATCAATCATGATTGCATGATATTTGCATAAACCCAACTAAGCGAATAGTGCAATAGCTAGTTAAGCATTCATGCTTGCCTCTTTCACCACAAACTTTGTTTAATACGATTGTTATGCCATTGTTTTCTCCATAATTTCCATTATTTGTAGTGGTCTACGGTGGTTATCTTCGTATAAATCTGCATATTTAAGAGATTGTAAATTACACAATGAATTAATAGAATTTCATTCTTACAACTTTGTTTTTCTTCTCCGTTTTCTAGAAGTTTTGTTTCTTACTTTCTAGCTAGGTCTGTATTCTGCTACACAGAAAATTTAACACATTCTACTCAATCATCCATCTGGGTTGTTGTAGGTCACCCAATTCTCGGTAACCTATTGTACTACCTATAGTCGACCCTTTTTACTTTTAAAAGAAACAATAGATCAGTTCTAGCTAGCTCTGCAATAAAAACATCTTGAAGTGTCCTAAGGCGATTGCCACAAAGAAATTATCGGGACTAATAGAAAAAAGGGTAGTTATATATATATGTATATATGTATACATCCACATATATGTATATATATGCACACACACACACACACACACATATATATATGTATATATACATATGTATATATACATACATATGTATATATACATACACACACACACACAGATATATATATATACACACACACATATACATATACATATACACATATGAAGAAAATATTTGGTATGTTTGAAGAGACCCTTACACCATGGTTGTCATAACAAAAAGGTTTTCTAGAGGAAATTGTTGACATAATTGAAACAAAGATAGCAAAGGACATTTAAATAGAAGAAAACATTGAATATTATGCATTATAGTAGATTTCTCAAAATTTATTCTTATCCCAAAATAGCATAAATTTTTTGAAATATCTTTTAAATGAGTAGTGGAGATACAAGGAGAGGCTTGATACGTTGTTGTGACAAAAACAAGAATCTAACAATCATGAAACAAGTGAAGTAAATGATTCAAAAAGAAATGTACATAATAAAATACTCATAAGAAATTTAGTAGAAAGAATAAATTGAGCTAAAAACAAAAAATAGACTATTGGATATAAGTAGTAATTGTTAAGGAGTCAATGAAGGATATACAATATGATCCCATGTAAGGAGAAAGGGATAAAGGTAAAACAAAAAAAATCTAGGATCTATTAATAAGAAGAAGAACAAATTAAATAAATTGAAAATGAGGTAGAATATCAAACTCATTATAGATATTATTACAAGATGGTGAGCTTGACAATGGAGAAGAGAAGAAAGTTTTGAGAGAGAAAGGAAAAACAATTTTTTAGGTAACAACAAAGAACGTACTCTAAAGTGATAAATAGCCACCACTACACATCCTTAGACATAGATATGATGGAAAAGATCAAGGATTTCATTACCAATTATAAATAAATATAACCAATAATTACCTTCGCACTAAATTTTCAAATATTCATAAAATTTTGTGATATAAGTAAACTTCTTAGAATTATTGTCAATTCAATAATTTAAGAATGGAGAAACACTATAGAGAAATGTTAGCAACTTCTTAATACCAAAAGACACTACTACTACTTAAGCAATCAAGAATATTAGTAGAAATCCAAAAAGAACTACCATAAATTACTACAAACATTAAATTTTATGGAATTAATTGATCATAGTGATCGTTGAGCTACTAGTATAAATGAAGAGTTGGGATGAGAAAAAGGTCAAGTTTAAAGATTAGATTTCAATAAAATATGATAATAGGCAACTTGAAATAATTAGGTTGAAATGTGTAGTATTCCAAATGGAGCTAATAAAATAAATCATTAAGATGGAAGAAACCCATGATGGCATCCTGATAATGCACCTTTATTACTTGGAATGGTTAACCTTCAAACAATCCTTAAAAACCTAGTTGATATATTGGAGATATATATATTGCAAGACTCTAACTCATGTCATGTTATGAGTAACCTAGATGGATCCATACGAATACAAATTTATAATTTTCACACTTAATTTCATTAATTGAAAGAACAAGGAAACATTACCATATCATGAATGAAATAGTTAAGAGAAGTGGTAATCTTGTGGCTAACTATAATGTCTTTTCCTAGATGTGTGACAAGTAGCAAACTCTATCGATTTTCCTCTTTCTCTAACTAATGGGGAGTTTTTGTTAGCAAGATAAATGGATAAGTCTATTGCTTGTAGCAAGTGATAATTCAGTAGATAAATACATACTACCATTTGTGGAAGATCTAAAAACATTTTGATAAAATATGGGTAATATTTTAATATAAATATAAATTATAGGTGTAAATTTGACAAAGAATAGTCTTAGTTTTATTTTTGAAGCAGAGGTAGATAGATCCAACATGTCTCGAAGACAAGATATGGTCTAAGTTAATGGATAAAATTAGAAAGGTAGAACCAAGATATGGTCTATGACTATCTAGGTATAGGTTTGACCCATAAAGTCATTGTACCCATTTGCATGGAGATTAGACAGTCACAAACAAGGAATGCCCTAGTTCACACTAGACTCACAATGTCCTCATATCCTTGGACAAGCCATAGAATTACTAAGAGACAATCCACAAACAAAAAAATAGGTGAACATATCCCATCATCACCTTTCTAGTCAAAGACATCCTGGAGAGAGAATCTCTAGTTAGAGACATCCCAAAAAAGCTAAAAGACATGTGTCACCAAATGATAAAATAAAAAGAAAACCAAGACTTGACACCAACATATAATGAAATCCTCAAGTTATTTGTGTTTCTTGCCACATATGTTAAACATGTTTGATTTGGTCACAATATTGTTATCCTGATAAAGGACGAATTATGCTAAAAAACCATGTTGTTGCCAAAGTCTGCTGAAATATTTGATTTGTTGAAAGCCCACTACTGGTTGTATCTCATCTGAAATTGACTGAATCCATGAAACTAATACTTTATTGCGAAGAAACACGAAAATTTATGGTGGATTGGCGATGCAAGTGATATTTCATTACGGATTGTGTGGGAAAAGGAGGAATAGAAAGATGATGCTCCTCAAAACATGCGATGCTCAAGGTACCACTTCCATCACTAGATTTAGGTTTTTGCCCTAGTTGCTAATTGGAAATGATTTATTATGAAAGGAAATGATGAAAAGGAAGGTTTATTATGAATGGCTAACCAATCTTAGGTAGATCAATAACAAGCCATGATGGGAATGGGTAAATTTTTTATGGAGGAGTAGGTTGTGAATGTGTGCAAAATGAAAGGATGAGATTGAATCTTGAAGGAAGGAGGAGCAATGTCTCTACACATGGCGCTAGTAACCTGGTTTTCACTATGGTACTCGTCTAGGGCGCCATTGAAGTGGTTTTCATTGTTGGACAAATTTATTTCTCTTTACTTTTTTTGATTTTTTAAATTTTTTTGTCACAAGGTGCCTGTTTGCCAGATTTTCACCAAGTAACAATTTTTCTATTTTTTATGATTTTTATTTTATATTTTTTTGTATTTTTTTGTATTTTTGTATTTTTTTGTATTTTTGACAATGGGATATTTTGAAAAACTATGTGTAAAACCTACGAAGGTGCATGCTATTGATAGAATCCTCCAAAAATTCTCCATCTGGTGTTGAGAGATGATATGCACTTGATCCATAGGCTAATGTGATGATGTAAAGAACAAGTCAATTTGGTTCGTCTTGCTGATTTTTAGGATTTTCTCTAAGAACTAAGTCACCCACCTCAAATGTACGAGGCTTTACCTTATGATTGTAGCTCCAACTCATTCTTTGTTGATATGCTTTGAGATGATAAAAATCAATTTTTCTACGCTCATCCAATAATTCTAGATCTTGTAAGTGGGAGACCCTGTAATCTAAATCATTGATTAGAGTGCGCAAAGAGACTATCGAGGATGGTAGCTCAATCTCAATAGGCAAGATAACTTTGGCACCATAGACAAGTGAATAAGGTGTAGCTCCAGTAGGTGTGTGAACACTTATGCGGTGGGCCCAAAGTGCAAGGTTGAGTTGAATATGCTAGTTATGACCAGCGTCATCGACTATCTTTTTAGGGATTTTGAGAATAGTTTTAATAGATGCCTCAACTTGATTATTATCTTGGGGGTAATATAGGGTGGAATCTCACAAACATCATGGTTCTTGAAAGGATGCCCATTATCTGTAACAATGGAAAGGGGAACACCGTAACGACAAATGATATAATTAAGGATAAAAGTTGCGATCTGCTTTCCGGTGACTTGGGTGAGAGGGATGGCTTCAATCCATTTTATAAACTATTTTGTAGCTGTGCTAATGAATTTATGGCCATTGGAACGAGGGTGAATCTTACCTATGAGGTCGAGTCCCCACTGGCAAAAGGGCCAAGAAGTAGCAATTGGTTGAAGTTCCTACACTAGTGCATGAATAAGGTCTCCATGAATCTGACATTTCTTACACCTTCTGACAAACTGATATGAGTATTTTTCCATAGTAGGCCAGTACTATCCAGTTCTCAACAATTTCTTGGCTAAGGTTGGACCACTAGAGTGAGCACCACATATACCTTCATGAACCTCATGTAACACAATTTGAGCTTCATCACTTTCTAAGAATCTAAGAAGAGTACCATCTAGACCCTGGAAATAAAGGGTATTGACTAAGATGACATATCAGGAGGATTGATGAATGAATGTATGGCATTGATTGTTGGAAAGGTCAGGTGGAAGGATATTGTTGTAGAGGTAAGTGAAAATGGCACCATACCAAGGAGAATCAAGACCAACAACACATATCATCTCAACAAGAGTAATTTCATATGAAGGAACTGAAAGATTAACCACCAAGAACTCATAGCGGGTCTCATTTTGAGGCATATCAATCAAAGAAGAAATGGTAGCCATGGCATCTACAGCTCAATTGTTATCCCTTGTAATCTATTCAAAGATTATCTGTGTGCAATATTTCTTGAATTCGTCCACCATTTTCTTGTAAGACATTAACTTTTCATCTTTAGTCTGATAATCATCATTTGCTTGACGAATTACAAGTTGAGAGTCCCCAAAAACATGGAGTTCTTGGATCTTCCACTGAACTGTAATTCCTAGTCCTATTGTTAATGCTTCATATTCTTCTATGTTATTGATGCAAGGAAATGACAATCAATATGACTTAGATATGGAGTCCCCTTGAGGTGTGATGAAGAGGATACCAACTCCTATGCCATGATGCGTGTATGAACCATCAAAATATAATTGCCAAGGCTTTTCATTTGTCACCATGAGAATGGATTCATCTAAGAATTCTGAAATAATATGAGTGTCATCAATCATAGATGCGTCTTCCAGTTGATCCACAATAGCTTGTCCTTTACTTTCTTTTGTATCCAATCATAATCATAACCCATTTAGCTAATCTGTCGGTGAGTGTCACCTTATTGAGAAGATATTTTAGTGGATCTATCCTTGTAATGAGTTACCATGTAATGTCATAAATTTTGCAAGTCAAAAACCACTGTAAGACATGCACGCTCAATCGGTGTGTAGTTAAGCTCATAGCCAACCAATATGTGGCTGATATAATATACTGCTCTTTCCTTGCCTTCATTGTCCTGTTGTGCCAATAGTGCCCTCAATGCTATTTGTGTAGTTGATATGTAAAGTAGTAGGGGTTTTCTTGGGATAGGTGGCATCAATATTGGTGGATTCAAGAGATAGTCTTTGAGAATTTGAAAAACCTACCAACATTTATCATCCCATTTGAACTTGATATTCTTATGAAGGGGATGCTGAAAAGGATGGCATTTATTTGCAAGTTGTGCAATGAATCTGTGTATCGATTGGAGTCTTCCCTATAAAGACTGAAGTTGACTAATATTCTTGGTGGTGGTATCTCTAATATAGCTCTGACTTTGGTTGGATCTGCTTCAATTCCTCTCTGTGAGATAATGTATCCAAGGAGCTTCTCAAAGGTCACCCCGAAGACACATTTCTTAGGATTTAGCTTGACTTAATATTTTTCTAGATGTTCAAAAACCACTGATAGGATATCCAGATGTGTTTCTCTTGTTATTGACTTTCCCAGGAGATCATCAACATAATCTTCCACAGTGATGTGCATGAGATCATGAAATATTGTCACCATTGCTCTCTGATATGTAGCGCCCACATTCTTTAATCCAAAGGTCATAACATTCCAACAAAAAGTACCCCAAGGACAAGTAAATTTTGCCTTATGTTGGTCTTCAAGTGCTATTTTTATTTGGCTATACCCAGAGAATCCATCCATCAATGATAACATTCCATTACAGGCTATAAGATCCACTATCAAATCAATGTTCGACAGTGGGAATCATCTTTAGGACAAGATTTATTGATGTCTCTTAAATCTATATATATTCTGATATTGCGATTTGGTTACTGACAAGTACAAAGTTAGAGATCCATTCGGTGTAGTCAATTGGTCTAATGAATCCTACATCCAATAATTTCTCTAGCTCTACCTTGACTAATAGTGCCACCTATGGATGCATTATTTCTTAAATTTTGTTTTACAGGCTTAGCTCTTGGAGTAACTGTTAAATGATGCATTACAAGATCAGGGTCCAATCTAGGCATATCTGCATATGACCATGCAAAATTGATTTGTCGCTTTGTGAAGAAATTTATGAACTTCAATCTTTCTTTTCAGTCAAAGATTGCGCTAAAAATATGTTGTGTGGAATATGCTCTGTGCCAATATTTGTCTTGATAGTCTCTTCCACTAACATTAATGATTTCTCTTCATATGATGTTAGAGGGAGAGTGTCAAACCTTTCATCCTCGGGTGCCTCAGAGAGTTTTTCACCCTCGGATACATCCTTTCTTTTTACCTTTTTAGGGTCAAACAATGCCACAATATGGTTTTCACCATAACATCTGTGATTTATTTTTATTTTTATACTTTTGTGACTAGAAGATTGGTGTTCCCTCCAAGATATGTTGCATTATCAAGTTCTATGATGTATCGTTGCTTTTGTGGTCCTTGATAGGTAAATAATTTCTTATACCAAGATAGTCAATAAAGGCCTCGTCATTTTGAAAAGTGTCTAGTTGTGGAGGCTCTTGTTGGTCCTAATCAATGAGTTATGGATGAATGAGAGGAAGGCCATGAATATTCTCAAAATCAATAGGGGAGAGGGTAAAGACATAATATTCTCTGGGTGTTTCAATGCAATCCTTGGGGCCATCGCTAGAACTCTCCTCATCAGCCTCGATTGTCAATGAACCTAAATCGACATCACTAGAGGGACACTCAGCAATGGTAGTCCTCACTCTTTGTGGTTTGACATAGAGATTTGAGATGTTGAGGGTTTGGGATCCCAAAATTTTTTTATCCACCGTTCTCCACTATCATTATTTTCTTGTGACCTAGACTCTGATGAAGTTACTTGACCAACTTTGAATTTTCTATTAAACTCTTCTTCTTCTATGGGTTCACTTGGATTTTTGAATGTTTTGATGAGCTCATAATTACTAGATGACTTATCTAAACCCCATTCGCATTCATTAGAGTTCATGGAATAGAGTTTCTTTTCTTGTTGGTAATTAGAGTTTGTTATTTGCCATGCTTCTTTAGAATTGTGTGTGCCTAATCTAAGAGGTATGAAGCTAAGTTCTTTGGAGCATTGATTTTTGAATGTTAACTTTGGTTGCAATGGTTCAATTCTTCCTTTCTTTTGTAACCTAAGAGGGCTCTTTCCATCATATCCAAATTTTTGCAAAAACTTGAATCCTTTGCCATACTTTTCACATGGTATTTTGATGTGATCTTGTGTAGATTCCTCTCCAGGTTCTTTATAAAGCATTTTGTGAAGATCTTCTTCTTCCATCTCACCCCATATGTAGAATATAGTGGGATCCCATTTTATGATAATGGTGGATACTTCTTTAGAGGGATGTGGTCATCCGTAATCTTTAAGAGAATCCACTATTTGTCTTTTAAATACATGGTTTGGTTCAAAGTATATTCTCCCATGCCCTTTTCCTTGTATTTTGCTTTAAGCTCACTCTGCTTTAATGTGGAAGGTTTTAGTGATTCCAGATCCACATATACTGATGATGGAGTTGCCTCTTTGTTGATTGGAATTATCTGTTTTGATCCCAATCACAAGTTATTACAATACATGAATGGATCTGGATCACCTTTTAATGTTACTTCAACTCCATTGTAAGGGAATTTGATACATTGATGATATGTTGATGGAACTTCTCTCCTCTCATGAATCCACAAACATCCCAAAAGTATGTTGTATGTGAGATCTACATCAAGGACTTGAAAAACCACATCCCTTATGACTAGCCCAATTGTCAAAGGTAACATGACTATTCTCTTGGATGAGCGTTCTTTGTCAGCATATGCTTTTATGGTGATCTTGTTCTTTGGATTTAGAGTTTGTTCAGAATATCCCAATTGTTTAATAGTGTTCAATGTACAAATGTTCAGACCTTCTCCTCCATCTATCAAGACTCATTTGATATGGTTTTTATGGAGAAAGGCTTCGATGTAGAGAGATGCAATGTGTGGTTAGCATAGGGATACGTCATCAACTTCTGTTAATGTAAGGCAATGTGGAGTGGAAAGGTATCCCACCATGAATTGAAATAGGTCCACGTTCAGATCAGTGGGGCCTTATGTAAAGGAGATATGTGCAAAATCTCAATGATGGAAATGAGGGCAGGTGTCTTCCCTAATTTATCTACAAGGTCATACTCATTTTTGGTATATGATGAGGCTATGGTCTTGGATGGAATGCCTTGTAAGGTAAATTTACCATGATGGGTTGTGACATTACATTCAGAGGTTTTATCTTTGGAGGATGAAGAAGATGGTCCAATGCCTTTGAAAATAAATTTACTCCTCTTGGTAGAACCTTCAAGGGTTTTGTCTTTAATGATAATGGTAGAAACATAATTATCCACTAAAATATGGTTAACGGACGAGTCATAATCATAGGACATCTTAGTATAATTGGCTTGATTATTTGTTTTGGCTTTTCCTTTATCATGGTTAGGGAATGGCTCCTTAAAAATAGCATGTTCCTCATTGGAGGTATGACCATCAACTTCTATGTCACCCTTGTCAATAAGATCTTGTATAACATACTTCAGTCTGTGACAATTGCCAGTTGTGTGTCCTTTGCTCTTGTGATACTCACAATATTCATCATCATTCCACCATGCAGGTTTTACTTTTGGTTCATAAGGTAGATTATCTGATATTGTTATGAGATTGTTTAAAACCAATTTCTTGAATATTGTCTCAATTGGCTCTCCCAATGGAGTGTATTTTCTTCGAGGCTTTGATGGTCTTTGAGTGTTCACTTGATTGTTTGCATTGGATGACCTTGCACTGGGTCATTTTTGGTTTTACAACATTTGCATCTAGTACCCCATCATTAATTGTGTTCCTATTCTTGTTCCAAAAGCGGGGCTTGTCCTTCCCATTTGATTCCTCTTTGTTCTCTTTGAATATATTTATGACACCTTGTTCAATAAGGACTTTTTATGTTGCCAACCCTTTCTCAATGACCTCTTTGAAAGTAGACAAACAAGCCTTTCTTATCTCATATCCAATATCCTTGTTGAAATTTTGAGTGAAAATTTCTACCATTTATTTTTGTGGGATATCACAAGAGCGTCAACTAGAAAGACCTCTCCATTTCCATAAGAATGAAGCAAAAGATTCCCTATTTTTCTGCTTAGTGTTGCACAAAGTAGTTAGTGACACATATGTTTCAATGTTGTATGAGAAGTGTTGTATGGAAGCTTTTTCTGTTAAATCACTCCATGAACCATTACATAGCTTGTCCACCTAAGCTTTGTGGGAACAATCTCATCAAGTAAGTTTCTTCTCCTGCTACCTCAATGTAAGATATGAAAAATTCTCTTATGTGTGCCTTAGGATCCCCTTTGCCTTTATATTTGTCAAATTTTGGTGTCATGAAATGTGGACAAAATGGAGGCATTAGAATACTTCTATCAAATGGTTAAGGACATATATCTTTCATTGTATATTGTTGCTTTGGTGTATTCATGTCCGCCATTTGCTTTTGCAAATCTTTGATATGTTGTTGCAAGTCATTCTTGGGTGGTTTATGTTCTCTTTGAGCTAGTCCCATGCCTAAGCCACCAGGAAGAGGAGAAGGGATATACTGCATGTATGGATGGTATTGATCATAGATGTGTTCATATGGAGGAGGAACATAGTTAAATCTTGCATATGGACCACTTGGTATGGTATTGTAATGAGGAGCACTAGGTATAGGTCGATACATGTCATGACCATGAGGATATGATGTATCATAGGAATGATCTTGGATATTGCCCCCAAATCTGACATGAGGACCTCGTGTAATGATTTTGAATGTTCGCTTAAGTGTAATTGTATGTATTGGTATGATCTTGGGTATTATCATGAGCATGCGTATTAGCATTTCTTCTCCATGGGAAAAGATGACTGTGAGGTTGTTCATGAGAGATTCTAGCAAAACTAGTATGAGTATGGGCATTGGGAACCTTTGGTTTTTGAATCAAGGATGAAGTTGACTCAGGTGCAAAACACTCTCTCCTATTACCACCATTATGTCCTCTAGGATTTGTATTTGTGTAATTTCCTTGATTAGGGTCCCCCTCTATAATTCGAAACACATCAAAATCGTGAGGTAGCTTCATTCCACTTTACGCCATGACTTGAAACAAGTATTGTCTATCTCTTCTCATGATTTCCTCAACCAATCTTTGAACTTTGGATCTAAAATATTCTCTTCAATGTCTACGTAAGTGATAGATGCATTGTCATTATCATTGTTGTTTTCATTGTCATTGTTTGGTATATTACTGTGATTGTCAAATGGATTGTAAAATTCATCTCCATCAAACTCGTAGGTACTCAATATGAGATATCTTAGAGCTTCTTCAGCCTCTCTTCTAGACCTTTGGGAATGGGTTTCAACCATGAACTTGACTTTGGATAAAATGAAAGATTGAAGGAAATGTGAATATTATGGAAGATCAAGAAAGGATATGAGATGGAAAGAATCTAGGGTTGTCTCGCAATGTCCAAAAATGTAGGTTCAGGATATGTGTGATCTAAAGAAACGTGCAGCTTCCAAAGAGATGATATATCTCTTGATGAGGTAAGTTTACCTTGACTAAAAGAAGACCAAATGGGACCCTAAGATGATAGATGTGATGCAAGAACCACTTAGTGATATGTTGTAGTAAGTTTGCAAGATATGATGAGGACAACAAAGCAAGATTTTGACTCTAGTTTGGAAAATATGTATGAGGGATTGAAAATGAAGGGAGATGATGGAAAAATATGTGACCAAGACTGGTTGACTGAAAATGATGAAGCCTTATGGTAAATTCCTTAGAAGCTCTTTAAATCTCAAAACTTAACCTCGTTTTCTCTTTTCCATTTTTTGTAAATTTTGGTTCTGAAACACAAACACAAAACTATTATGTAGAGATGTGATTTCTATTCAAAAATGCAATTTTAGATGACACAGACACAGTTTTAACTGTTGTTCTGACAATGTGTTGGCTTTCTAACAAAAACGAGATTCTGCTCTGCATAGATGCAGTTTCCTAACCTAGATGTGATTTCTAGGAACAAAGATGTAGTTTTAATCTATTGCACTGATAATGTTGATTCTCTGACACAAAGACACGATTTTATTTGTGCAGACATGATTTCCCAACCCAGCAACGGTTTAAACTATCATAGATGTGGTTTCTGATATAATGTCTAATTCTGTCCAAATGTGAAGTTGTTGAATGTGATCAAAGCTTAATGTTGATTTTTTTTGTGGCAAGAAAACACAACAAACAATGAAGACACAATATCTAAAGCCATGTTTGTCCAAAATGTTTTTGTGTATGTTCAAAATATTTCTACTTCTATAACACAAATTGAAGACACTTGAAAACATGCACAACCTAGGCTGGAAAGAGAAACAATTCAATGGGGCCCCTGTGACATAGAAATACCTCAAACAAGAGGACAACTAGAGATTCTGGTAGCAGTGGCTCCCCCACCATGACACTCACTTCTCGGGCATACCAGATTATCTTACCTCAAAAGATCAAAAATCAGATGAGGAATTCCTATCTCAACATAAAAGGGTACATGAGGCATATCTATGAGGTACGATCCACACTCCCTAAACCATCAAATGTAAGGATTTTTAGCCTCTACAACAAATATGTTTAGTGGGGGAACTTTTGCAGTTATTGGTGTCGACCCATGCGGTGGTGGCTCATTTAAGAACCCACTCCTAATCTCCAAAGAGGATTTTTAATGCATCCAATAAAAGTGTGCATACTAGGGAGAGTCGTCGGTATAGATACATATCACCAAGTCGTCATGGCTTTCGCCTAACGTATTAATTTAGATAGTGGGCAAAAGAAGTACCGCTTGGGTCGTGCTCTCTCACTTGGCCTTATGGTCTACTCGCGAGATAGGCCCTTCTACCTAAATAGAAGATGATAATAATTTCTCTTACACCCAAGGTCCAATGGAAGGCGAGGGGAGAGGATAATTTTGTTATCAACTCTAGGGTTATAAACATAAAATATGCAAAGCACACCAAACACTTCAAACAATTTCTTTAACCCCAAATGAAAAAGAGATGTGATCCTAATTAAAGTAAAAATCTAAAGACACACCTAGATTACCCATACAACAAATGATTAGTAGTTTTGATAGATTACCCCCACTTGCAAGAACACTATTTAGGTAAATTTTAGAAATCCCAATCCAAATGTTAAAGGGGCCCTTCGACAATACTATATTTGCTATTTTTTCAAAACAGTTGCACCACTTCGTTAGTCCAATGCAAGGGGTTAGACCAACCAAATCAAGACACCCTAAAAATGAAAAAGATACTAAAATTGAAAAAACAAAAATGCAGTTATACGGAACACAGACGCAACTTCTGAACACAAACACAAAATTGTGAGACGTAGATCTGGTTTGAGAAATCTGGAACCTGCAAAACAAGATATAAACAAAAATGCTAAAAACAGGGATCACAAATGTGGTTATTGGACAAAAACGCTAAAATATGAGTCATAGATGCGATTTCCAAAAAAATTGCACCTGCAACAAATAAAAAATGTAGAAACACAAAAATATCCCACCTAGACATGATTTAAACTCATAGACATGAAAATAGGGAACACAAATGAGAAATCAGAATGCAGACACAAAAAAATTAGTTGTAGACATGAAATAAATTAGGATCATCACAAATACGACCTGCAACTTCACAAAAAAGCTAGAGCTGCAAACAAAATGTTAGAAATAAAAGGGACAAGGGTCCCATCGGGTGTGCTAAAATGTATATGGTGAAAAATGATGATGAAAACAATTGTAAAACCATAAAGATCCAACCACAATAAAAATCCTAGTTCTACAGCCAAACATTCACCATACACCAATGAAGATACCTAAGAACATACAAATCAACAAAATAAACAATATTACCATTCACATGTCAAGTAGGGTTTCAATCTCCATTGTCTCCTATCTCCATTGATCTTGTTTATTATATTTTCTCACATATTTTATGTGTGCACAAGAGCTCAACAAAGAATGAATTGTTCAATTCTTTAATTCTAGAAAGGATTTGACAACAAAATTCGTAATGTAAGTGAAAATTTGAAAAAATGTGTAATACAAAGTTTCTTTAAAGTTTATGTATAGTATTACTTCAAGGGTTCTATTTTCTTTAAGATCTCATAGTATTCAAAGTAATTTGATGTTGAACATGGTTTTGTGAAGGGATTTGATCTTATATTTATTATATGTCAATCTTCTTTGGATATCAATTATTTAAAAATTTAAAATGTAGAATGGAATTTAGAGTTAGTGCTCATGCTTTTTTCAACCCCAATCATAAAATTATTAAAAAAAGTCATAAATTAGGGATTGTAGTGAGCATTACATTGTTCTATAATTTGCTTCTATATCTCTCCAATGTAAGTACATGTAGGTGTCGCATATATGTGGTATGCCATATAATTTTATAGGTAGTATTTTATGAATAATTTTAGAACCTGCGACATTTTGTGAAAAAATTCACTAACATGACTCTTTGTAATGAAACATTTGGTCTTTGAATTTTTGACATGTCATTTAAAATAAAAAATTAGTCAATATTGTAGTAAAGGATTGATGGATACATAATGGTTATATGCACTATGTTACTTATGATAAAAATCAAGTGTCCTAAACATAGAACACAATGTGGACAATGGAGAATCTAGTGATGAAGGAGATGGTTCATAGGCAACTATAGATGAGGACGATGAAAATGGTCTCTTTGATTTTGTTGTTGTGTCAAATTGGAGGTTGTGGTGGTGTGTTCTACCTCTACTTTGCACCATGCGCTCTCCACCTCACTTTCCCTTGAGGTGGTAATAATATTTTCTTGTTGGGCTAGCTCTGGCTCCAACCCCTATGTTAATAGGGGCTTTTTGTTTGAGGAATTATGTGTGAACATTGTAATTGGTATGCTTTTAATAGAAAGGGGGATGACAATGCTATCTTCCTTGGGCTACGTATGGGATTTTCTCCCCTCTATGTTGTTTTCCCTCCTCGACCCTGTTTCTCTAAAGTTTCTTGCTACATTGGAAGGGATTTTTCCCCTTTTTTTGGTACTACTCCATCGATAATTGTTATTAGGAATTGCCCATTCTGGGTGTCTTGATGGAGTTTGTGGGGAATCTACTATTTCCTTTTTCTCTCCTCCTATTTAGTTTATCATGTATGTTTATATGGGTGTCTTTTTGTCTACCCCATAGTATGTTGATTGGCCTATTATCTAAGGTGTCCCTTGTCCCTCCTTTAGCATCTCTGGAGCTGGTTTCAGATTGGTGTTTTCCTTGAAAAGTGATGATGGAGTTTTCTATGAAGCCCCTGCCTTATTTATGAATCTTCAATGAATTAGTGACCTGTTCTTTTGCTTGGCAATAGATTTCTTATGTTGGGTCTTTGAATGGTATTTATAAAGAAGACATTTTGAAGTGAACTTTGTTGGTATGGAATTTTCAAGAGGCATTTTTTCAAAGGAAGGAGATAGGAAATAAGAGGACAAGGGTAAATAAGACTGCACAAAAGTATTCACTTGATACAAAAAAAGGACGTCGTGAAAAAAAATTGACAAGATATCGTAGGAATAAAACAAGTATGCATCTTTAAAATTTAGAATTCATCAGCCCACATAAATTAATCAAATTATAAAATATAATCGAAATAGATGGAATTTTCTCCATGTTGAAGAGGGATGCATGCTTATTGTATACGGTGAAAAATGATGATGAACGTTCGTCGCTTTTTCGACAAAACACCCAAAAACAAATCGTTGCATTTTTTCGTCGCTTCTTTCGACAAAATTTGTTTCATCAAAATTTTTACAAACTTTCGTTGGATAGTGGCACTATGTTTTAGTTGATAAATTGATGAAAAGTTCATCCAAAATAATCACAAAATATTGTCATTAATTGTTGTTAACTGGTCATTTATTTAGTCATTGATTGAGTTTTGGGTTTGTGGGTTTGTGTTATATATTTGCTGATTAATATCTTCTTTCTCTTTTAGATGGATAGAAGCTAAGCTTTGGACTATATATATATATATATATATATATATATATATATATATATATATATATATATATATATATATATATATATATATCTGTGTGTGTGTGTGTGTGTGTTTTAAAAAAAAAAAAGTTTAAATAAGTTTCAACTTAAACTATTGAAATTTAATATAAAAAATTATACTTCAAATTTTAAATTTGAATTTGAATTTGAATAAAAAAGGCTTGTTGTAATAAAGAAAGTACACATTCATCTAGATAAATTATGACCTTCAACATGTGAATATGAACGCTTATAACATCAAACTCATAGATAATTTTAAAACACACACACACACACATATATGCAAATAAAAAAATTCATTTTGATCTAGTTATTGTGTATATGCATATATAGTATACACACACACACATGTATATGTGTGTATAATATTATATAGTATTATATAATATTATATATAGTATAACACTATATATAATATTATATATAATACTATATATGGGGGTGTTGCAGCCTCCATGGGACTGCGACACCCCCATGGGGGATGTCGCAACCTCCATGGACTACGACACCCCCATGGGGGCGTCGCAGCCTCCATGGGATTGCGACACCCCCATGGGGATCATGTCACAACCCTTTCAAAATAGAAAAAAATGAAAAATAAGTAAATAGCCGCCATTTTTCTACAGATCTCATTTCTTTCGCCATTTTTTATGTAGATCTCATTTCTTTTGGATCTATACCTAGATGCCTATAAAAACAAAAAAAAGAAGAAGAAGAGACACATTAGATCTAGGGTTTTCTTTGAGAAACGAAAATAAGAGGAAAACTAGATGCTCCATACATAATAAAAAGAAAACTACAACTAATAAGAGGAAAACAAGAATATTCAAACTACAAACAAAACCCTAGAAAGAGGGCAAGCAACCTGCAAACAAAATCCCAATTTTTTTAATTAGCATATGCATTTGAAAATAAATTGTGAAAAAAAAAATCTCCAATGGACTTTGCACGAGCAAAAATTTACCATGACTCTCTTCTTAGATCAATCCCTCTTCAAAACCCCAATCATGCCTCCAAGGAGAGGAATGTTGCTACAACCTGCAAAAATTAAGTTAGGGTTTGAACTGCTTTCCCTTTTTGTTGTTTGATTTTAAGTTTCTTTGTAGCCCTAGAATCCTACGATGGAGATTGAATTCATCCTAAGGATGAGATTCAATGCACATCCCATTAGTGGGAAAATTTAATGAAAAAATTAGTGGGAAAATTCAATCCTAACTTTTTTGTAATTTTTAAAAACAATTTAGTGGGAAAATTGTTAAAAGAATAATGTATTTGAAACAAATAAAATGTAACCTTTGAGATAATTATATATATAAATTAAATATGTATGTACATTGTATGTGTATATATGTTTATTTAACTAATATGTGTATATATACACATATTAGTTAAATATACATATACATATACATATATATATATATATACATATACATATACATATATATATATATATACATATACATATATATATATATATATATACATATACATATATACATATATATATATATATATATATATATATATATATATATATATATATATGTATGTATGTATATGTATATGTATATATATGCCATCAAATAAACAAACTCTCAATGCTTTTATAAAATAATTAAAATTTTTTAATATTTAAAAAAAATTATATAGCCTGAGTTGGCCTAGTGGTAGAGAATTTGTTCTCTTAAAAGACATGTCACAAGTTCAAATCCCAAAAAGGGGTGAGGTATGTCCAAAATAAATTATAAATTAAAAAATTTATCAAAAAAAAATTTCGACTAAAATTCGTTGAAATTTCGTCGGAAATATTTGTCAGAAACATTTGTCAAAATTTCGATGAACATTGTGAATAAATTAAAAAAATTAAAAGGAATCTGACAAAACAACAATTTCACTCACTTTCGTCAGATTTTGAGCTCAAATGCATTGGTGATAAAGATCCAACCACAATAAAAGCCCTAGTTCTACAACCAAACATTCACCATACACCAATGAAGATACCTAAGAACATGCAAATCAACAAAATAAATAATATTACCATTCACATGTCAAGTAGGGTTTCAATCTCCATTGTCTCCTATCTCCATTAATCTTGTTTATTATATTTGCTCTCAAATTTTAAGTGTGTACAAGAGCTCAACAAAGAATGAATTATGGTTGAAGTAGCTTGATCATAAGAAGGCTTGATTGTATAAGATTGATTAACTCATTAAGGTTGAAAATGAACGAAGTATCCTCTTATATAGAAGACACTTTAGGAAATGGAGGGATAAAATTAAAAGGTGAAGAGGATAAATGGCTGGCTAAGATTAAAGGGTAGGTAGAAGAAATAATATAATAGTGAAGGGGGTAGGTAAGAGAGGATTAAGAGATAATCGACATGTGTCATAGAAGAAAAAGCTAATGAATTAATTAAAAAATTAAAAATTAATTTAATTAATACAAGAAGTGGGACTAATTAAATAAATAAAAGCATTTATTTAATTTAGGGAAAGATAATTGTCCAAGCGATTGAGCTTAACTGGCTAAAACACTGGGTTCTCACTGTGGAGACCCAAGTTCAACTCCCAATAGGGACATCTAAAGTAAAATTCTAAGCTGTGACTCTTGGTCTTCCATAGGATGGGGAAGGTCTTGGGGTCAATCTAATGGAACTCTAAGTTGTGACTCTTGGCCTTCTATAGGATGAGAAGGTCTTGGGGTCAATCTAATCAAACATAATAATAATAATTCAAAGATATGTAATGGGGATGGGGCCCCCTACTGTGTCCCCACTGGTTCATAGCTCCAGTCAAAAGCTATTCAGGCTTCGGCCAATTACCAATTAAAAAAAAAAAAAAATTTAGGGAAAGATAATTTAAATAAATAAAAGTATTTATTTAAATGAGAAAAGGGCTAGTAAAGGCTAAATTAATTAATTAATTAAATAAAGATTTATTTAATTAATAGAAGACTTAGGATAAAATAATTAGGAAAATTTTAGGCGTCTACATTTTGCCCCTCGTTGAGACAATGCAGCTTGTCATGTTGGCTCAAAGAAGAAAAACTGCTACAAAGTTGCCCCAAGATGGGAATGATATGCCCCCTCGAGAGATTGGATGGAAAATGGCAGACAATCTCTCGATAAGAGAGTAAAACTAGAAAGATCGATAGGATAAGGAATGACTCGGGAAGAAAAGAATGACACGAGAGACTAGGGCAAAGCAACCTATATGTATAGGCCACGAGGAAAACATCCTCATTTACATCCACAACATCCTAAAGATTAGAGCACTCAAAGCTTAGAGAGAAGTCAATAGAGCAGGAGAGATGATAGATAGGCTACATAGGCTCAATTGCATCCAACGATTCTAGAGACCAGATGACATGGGTGAGCTGGTATGTACCTTAACCCTGCTTTCTACATTTTTGCATTTATTGCTTCAATTAATGCATTTTAGGGTAGTTAGACAAAAACATGGAATTAGTGTTTAGGTCCAAAATGTGGCTATGCTAGGATTTGTCCACGTCTAGGGTGAAAGGTCACGTCCAGGGCAGCTTAGGGCATGTATGTGATTGTAATCACGTCTACGCATAAGTACGGGCACGTCTGTCATAAATAGGTGCACCTGCATCTAGAAGGTGTGTTTGTGCATGACAAAGCCATGTCTATGATTTACAGGCGCGTCTGTGAGGTTAAGGTGTGTATACATTTAGCAATATTGCGTTTGTGCTAAGAAAGCACATTTTTGTTGTCAAAACGTGTGTAGGTCAGGTAAAAGCGTGTCTGCATAGCAGATTTGAATCTGTGTCTAGGATTGGAAAAAATGGCAGTTTTGTGATGAACATACACTGTCAATTGGATAAAGTGCTAAGAGGATTCACTCAAATAAATGCCCTAGGGAAGAGAAATTGAAGGATAGGCTAGAATTGACAATTCTCTAATAACATATTGTAGACACCTAAAAGTTGTGCATCTAATTAAATGAATTTTATTTGTTTAATTATTTCTTATTCACCTATTAGTTAAACTAAGGTTTAATTAATATCCCCTTTTCTTCTATCTAGCCATTAATTAAATACATCATTTGATTAAATCCCCCTTCTTCCATTAATTGAATAAATTCTATTTATTTAATTCAATTCTCTTTCCACATTTTAATTAAATTTACATTTAATTAAATCATTTCTTGTGTATAAATAAATCATATTTATTTATAAACCCCCCCCCCCCCCCCCCCACTTGCACTTTCCTACAAATGCAAGTTGCATCCATTTTTAGTTGAAATAAAACATTTTATTTCAATTAAAATCCTAATATCTCCCACTTCCATTCTCCTAAATTCATGACTAAACCTCTTCTAGATCTTTCTAGATTCTTCTAATCCTCCTAATTAGCCTAATCCACCCTTTTAATCATTTGCACATTCACTAAGAGAAGGCCACTTCTCACAAAAGCCTCAAAGTCTTTGAAATGCATTGAAGGCTTGATGTCTCCAACAAGTTAACCCTCAAAGTCTCCCTAACCATTAATGGTTAACTCAACCTTACCACATGATTAGAGACTTTCTCTCTAACTCAAACCTCATCTAACCTAGGGGTCTCATCAAGAACTCGTTGCTTTGACCCTAGTTTTCCTTTTAACCCTTGCACAAGAGTTTACCCTTTGGGTAAAAGCTTTATCCACTAGTTATCCAGTAATTCAACCCTAACCTTACCTCCTAAGGTAACCATCATGTCTTCTCAGGCATTTAATGCCTCTTACATCTCCTCTCAAGCCTCCTCAGGGTAACATTTGTCAACCTAGGATTGGATTGAAAACCTCACAAGGATTGAATAACTTTCAATCCTGACCTTTGTTAAGATTACCCAATCTTAACCCTTCATTTGACCATTTCTTCTATAAATAGAGCTCCATTTCCTCTATTTTAATAGTCCAAGTTTTTATGCATGTAGGTTATCAAGAATTTACATTTGCCTCTCTTATAAGCTTAAACATTTTAGATAGTAATCATATTTTAATAACATGTTAGTTTATTTATCACATCTTAGTATTATCATAGAATCATCATGTTAGGATAGCATATCATATTAGCTTCATCTTAAATATCATTTTCATGCTAGCTTAGCTTCATATCAATCTCATCATCTTGCACCATATCATTTTCTAGTTTCAATATCCACTCACATGCTAGTTTACATCTTTTTAGTTTTTCCCCTTAAGACACCCTCTCTCTTTATTATTATTTTTAGGTCTTTTCAATAGGTGATTAAGTGTTTTTAAGATCTCTCTCTCTATTATTCTTTTTAGGTGATTAAGTCTTTTTAGGATCTCTCTCTCTCTCTCTCTCTCTCTCTCTCTCTCTCTCTCTCTCTCTCTCTCTCTCTCTCTCTCTCTCTCCTTTAAGTCTTTTTAAGATCTCCCTCTCTCCTACTCTCTTTAGGTCTTTTTAGTCTCTCCCCCCCCCTCTCTCTGTCACTCTCCTACTCCTCTTTAGGTATTTTGAGTCTCTCTCTCTCTCAACTCATTATATTTAAATTTATACAATTCTAAATTGTTCTCTTTTGTTTTTTGTTTGGTCTATAGCTAGCACCCAACAAATAAAATCTCAAGTAGAAGCTCAAGCTACAAAAATTGTAAAAGGGTCAACCCAAGCTCAAGCAAGTATGCATCTCTCTCTCTCCCTCTCTCCCTCTCTCCCCTTGAGTTTTTATAATTAAATTTATACAATTCTAAATTGATCTCTTTTGTTACTTTTTGTGTGTAGCTCATGCTCAACAAGAAGAAGCTCTAGTAGAAGCTCAAACAAATGTTAGAGAAGGGTCAAGATTGCTTCCTTCTACTGGTATCAATGAGAATATGAATCTAGTTCAATGTGTAAAAATAAAAAATAGTTATAGAAAGTTAGATCATTTACTTGAAATGGGGATGTGATCTTGTTGGTTTTGATTTTTCTTGGTGTGTTTTCTCGATGTGTCCCTTGTTGTACCCGCATGAGGTCTTGACTATCTCATGTTATAATGGGGCATGTATTTTTCTTGTGGTTTTTCTTGCACTGTTTCCTGCAGGGTCTCTGTAACTTTGTGAGTTGCTAGACTAACCTTTTTGTGTTTTTTTATGTGTCAGTCCATGCATTGGTTGTAAAATCCCACCTTGGTTCCTTATACCCTTGTGACTCACATACAATGCTAAATCAAAATAAGTGCTCGCTACATGGCATCACCTTTCACAAGTGCTCGCACTCTATAATGTTTTCATCTCCATCTCCACTGCATTTGCATTTTCTCCTCTTTGTGTTTGCTTCTTGTCTTCCATCCTGCCTGTTGGGGCATTGTTTCTTTCAAGACACCACTTGAGCCCCTTTTTCCTGTGAATCCTCTCGAGGGGGTACCCCTTCCCTCATCCTCTGTTTTTCGCCAGTCTAGTCTAAGGCATTTTTTTTCTTTCTCATTTTTCTCTGAGTCACCGGTGTCTTATTTTCTTCAGATTGACTCTATTCTAGCACCACCACAAAGAGTGGCAAAATGTAGACACTTAAATTTGACTAATTAATTTAGTCAAATTAAATTCCCTTGGTCACTTATTTTAATTAAATAGTATATATTATTTAATTAAATAAGGTATCCCTCTTTTGTCAAATTAATTTAATTAATAGGGCCATGTCCAATTAATTGATTAAATATCTGAATTAATTAATTCCCCTTTTCTATCTCCTTATTTTAATTTAATTAATTCAAATATTTCATTTAAGTCACATGCCTCCTAACTTTAACCACCTTCTAACCCAACCCATAGCCTAGCCTTGGGGTTCTAGCCAGCCTTATCCATTTAACTAACCCTATCCTTTCTAACCTCCCTGTTAGCAACAACCAAGAATGAAGACTGAGAGGGGGGGAGGGTGAATTGATCAGTCTTCATCAGAATATCAAACTTAATCACAAAACATGGATCTGATAAACTGCAGTAATAAGACAGGTAAGCAAATTGAAAGCACAACACACAACACACAACACACACCACCAATATTTTTACATGGAAAACCCGGTTAAGGGAAAAACCATGGTGGGAACCTACCCACAGTAAGATGATACTCTACGGTAGTATGTGAAAATATAACAATGGGGAATGCACATGCATTCAAGGACACTACCTAGAGTTCACTACTTACATATAATGGCCTGGAAGGCTACAACCCTCAAGCTTGTCTCAATGACTCACAACAAGACTCTGACTACAATCTGGAAGAAATGAATTGAAAGAATAGTATCTCCAAATGCCTGATTACAGTTCCGGTTAAGCATAAATGTTTGCCCTGCAACACCAATCTCTTCTCAATCACAACACCGAAGGATGAATTACTTGTTCGCACATAAACCTCTCTTTGATAATGCAAATATAACATCGACATCTAAATTACATGACAATATCACCTATATATACAAATCATCAACCTTGACAACAAGGTCAGCTAAACCCTCAACCCTCAATTACAAAATTACATTACATGATACAAAGATCGATCATCAGACCAATATAATAATTTAAATAGCATATCATGGACCTAAAACAAATTCCCAAATGCTCAACTCCACTAGAAATTGCACCAAGATCAACCGCATAACACAAAAATCATCACCGGTTGATGGAAACTACCAAAAAATTGCACAACGATCAATACAAATCATCAAAACAAATAGGACATGACTAGGAAACACTAGAAATCATGTTAGAATCATCAGGAAAAACTGCACCAACACCACAAGTATCAAATCTTCATCGGTCAATGTCTGAAACTCAAGAATACTCAAATAACAACAACTATCACAAAGAAAGATAACTTGCGGGGCACAAAATCATGATCCATATGAAATAAAGATACATAAGACCATCCCAAACAATATTCCAAAATCTCAGCACAAGATCTAATCACACCAGAATATATGAATGATATATTGAACTCTGCAAAATAGTGATCAACAAAACAACACCACAAAACAAAACATAAGATCTTCCCAATCTGCAATCACTAGAGCAATACACAAGAATATGTTGACATCAATGACAACAACATATCCTAGTAGCATCAATAACCAACAATATCCAACACTCCCCCCTCAAATGTGTGTGCACATTCCTAATTTCCTAATATTTAGGAAATTGCAAACAATTTTGGGTGGTCATCTCCCAAATTAGACATGTGTCTTTGAGGACACATGTCATGCTCCTTGACATTTGCCCTCCTTGAGTATAGTTTTCACTCCTAGTTGAGAAAGTGTTGAATCTCATTCCACATGGCACCTTGAGGATTGCCAAGTGTCTCATTCCTCAAACCATCTCCTCTCCATTCCTTTCTTATTTAAACCCTCTCATTTCTTAGCAATTCATCCACCTTCCATATATCTCGTTGCCAACAAAAATGAAGGGAAAAATGAGAGGGGGGGTGAATCAGTTTTCACCGGATTAACACACTTAACCTCAAATACAAATTTGATTAACCGCAACAACAACAAAGATACACAAATTGACAGCACAACACCAATATATTGACATGGAAAACCCGGTTAAGGGAAAAACCATGGTGGGAACCTACCCACAATAAGATGATACTCTACAGTAGTATGTGAAAATAATTACAATGGGGAATGCACATGCATTCAGGCTGACTGCTCAAAATACAGTAATCTGAAAGGCTACAACCCTCAGGGAAGGTTCAATACCTTACAAGGAAGTCTCACTGACTTACAAAATATTCAGACAACAATCCAGAATCAAATGAATTGAAAGAATAACATCTTCAAATGCCTAATGACAGTTTTAGTTAAGCACATTTGTCTTCTCTGCAACACTCCAATCTCTTCTCAATCATAATGATGAAGGATGTATTCTCTTATTTGCACCTTTACCACTCTCTGATAATGTAGACACAACACCGATACCAAACTTAAATGACTTTATCACCTATTTATACAATTCATCAACCTTGACTACAAGGTCAACCAAACCCTCAACTCACAATTACAAAATTACATCACACAATATAAAGATCAAGCACTAGACCAATATTATGATATACATGATATAACATGGCCTAAACCAAATGCTCAAACATGCAACACCACCAAAAATCACGCCAAGATCAACCACAACACACTGCACCACCAAGAATACTGTATAACATAAAGAATATCACCGGTTCAAAAAAATCACCAAGAACGTGCACAAGGATCAATGCGAACCACCAAAAAAATATAACACAATTAGGAAACACCAGCAAGCACATTAGAATCATCTGTAATAGCTGCACCAACACCACTTATCAAATCTTCATTGATCAACTATGGAACTCAAGAACACTCAAACAACAACAACTGTCACGAGGAAAGATAACTTGTGGAGCACCAAATCATGAACCATCTGAAATAAAGATACACAATAACATTCCAAACAATCTCCCAAAATCTCAACTCAAGATTTGATCACACCGGAATATACCGGAGGAAATGTCGAACTCTACAAAGCACTGATAAGAAAAACCAAACTGTAAACTGGATTATATAATATGATCAATTAAGGTCTCAGATCATTGAATCCAATACAGAAAGATGTAATGATACAAGAAATACTCCATAAACTGAACCATGATCCCAATAAACCAATATGCAACCACCAGAGCAATAAATCATAGGAATATGTTGACATCAATACAAGAACATATCCTAGCAGCAACAATGTCCAACATATCCATATTGTTGTAATGCAACATTGTCAAACAATCTCCCCCTTTGGCATTGATGGCAACATATGGATGTGAAAAATAATTAATGTAAAGAAAGAAAACATCTCCAACAAACTCCCCCTAAGATCAAGTAGATAAAACAATTTTTCACATGCTTTCTCTCCCCCTTTGTCATCAATGACAAAGGTTCTCAAAACAGAATACCAAACTCTCCCCCTTAGATAAAAAAATTAGCTCAACTGAATCACAAACAGACTACTCCATCAGAGGAGCAACATAAACTCATCAATTCAGACAAGAAGATAAGACTGTGAAGTCCACCAGATTGATGCAACTCAATGCATCTAGTTCCCATCAGGAAGGGTGCATACCCCTAACTTGTCTCTCAAATAGAAAAATGTATCCGTAGGATAAGGCTTAGTGAAAATATCAGAAATTTGTTCCTTTGTGGATACATACTCTAGCTTCACTTCCTCTTCATTGACTTTTTCTTTCAAGAAATGATACTTGATTGATACATGTTTAGTCTTTGAATGTTGCATCAAGTTATTTGACATGTTAATAGCACTAGAATTATCACAATATATGATAGTAGGCTCATCATAGACAACTTTGATATCCTTCAATATTTGTTTCATCCAAACTACTTGAGTGCAGTTACTAGCAGCAACAATGTATTCAACTTCAACAGTAGATAGGGAAACTGAATCTTGTTTCTTGCTTGCCCATGAAACCAATTTCTTACCCAAAAAGAATGTACCATCGGAGGTACTCTTCCAGTCATCAACATCAGTGTAACAACATAACATGAAATCATCATTCCTCGGATACCACAAACCATGATCCACAGTTCCTTTCAGGTATCTAAATATCCTCTTTACAACAATGACATGATTCTCTTTTAGATCAGTTTGATATCTAGTAGCCATGCACACAACATGCATAATGTTAGGTCTAGTTTGAGTCAAGTATATCAATCCACCAACCATAGATCTGTACAAGGTCTGATTAGCTTTCAGAGATTTATCATTTTTAGATAATTTGCAGCCAGTCACCATAGGATTTCCAACTGGTTTAGAATCTTTTAATCCAAAATTTTACACTAATTTCTTCACATATTTAGCTTGAGATGTAAAAATACCTTTTCCAGTCTTTGAAATTTGCAAACCTAAGAAAAAATTCATGTTTCCTATCATAGATATCTCAAATTCTTTCTGCATATCACCAACAAACTTCATACTCAAGTTATCGTCTCCTCCAAAGATAATGTCATAAACAAAAACTTCAACAATCAAGATGTTATCATTCTCAATCTTGAAATATAGATTACTATTAGCAGTACCTTTATTAAATTCTAATTTCAACAAATACTTATCCAATTTAGCATACCAGGCTCTAGGGGCTTTTTTCAGTCCATAAAGAGCTTTCCTCAGTTTGCATACCATGTCTCCATCATCCAATAATGAAAATCCATTAGGTTTCTCAATGTAGACTTCTTCCTCAAGATCACCATTCAAAAAGGCTGACTTGACATCCATCTGATATACCTTGAAATCCTTATAAGTAGCATATGCAAGCAATAGTCTAACAACTTTAAGTCTAGTTATCAGAGCAAAAGTTTTCTCATAATCAATCCCCTTCCTTTATAACCTTTGAATACCAAGCTTGCTTTATTTCTGACAACTTTACCGGATTCATTCAATTTGATCGTGAATACCCATTTAGTACCAATCACATTCTTGCCTTTAGGTCTAGGCACAAGTTCCCATGTGCTATTCTTTTCAATCTGATTCAATTCTTTTTTCATAGCCTTCAACCAATTTTCATCTTTCCAAGCCTCAACAACATTTTTAGGTTCAATTTTAGAAATCAAACATACCTCTTCAGTAGCTAGTCTTCTTCTAGTCATTACACCTTTATTTTTATCACCAATGATCTTATTTTCAAAATGATTCAATCTTACATACCTTAGGGTCTTCTAATTATTCTGATTTTCAGGTTCCCGCACTTCTTCACCAACAACAACAATATTTGGGTTAACTATCTCTACCATATCATTCTGCTTCAATTCTTCAGTCTAAATTTGTGTTAAAATAACATTCTTATCATCATCATATCCACATGCTCTGATTTATTTTCCACAGTTCTCATCAACCTTCACATTTGCACTTTTCACTATCTTTCTTAGTCTCTTGTTGTAACACCGACAAGCTTTTCTCTTTGTTGAATATCCCAAGAAGATTCCATCATCACTTCTCGCATCAAAATTTCTTATATCTTCATCTCTCTTGATATAACAGTTGCTTCCAAAGATTCTGAAATATCTCACAGTAGGAACATGTCCAAACCATAGTTCATAAGGAGTCTTACCGATATCACCTTTTAGATGTACTCAATTTAATGTGTAAATAGCAATGCTAATAACTTCTCTCCAATAGATCTTCGAAACATTTCCTTCAATCGACATAGTCCTTGCAACATCCAAGATAGTTATGTTCTTCCTTTCAACAACTCCAGTCTGTTGTGGGGTTCTAGGAGCATATAATTGTCTTCTAATCCCATGCTTCTCACAAAATGAGTCAAACTCACCAAAACAAAATTATCCTCCTTTGTGAGATCTTAGACATTTCACCTTCAAAATTGTCTCAGTCTCAACCTTTTCTTTCAATATCTTGAATTTGTCCAATGCTTTTGATTTTTCCCTCAAAAAGGCAACCCACATCATCCTGGAATAATCATCAATCAATAATATGAAATATCTGTCACCCTACACACTTCTTATACTTGTAGGTCCACAAATATTAGTATGCACAAGATCTAGCAATCCATCAGATGAATACTACTTACTCTTGAAATAAATTCTTGTTTGCTTACCCATATGACATTCCTTACATATCGGATTAGCAGGCTTAACAATTTTAGGCAAATCTCTATTGACTTGAGTAGAAATGATCTTAATGATTGAGTGAAAATTAACATGACACATTTTCCTATGCCACAACCAACTTTCATCAATCTGAGCAATCAAGCAACTTTTCTCACCGACATTCAAATGAAAGATATTACCTTCAGTCTTAGTTCCTGATGCAATCTCTATACCAAAGGCATTTACGATCTTGCATTGTCCATTCTTGATTTGCAAATCATAACCTTTGTCAACCATCTTTCCAATACTTAAAAGATTATGCTTCAAGCCTTGAACATACAAGACATCATCAGTGTTATACTTACCATCAAAGGAAATAGAACCTCTACCACAGATCACACAGGATTTGTCATCTCCAAATCTTACTATTCCACTATCATACCTTTCCATATTCACAAAATTGCTTTTATCACCCGTCATATGATGTAAAGAATTGTTGTCAATCACTCATTCATCTTTCTCTTCAACTTTAGCAGCTAATTCTTTCTCCTCAATAGTGCATCTTGTGGAATCAATAGGTACCGACCCATCTTTTTCAATAACAATAAACACAATTTCATCTCCTTTTGATTCTTCTTTTGTAACACCTTCATCAGCAGCATAATAATAGTTCTTCTGATGCTTATAATTTCGATTAGACTTGTAAGGCTTATCATAATTCTCATGCTTCTCATATCTATTATTCCTATCATGCTTATCAAATTTATCATGCCTATCATATTTAGATATTCTCTTAGGGCATCTAGAAGCAAAATGTCCTATCTTATTGCAAGAGAAACACTTCAGAGATAATTTTCCATCATACTTATCAGCTCCTTTAGGCAATCTCCAAGCAATCAATGCTTCAAGATCATCCAATTCTCTTTCTTGCTCTTCCATCTCTCTTCTCTCTCTTTCATATTTGGATATTCTGCATTCTTCAGGATCATGTTTCTTATTTTGGATATAGATGCTCTAAATTATGTCTCGAACTTTCCATGTGATTCACCAAACTCACTAAATGCAACAATCTTTCCAACCAACATATCTCTTGTCACAGTAGTCACACTCTAGATCTCATCAATAACAGATACCTTATGTTTGTAAGCATGAGGAAATGATCTCAGCACCTTAGTAACAATTTCATCTTCTTCAAGGGTTCCACAAGCACATCTGATACCTAGGAAAAGTTCATTCACCTTCCCATGAAGGAATTTATGTTCTCATCTTCTCCCATTTTCAACATCTCATACTTCCCTTTCTAACTCTATAACTTGTAAAATTTGACTTGTTTATCTCCATCATATAAGGTCTCAAGCTTCTCCCAGATCTCATGTGCAGTTTGAAGTCCCATCACATTAGTCATTTTTAAATCAGCCAGGGCATTCAACAATGCTTCCTTAGCTCTAATGTTATTTTCAGCATCCTTGATCTCAACATCAGTAACGAATCCAATCTGAGGAACATAATAGGCATCCTTTGTAATCTTCTAGTAATCCTCTCCAGGACATCTCAATTGCACCTCCATCCGGTTCTTCCATATAACATAGTTACTACCATCGAATCTCAGACTTTTCTTCTTAAAACTAAAACCTCCAATTGTCATCTCGGATCTCCTCAAGCGATCAAGCTTCTTTTAGAGGATCTTGCTCTGATACCAATTGTTGGCAACAACAATGAAGTGAAAACTGAGAGGGGGTGAATCATCTTTCACCAAATCAACACAGTTAACCTCAAATACAAATCTGATTGACTGCAACAACAACAAAGATAAGCAAATTGACAACACAACACACAACACCAATATTTTGATGTGGAAAACCCGGTTAAAGAAAAAACCACAGTGGGAACCTACCCACAATAAGATGATACTCTGCAGTAGTATGTGAAAATAATTACAATGGGGAATGCACTTGCATTCAAGCTCACTGCTCAAAATACAATAATTTGGAAGGCTACAATCCTCAGGGAAGGTTCACTTCCTTACAAGGAAGTCTCACTGACTTAAAAAATATTCAAACAACAATCCAGAATCAAATGGTGTGAAAGAATAACATCTACAAATGCCTGATGATAGTTCTAGTTAAGCACATTTGTCTTCTCTGAAACACTCCAATCTCCGCTCAATCAAAATTATGAAGAATGTATTCGCTTGTTTGCACCTTTACCACTCTCTAATAATGCAGAAACAAGACCGATACCAAACTTACATGACTTTATCACCTATTTATACAATTCATCAACCTTGACTACAAGGTCGACCAAACCCTCAACTCACAATTACAAATTACATCACACGATACAAAGATCGACCACAGAACCAATATTATGATATATATAATATAACATGGACCTAAACCAAATGCTCAAACACACAACACCACCGAAAATCATGCCAAGATAAACCGCAACACGCTGCACCACCAAGAATACCGCATAACACAAAGAATATCACCAGTGCAACAAAATCACCAAGAACACGCACAAGGATCAATACGGACCACCAAAATAGATAGGACACAATTAGGAAACACCATCAAGCACGTTATAATCATCTGCAACAGCTACACCAATACCACTTATCAAATCTTCATCAATCAACATCTGAAACTCAAGAAAACTCAAACAACAACAATTGTCACGAGGAAAGATAATTGGCGGAGCACCAAATCACAAACCATATGAAATGAAGATACAAAAGAACATTCCAAACAATTTCCCAAAATATCAACTCAAGATCTGATCACACCAGAATATACCGAAGCAAATACCGAACTCTGCAAAGCACTGATCAGAAAAACCAAACCGTAACTGGATCATATGATATGATCAATTAAGCTCTCGGATCACTGAAACCAATACAGAAAGATGTAATGATACAAGAAATACTCCATACACCGAACCATGATCCCAATAAACCAATTTGTAACCACCAAAGCAATAAATCATAGGAATATGTTGACATCAATGACAACAACATATCCTAGTAGCAACAATGTCCAACATATCCATATTGTCGTAATGCAACAATTTCATCTATCTTTCCATGCTCATACCATTACCATTTCAATTTTCATACTCATATCCCATCATCCCACACTCATATTTTGACTCCAACTTGCATAATCCCACATCATGGAGTAGAATTGAGCATCTGTGACATCATTGAGCACACATCCAATCGAAGAACAGTCAAGTCAAAGGGACATTGGTTTGCGTTTACTTGTTGTTATTTGATGTTACCAATTTCCTTTTCTAACACCGTTCTCAATCTTGTGGTGTTTGAATTAATTTTGTGTTAGCTTGGATTGTTCAATTTAGATTTTCAATAATTCGTATTTGCCCACATTTTTTATCACACACTATGCTTACGCAAGTATGCAAATTTGAGCTCTGAACCAAGAATAGATTAGATGCTCTTATGGAAGAAATGCAAGATGCAGAAAACTTGAAAACAAAAACCGTAGAATTGGTTAAGGGCATAGCAAGAAAACTTGTATTATTGCCAGTTGCTGATGCTCTAAAAAATTCATCTACTGAAGCTTTCATTGACAACATTGCCAATGAAAATGTTGTTTTAGAAAATACTATTCTTGATAATGTTGCAATGGATGAATATCCTTCAAAAAATGTCTCTAAATTTATATATGTCCCCCTAGACAACCCAAAAGAGAAGGAGGACATAATGGAAGAAAATAAAGAAGAAGAAAAGACACCATTTGATAAGTGTATCACAATAATTGACACCAAAAGAAAAAAGAGGCAGGTACGAGCCTCGGTACCTTGGATGATTCATTAAAAATCTTACTTGTTGCACCATTATCTTTCCAACCCATTACTTCTTCTAGGTTAATTGTTGAATTCACCCAGATTGATCCATTCCCAAAGTTTTAGATTAGAGAAGCCATTTAGGCTTCTGCTAAGAAAGATGTTTGTGAAGAGATTAAGGAAAATAACAAGGTGATTGAAGAGGCATTAATAGCACTATAAAGTGTCATCCCAAATAGTTTTGTTGATCTATTTGCCTCCATCTTGGATAAGTGTAAAAATTTGTTGAATTCTTAGAAGAATTAATCCATTGCTATGGAAACTTAATTTGCTTGTGAAAAGGAAGCTAAGAAAGAAAAACTCCTATTAGACCTAAAAGTCAAATGTACAATATCACACATAAATATTTCTCACCTTATTGCTCATGGTCAAACATGTCTTTTTGGTGGAAACATAGTATACCTATTCAGTCTGCAATGGCTAGAGGCCACAAAAAGTATTTGAGAAGAGATTGACTCAATTGAGTAAAAAATTACACAAGTTTTTCATACTTTTCAGCTATCCGAGGATCTTACTGGCTCCAGTAGATCAGCCATTGGGGAACTACACAAGAAATATTTTGAACTACAATAGCAGAGGGACAACATTATTCTCCCTCTTGGTCAATTAAGAGACATGTGTAGTGATTGTATTTCTCTGTTGAATCGTACCCTGTCTAAGGCACAACAATTCACTTTTTCTGAGCCCAGCTCCATTGAAGAAGAAAAACACATTCTCGTTTCCCTCCAAGTGCAAGCATATTTTTTTATAGATGTCATTCAACATTGGGAGAACAATGCAGGTAGTTGGACTGCACACATTCAAAAAATCAAACAGTTCTTCGGTTAGTTCATTTTTTTTCTTAGGGGGATTTTTTGTGTACAATACTTTCTTTCTTTACCCTTTTCCATTAATGTCAAAGGGGGAGTGATAGTTGTATATAATATTTGAAGGAAATAGAAGGACAATTTTTGTATATATGAATATATATGAATAGGTTTGTATGTGCTAGTTGTCATGTTGCTAATGACAAAGGGGGAGATTATTAAAATATTGTCTTTGATGTCATTGATGGTTTTGTGATCTGACAACACGAGTCCGACATATTTTGGTTCGAGCCCCTCAAGCTCTAAATATTATAATAATTAATATTCTTATCATTTGATATTACATTTCATATTTACTAAAGTTCTAAACAATTTAATAGCTTATAACTAATGTATCGAATTTTATCAAAATATTTATAAACATTAAAATATTTGGTCTCTTTATTCTTATAATTTGTAAAAAATTAATTTATTTATTTATATTTGGTACAATTACAGCAAGCTTATTTAAATTTGGTTTTGTTTATTATAATTAATATTTGTTAATCATTGATAAGTAAATGACTTGTTTGCTAAGGGACTTAATAGTTTGATTGATTGATTTCAAGCTAGCTAGAACAATAAAATAAAATAAAATAATTTTATTACATTCAAATTAAATCGTTTACATTATTTATTAATCTACAATTAACATATTAAACATAGTAATGTTAAGATGTATTCATAGCCCATCTTTAAATCATTATTATAATTCATCTATCAACTCCACAATAAATTATTTCATTACCATACTATAAAGATAGATACTCAACATTACATACATGTAATAAAGATGACTTGGAGCAATAAATTATGTCGAACTATTATTGGCAATATTCCATCTATCAATTACCCTACAAATACTATTAATACAATAGTAAAACAACAAAACCATCCTGCCCATAGAATAGCTAATGTAACTCAAATGCCATCCCTTCCCCACAAAAGTCCCATCTGGTAAAACATCATCTTTGGAGGCAAGCTTGGCATCAGCGGGCACAGGAGGGTAGAGGAGCATTGACTCGCTGAGAACAGCATGCAAATATTGCATATCCTTCAATTCTTCAAAGCTGAAACTAATCCCTTCTTCATCATCTGCTGTTGCTTGTCATGGTCTCTTGCCCAAGATGTGTAAAATTTTAGTGTGAATGGCTTCCTCTACCCTCTGGGGGGAAGAGAGCACCAAAAAAAAACCATGTAAGAGCAGCGGACGTGGTATCACAAAGCTCACCACCATCTCCTTCAAAAACATTTTGAATCTCCCACTGCACCGTCTCCACCATGAAGCTTCTCAAAGACTTGGTATTAAACTCGTAGCTTGCGGTCTTTCTCTGCATCTTCCACCGGTCGCCGTCCACATTCAAAATCCCTCAGCCTAAGACATCGTGGAGAAGAGTTGTAATTTTCGAAGTTGGTGTTCAGCATATGCTCTACGTTAGCAGGATTTGCTGTCATGATATCTTTCACTCCGCCGGGCTTTTCGGCCTTGAAAGTATTGATTGGCATCTTTTCCATCGTTTCTGTGAACTATTGCAAAAACCTGTTACGATTTCTAAAGAATTCGAAGGCGCAGCCGACTATGGGATAGATAATAGGGCCATTGTAGGGCTTGTCGACAGACTTTCTTCTTAGAAAACACAGCAAAAAATACCCAACTAAAACAAGAAGTCCAAGAAAAAACTGTTCCGTGGCCATTTCCCGTAACAGACATTAGTAAGGTCAGATTACCGCAATAATTGTTTGAGCACTCAGCTGTATCCTGTAGGTATGCTTAAATACTCATGCTTATAATTAAAAAAATTTATTCGAAATGCTCATACATGTCATTATCTGGAAAATTATTTTATTTTCTATTATTTCATTAAAAAGTTATTATTATGTCCAGAGGTGTCTATAGTGGCATCAAAAACCTGTGTCAATTTATAGCTTTTATTTTTTAATTGACATGTTGCTGACGGTTCAAATCTTGAAAATGAGAAGATTACCTGCTTCTGTAATTCGAGCATCAAATGGACTTCGCAAATTGTTGGCGTTACAACTCTTGCGTTACATAACTAACAAGATTGGAATAGGCGAGCGGTTGAGTAGTGGATTGCGCTACATTTGAGCACTTATATATTTCTTTTACCAATGCACAATCACTATTCACAATCAATGTTAAATTTTCAGTTTTTAGCGTCCTCAATCTTAATTTAAAACTAAGAAAATATTTTCATCGATGGAGAAACAAATGGATTCTCCAAAGGTAGTTGCAGTTGTCAATATTGTGGCACTCTTGTGACTGCAACATACATACACGTCTTTCAGAGGTTCAGAGAGTGCTCAAGACCAACAATTGGCTCTGCCAGGTTGAGGATGATATCATACTGAATCATTCTGGTGATAATTCTCATGCACCTCTGAGTAAGGTTTGGTCTTGAGTTTTCTCTTTGCTCTTAGTTATGGCTCTTTGTTATTCAACTTTTTTCTCAGAAATTTAAACAAATTTCCTAGCTAATAAGTTTAAGTCATCCTGTCTTTATGGAATATGGCGTCCTTGCTTTTTCAAGTCTTTCAGTGCACTAGTTTGTTAAAATGTTGTAAATTATATGATTTGAACTTGACCAATTATTCTAGACTCTTCTGGTTAGCTAAACGATTTATAAACAAGCGTTATGCTAATATTTCTTAACTAAATGATATGCTGAAGATTATGCTTTACCATCTTTATGCTTGCAAACAGTGGAGAAGATTCAAAAAGGTTTTGAAAGCTGTAGATTAGGTGCATCATTCAGGACATACTAAACGGGACCCTACTTTGCAATTCTTCAATTGGCCTATTGGAGCTTCAAAAAATGAATTACATTTGCAAAGCTTTCCAGTATTGTGGGATTTAGGAAAAATGGAACTACACAGTTTGATTCTCATGCAGGCACTGTCTACTATCAAAATGAAGGTTGATTTATTCATAGAATAGATTTAAATGAAATTCAAAAGTACACCTGCCACCATATATTGATAAGGAGTAAATTCTCCTTACAACTTTATCTGCCCTTAAACTAGTGTCTACAATGTACATCTAAACATCATCATACAGAAGAAAACACACATTCATTAGGATAACTGCAATTCATGAGTCCATAGCAGCTAAGTTATTTTGCTTTTGACAGTTATACCCTTTATCTTGTAGAAGAAATTTTCCTAATTTAGTGCATTTTTTTTGTCGGTAGATAGCTAAGTCATGTTGCATGGGTTTTTGTCATAATCATCCTCAAATCTCTTAGACATTCATCCTGATGTCAAGTAGAAAGGGGCTAAGCTATTTTTCATTAACTGAGTGTTGCTGCAAGAGCTAAATTTTCATCTCATATTGATTCCAATCACTGCTAAATGGATCATGTATAGTCAACCACATAGAGATAGTGTTGCACAATACATAATGGAGAAACTAAATGGTGTCTCTCAGTTTCAATACGAGTCAGGATCTGCTTTGCATTTCTTTCTTTTGTTCATATACCTAGGTAAGGCACCTAGGAGCCCAAAAAAAATAGAACTTTGATGCTTGGATGCTGGTAGCAATGAGCTCACCAATTCCATCAAGAAAATAAATTATCATTCTTGCCAAAAACAGAAGCTCCTGGCCCAAAATTAGGACTGAAACTGCTCAGCTCATGAGGTGGGAGCTCAAGGCTCAATCGACAGAGAGCCTGGATGGCCTAATTTTCATATACATAACCAGCACAGTCATCAAAGAACATTCCAAAATGACCTTTTAATGAACCAGATAGCCCCAAGTATCTTGTGAAAGTGTTACCATGGCGGGCAGGGGCTCACCTTCCATTATCATAAAAACAGTCTTCAACCCAAAAAGTGAAGTCCTGGTCATGCACCAGGCAAACAGCAAAAAAAACCAAGAAATTCACGGGGAGGCAGGGGAGATTATGTAGGCCCTTTCACTAACCTTTGCGCATGGAGACCATTCTTACATTTAGTATCCATAGGGGTAGTAGGGATTTTGACCAGATCCTCCTCTTCCTCGTCCTTACAGCATTCACAGTTATCAGATAAAGCGCCAAAAACCACAATTGAACCCTTATTGCTTTGGCAATTGCTTCCACATCCTTGTGAATTTTGTGTTGTTTAATCATCATCACGTGAAAGAAGTGTTCAAATCTCCTATTGATTTCTAATATTAGAGTTGTTGTCATGCTAAGGGTATGTACTTGTTGCTAGGGAGAGCACGGTGGTACAATCTTTCGAGGATGTTCAGGTGCCCCAAGGATTGACCACATTGGTCATGGCTTCACATAGACCTGCACATGGGGTTTTGTCCATTTGCTTGGTGAGGTCCACTCCCCAAGATCTGGGTTAGGCATTTCGTATTGTATGTACGCTATGACAACATCATTATACCCAGAGGCGTCTTTAGTAGCATCAAAAATCTGTGTCGATTTATAACTTTCATTTTTAAATTGGCATGCAGTTAGCCGTTCAAACCTTGAAAGTGAGAAGATTACCCACCTCGTAGGAAGTGGTATCAAATGGACTTCGCAGATTGTCGGCATTACAACTATTGCATTACATAACCGATGAGATTGGAATAGGCGAGCGGTTGAGTGGTGAATTGCATTACATTTTAGTGTTTATATATTTATTTTATTAATGGACAATCACTATTCGCACTCAATGTTTGAATTTTCAGTTTTTAGCATCTTTAATCTTGATTTAAAAGTAAGAAAATATTTTCATTGATGGAGAAAACAAATGGATTCTCGAAAGGTAGTTATCATTGTCAATATTTTGGCACTGTCATGACTGCATTTCGATACCAATTAAAATGTATTTGAATTGACATATTATTGTATGCTTGGGTCATTCTTCATTGCAGTTCTATTTTCTTGGTTGCAATAAAGATTCATGAGGAGATTTCAATATCTTTATGTTTTGCATGTGAGTTGATTTTTACGGTATTTGTGTGTATGTCAAACTTATATATTTCTAAGATGGCTCTGTTTCGAATGGTTCATTTGTGTTAATTGGTATCTGTTGTTTGATTTAGGTGTGATAAGCACTAGGCATCTTTTTGTTGTGAATTAAAGTGTTGTGATTATTTAGTTGTGTTTTTCGAATTATTTGAATTTAGTTTGGTAGAACAATTAATTGATTAGTAAAAAAAACTCATAACTAGAAATTGTGTCAAGATATGTACATTGCTCTTCCATGTTTCAACTGTTAGGAAGTTCCTATTTTTTTTCTTATTATCTCAAATCATTATTGGTTTTGATCTATATTTTTTTATCGTCTACCATGTTTGCATCTAGAATTAGTTCTACATTGCTTTTTTTTTTGTGGACATATGCTTTTGGCTTTGATATTAATTGTCCAACTTTTATTTAAAATTTCTAGGGTGTTTGTGCCATCTTTACATGTATTAGTTACAGTACAACTAGTGACACAAGGGCATGTCCCTTGCATTACGTGAGTTATGTCCATATTTAAAATATTCTTACCTAGATTTGTTCTTAAAATGTTGGTTAGTCTCATTCATCTATAATTCCTACTATTATGGTAAGTGGTTTACTATGGGGGTTCTTAATATCTATTTATATTGCAATGACAAAATTCAAATTTAACATCTAGTATCAGTTTGTTTCTTATTTGGGTCATGTTCCTACCTGTAGGTTGTCAAAGATGGTGTTGATAAGTGGAAGCATTTGTTAGATGATATGGTTGGTAAAATATGTAGTTCTATTGCAAAATATGCAAGTGGTTGATGCTTTGGTATTTTTTGGGGTGTTTTAGGAGAAGAACTAATATATTGATAGTTGTTAAATTGAAGGTAAAGTATGAGATGGTCACCAAAAAGTGTAAAAAATCATTTCTGTTTAATTATATTTTAACTTACATATATGACAAGTGGTAAATAATATTTCTAAACTAATAGGACAATTTTCAAATGCAGTTCTAGAAAAAAAAAAAAAAAGGCTGCTACATTTTTAAAAAATGATTCCAAATAATCCCATAATATTTTTTTTTCATGAAATCCTCCTAAAAACTAAAAGCTTAAAGTGCCCATAAAACCCACCCAACCCATTTGTCACGCTCACCATTTCTGTCCTCCTTAATCCCATGCAAAGTTTACTTTTTTTGCATTTGCACGCAGCCTGTGCCAAAATGGGACCTTTCGAACTGGGAATGGATGTCCATCATTACTAGCAAAATGTGGAAGGATAGACAAGGCATGTGAAATGTTAGATAGGTTGCCTCGAAGATTTGTAAGCTCATTGAATGATACGATTGCAGGACATGCACAAAATGCAATTCACAGGTATAAAGTCAGACTCCACATTCTCTGGTAGCATCCTCCCTACCTGTATGATAAATGCCTGATGAAGTCTAGGTGGGCATGATTGCTTACCTGTTGAGACCCAAAGATACTTGATCAAAGTATCTGTTGATAGTCTAGGTTTAAACTTAAGAAAGTTTGAAAACAAAACAACTGATGGTGATTGATGAATGTCCATGTGCAGGAGGAGTTGCGCGTGTTGCAGTTACGCGAGCACCATCCTGCGACACAGGGGTTGCGGGACCGATTGACATAGGCAGAGATAGACTGCATTGTCGCGACTGGTCTATACGAGGTGATGCACATGCCTGTGATACGTATGAATCACAGATTGATCACAGCACTAGCAGAGCGATGGCACAGCGAGACGTGCACCTTCCATTTGGCACAGGGGGAGATGACGGTGACCTTGGAGGATGTGTGGCACATCTTGCAGATTCCGATTCGAGGGGAGCTGGTCACATATGACAAATCCTGGGGGACTCTTTCAGTGCAGAGGATTTTTGATGAGGATGTTTTCATTGATGATGGCTCGATCGCGTGGGAGGATATAGTAGCACTATATGAGCCTCTTCCAGCAGTTTTGTCAGGGATTGTAGGAGGTCTGCTGTGTCCAGACAGGCGGTCACATGGTTTAGCGGTGGGATGGGGACAGGTTATCGAGATGATGATGACCGAGGGGACCTGATTTGCATGGGGGTCGTGCGTGCTGGCGCACATGTATCAGGAGCTCTATGAGGTAGTGTACCGGGGGAGGGGTTCCTTAGCAATGGCCATGACGCTGCTGCATATTTGGGCTTGGGAGCACCTACCAGTGACTCGACCAGTGAGTCTAAGATTTCGTGCAGTGGATCAGCCGTACATGTTTATGTGTAGTGGTATGATGAGTCAGCCCCACTTGGGGAAGTTCGAGTGGTGGCGACGGGCATTGGATGACCTGGATGCAGTGATATGGCAGACATACTTGGAGTGTGAGCCATGGGATGATGACGCAGAGGCACTACCTTATGTGTTTATGACTCGATTCCTCATTAAGAGGACTGCATATCATGTGGAGAGACAAGTGCCTGGGCGAGTGATGAGGCAGTTTGGACGGTAGCAGGGCCTGCCCAGTGGATCTGGAGAGTATGCGCGAGTGATTCGAGAGAGGTATGCATGGGGTCCAGTGCTACCGTATGATCAGGCACTGGCAGAGTTCCAGACACTGCAGGCGAGGCCATGGGACATACGACCGAGGGTCGTTGATGCAGGGGTGACAAATGAGTATACGCAGTACCGGGTAGCACACCCGATCCCACGGATATCAGATCCAGCAGAGTCGATCCCAGCGTTTGAAGATGAGAGGGGACAGGGCCAGAGGAGGGCAAGAGGTCGAGGAGGAGGAGTAGGAGGTGGACGAGATGGAGGAGGTGGAGGTGGAGGAGGTGGTGGAGGTGGAGGTGGAGGAGATGGAGGAGGTGGAGGTGGAGGTGGAGGATTGGGGATGCGGAGTCAGCGGAGAGGGAGAGGTGGACTGCCTCTACAGATATCACAGGGGCCATTGATACCAAGAGGAGTTCAGCTGAGTGGGAGAGGGATGGAGAGAGAGATCCCGATGGACAGAGGAGAGGGGACTACTGGAGAGGGTGGTGCAGGGGAGGTAGCTATGGATACTGAGGGGGGAGCTACTGGAGATCTTCGGGATCATATGATAGTACGCTTGCAGATCTGGATAGAGGATTTGGAGGCGGAGGTGGCAGCTAGGGATGTGCAGCTATTTGGACGAGAGTCATAGCTGACGGTGGTGTTGCGGGAGAGGGATACTGCAGTAGAGAGATTGGCGGAGCTGCAGGAGAGAGTTCGGGTTGGAGTAGGAGCACAGGGGCCTACAGGGGAGGTTATGAGGCAATTTGGATGAGCACAGGCTGAGATAGAGTACTGGCGGGGTTTATATGAGCAGGTGGTGCCAGTTAGTCAGCGAGCTCTTAGTTATACTCAAATGTGGCAGACTAGATCAGAGCGATCGCAGAGGATGCAGAGCAGTGGGGGAGTGATGGGTCCTTTGAGGCGGGAGAGATCAGGAGATGCAGGAGGGAGTGGTGGTTTGATGAGGCCTCCACGAAGAGATGGAGCAGGGGGTGGAGGCACTAGTGGTGGAGCAGGTGGAGGTGTTGGGACAGCATCGGGCCAGAGTGGCATTTGAGAGAGCATTTATGCATATATGTATTTGTATCATTGTTTATTTTTTGGACTGTATCTTGGATGGCTCTTGGTAGCCGATTTTGTAGACTTCATTGTACTTTGATATATGAGATGAGATATATGAGGAGATCCCATATTGTGATGATATGCAGTTGATTATATATGGATGTTTATGCAGGATGATGAGTTGATTGTTTAGATGGATATGTGAATATGTATGCATTTATGAGATGATTCCTATATGCATGTTTTTATGATGATTTATGATGTTGGATATTGACATATGAATGCAGGTTTATACATGTGTGTATATTTTGCTTGATGTAATGCTTTATGTATGTAATGTCATGATGATGATGTATGCTTATGATAATTTATGAATAGGATTTTTTTTATTTTATTTTTTTGTGCTTCATGTTTGATATAGTGATGAGATAATGATATGCAATGATGTTAATGTAATGAATGAATGATTTATGTATGGATATGCATCTAAATGTTTTTAGATGAATGAAATATATATAAATAAATGTAAAGTACAAATGTTTATATGATGATGTCTAAATGAATGTATACGTATAATGGATATATAAAATGGTATGAACCAATGTTTGAGACAAATGGTTTTATGATTCTAAATGCCTAAATATGATTAAGTAAACAAGATAATGTGATAATAATGCAACTTATGTTTGAATAACTGCACCTTAATGAATGTGATGTGAATGAATCCTAAAATGAACATAATAAGATACTTAGTTAATGGATGAATGAATGCACTTTCTTAACTATAAATGAATGTATGCAATAAGAAATGATAAAGGATGATGAAATGATGATGGATAATTGACACTAAATGAATGCCTAGTAAAGGACTTAATATAATCAAAGACAATTTAATCCCACGAATGAATCTAATTATTTTATGATTGATGCAATGATGCAAATGATGCAAATGAAAACTAATGTCCAAAATGAACTATATGCAATGTTAAGTTAAAAATGACAGAATGTTTCTTAATGCAAGATGCAACTAAATGTAATGATGATATGACCATGAGGAATGCAAGGTATTTTGAAGACTTTGCATGATGCACTGATGATGTATCAGAGTACTCGGTCATGATTGTATCCAAGACCAGCTTAATTTTCACATTTTGCATATAAATCCTATATATGAATGAGTGAATGGATGGGTGATATGCAACGAAATGCAATATATAAACAGATGAGATGAAGTGACGATCCATAGTGCTCTATTTTCATCATTGAGCTTTAAAATGTTGGAAGAGAATACAAGCATCTTGACATAATGATTCAAGATGACCTGAGTATTCCTTTCATGGATTTTATATAGCAAGTTAATACAAACGACTTGATATAAGGGTCAAGTCGACCAGAGTATTGCTTGCGGAACAAACAAGGATTATCACCATTCATGCATGACTTGGATCGTCCTCCTTGATCTTAGGCTGATCATATCCTGAGACAAGTGCATACCGTAATAAGAGATAAAACCTTTATCCAGTTTGGATGAGGTAGGAACCAAAGAATGAGCATTGTACCTGCAAACAAACAGTATATACATAAAGAATAAAGAATAAGGATCCTTGGTAATGGTTCATGCCCATATGGTCGAGTTATACGCTGTAGTCAGCAAGCCGTAGTGATCTATGACTATATTTTTGCCTATGATCACATAGCTTAGTGAACTCCCCACGTAGACACCATTAGTACATGCCCCAGAACTTCATCGGAAATAAAGCGCAACTGATACAAAACAATGCTGAAAGATCCTGATACAGATAAAAAAATGTTTGTACTCATAAATCAACCAAGTATTTGATAGCTTAACATAATTTTCTTGTCAAAGAAAACGTCACTTTTGTCTTTGTTTTGGTAAGGAAGGATGCATCCTTGTTGAAGACAGTTTTTGAGTATTGATGTTGATTGTGTGGTCGATTGGTAAATGGTCATTGTGTGAGTAGTTTGCAATGTTTGTTTTGGTATCTGCATGGATGAGTATGTACAAAGTGTTGTCATGTTTTTGTGTGATTTTTGATGTTTTTGGATTTTGAATTGTTTTGAATGTTTTTGGTTTTTGAATGAGACATTGTCCAATTTTTTTGAATGTTTTTGGATTTTTGCGAGATATTTTTGAATGTTTTTTGGATTTTTGAAGATTGCTTGAATGAAGAACTTAACGAATCATAAGACAATATAGAATCCACTTCCATCAATAGGTTAAGGGCATTGCCCCCAGTTTAGACATGACTATGAAAAAGCGGGATTGCCAGACGCATGGAGTATTTTCTTAATTCCAGATGAATAACAAGCCATGGTTTCAGATGGATGGATGTGTGTATGAATGTGATCGCAACGAGCCTGAAAGATACTGGAGCCATTTCCTTTACGAGTGGCGCCTGTTTGCCAGGTTTTCACCATCGCACTTACCCAAGGTGCCACCAGAGTGGTTGTTCACTGTTTGGATGCATGATTTTTTTCTTTACTTTTTTGAATGTTTTTGGTGTTTTCTGGTATGTAGGGGAGCCTGACGCTCTATAAACCTTAGGTATAAAACCATTTGAGGTGCATGCTATTGATTGGATCTGCGAGCGGTTCTCCTTCTGATGTAGCCAACTGATATGCCCCAGACCCGAATATAGCAGTGACAACATATGGGCCCAACCAATTTGATTCAAACTTGCCCTGATGTTCTCTGTTTGGTTGGTTGCAAGGATTCTCTCATAGAACAAGATCACCTACCTCAAATGTATGAGATCTGACTCGGTGATTGTAGCTTCTGCTCATTCGTTGCTGATAGGCTTTGAGATGATTGTATGCAGCTTGTCGCTTCTCATCAAGTAACTCTAAGTCCTGAAGATGGGATACTCTATAAGCTTCATCATCGATGAGATTGTGCAAGGAAACCCATAATGATGGTATCTCGACCTCAATAGGCAAGATAGCTTCTGCACCATAGACCAATGAATAAGGAGTTGCACCTGTAGGGGTTCGAATGCTAGTTCGATATGCCCATAGCACTGGATTTAGTTGAACATGCCAATCATGGCCAGCATCATTGACTGTCTTCTTTAGGATCCTCAATATGTTTTTATTGGATGCTTCGGCCTGACTGTTGCCTTGTGGGTAATAGGGAGTGGAAAAGTGATGTTGGATGTGAAATTTCTCACAAAGTTCACGAACATCCTGATTTTTAAAAGGAAGACCGTTATCTGTGATGATGGACATGGGCGCACCATACCGGCAGATGATGTAGTTGAGGATGAATGAGGCGATCTGCTTGCCGGTGACTTGGGTAAGTGGAACAGCTTCGATCCACTTTGTGAAATATTCGGTGGCGGTAATAATGAATTTGTGGCCATTGGATGAAGATGGATGGATCTTACCCACAAGGTCAAGGCCCCATTGACAGAAAGGCCATGGTGTTGTGATTGGTTGTAGTTCTTGAGCTAGTGCATGTATCAGGTCGCCATGAACTTGGCATTTCTTGCACTTCCTGACAAAGTAGTAGGAAAATTTTTCCATAGATGGCCAATAGTATCCATTGCGCAAGAGTTTCTTGGCTAGTGATGGACCACTTGAATGAGTCCCGCAAATTCCTTCATGGACTTCTTCCAAAGCCTTTGTTATCTCATCTTGTTCCAAACATCGAAGGAGAGTACCATCAAGACTGCGACGGTATAAGGTTTCAGCAATAATGGTATATCGAGCAGTTTGGCGAATGAAGGTTTTTCGTTGGTTATTGGATTGGTTGGGAGGAACAGTGTGATCGTGAAGATAGGTGTAAAATTCACCGTACCATGGGGATTCAGAACCGACAAGGTGACATATCATTTCGGATTCGGGGATATCATAAGCAGGAATCCAAAGCTGTTTGACCAAGAACTCGTAGCACGTTGAATTCTGTGGAAGATCTAGGAGAGATGCGATGGTAGCCATAGCGTCAGCAGCTCGATTCTGATCTCTTGGTATCTGCTCAAAAGTGATTGTGGTAAATGATGCCTTTAGATTGTCCACCATTTGCTTATATGGCATGAGTTTATCATCCTTGGTCTGATATTCATCAGTTGCTTGTCGAATGACCAGTTGTGAGTCACCATATACTTGTAGTTCTTGTAATTTCCATTGTACGGCCAACCTGAGTCCTGTGATCAAGGCTTCATATTCTGCTATGTTGTTGGTACATGGAAATGTGAGCCTGTAAGACTTTGGGATGCTATCACCTTGAGGTGTGATAAACAAAATGCCTGCCCCCGAGCCATGCCTAGTGTACGAACCATCAAAGTATAATTTCCATGATTGTGTTGTTGTGATCATGAATATCTCTTCATCTAGAAAATTGGAAATGAGAGGATGATCGCCTATGAGTGGTGCATCGGCCAACTGATCTGCAATGACTTGACCTTTGATAGCTTTATGGTCCACATACTTGATGTCAAATTCACTTAGAATCATCACCCATTTGGCCAAGCGGCCTGTCAATGCTGCTTTGCTGAGTAAATATTTGAGTGGATCAATCTTTGCAATGAGTTGTACCTTGTGTGTCAACAGATAGTGCCTCAATTTTGTGGCTGCTAAGATTACTGCTAGGCAAGCTCGCTCAATAGGTGTGTAATTGAGTTCACAACCTACCAGTGTGTGAGAGATGTAGTAAACAGCACACTCTTTTCCTTCTGCATTATGTTGTGCTAGTAGTACACCTAATGTTGTACTTGTCACTGAGATATATAATAACAACGGTCTACTTGGATCTGGTGGCATCAACAATGGTGGATTCATGAGATAGTCTTTAAGCATCTGAAATGCTTGTTGGCATCTGGCATCCCACTGAAAGCGGATGTTCTTGTGTAGCAGGTTTGTGAATGGGTGACACTTATCAGCCAATTGTGCAATGAATCTTCGGATGGATTGAAGACATCCTTGTAATGTCCTTAGCCGACTGATATTCTTTGGTGGTGGCATGTCCATGATTGCTTTAACCTTCGCTGGATCGACCTCAATGCCTTTGCTTGAGACAATGTATCCTAGAAGTTTCCCGGAGGTTACTCCAAAGACACATTTCTTTGGGTTGAGTCGAACATGGTATTGTTCCAGTCTATCAAAGATTTTATCCAAGATGTGGAGATGCTCTTCTCTGGTGAGTGATTTTGCTAGTAAGTCATCAACATAATCTTCCATCATAGTATGCATCATGTCATGGAAGATGGTGGTCATTGCTCTTTGATAGGTTGCTCCTGCATTCTTGAGACCGAAAGGCATCACATTCCAACAATATGTGCCCCATGGACATGTGAAGGCTGTCTTATGTTGATCTTCTGGTGCGATCTTTATTTGATTGTATCCTGAAAAGCCATCCATGAGTGAAAGCATGGCGTGTCCTGCTGTCAAATCCACTATGATGTCGATATTTGGAAGGGGGAAGTCATCCTTAGGACAGGCCTTATTCAGATCTCTGAAGTCAATGCAAATGTGGATGCCCCCTTTTGGTTTGCCGACAGGCACAATATTGGAGATCCATTCTGCATAATCAATTGGTCTAATGAAACCAACATCTAGGAGTTTCTTGAGTTCGGTTTTGACCAGTACTGCAATCTGGGGATGCATCTTACAAAGCTTTTGCTTGACAGGTTTGGCTCCTTCTGCTACGGTAAGGTGATGCATGACTAAATCCGGATCAAGCCCAGGCATGTCTGCATACGACCATGCAAAGTTGATCTGACGCTTCTGGAAGAATTCTATAAACTTAGGTTGTTCCTCTGAAGTGAGAAGAGATGCTAGATGTATGAGATGAGGATTTTCAGGAGTCCCCACATTATATTCTTTGGTTTCCTCAATGAGAATCGTTGATCGTTCCTGTTGTGTACTATCAGGGAGAATGTCAAACCCTTCATCCTTAGGCGCCTCAGAGAGGTTTTCACCATTGGATACGCTCTTTCTTTTTATTTTTGTTGGATAAAACAGTGCCATAGTGTGGTTTTCACTGGAAGATCCATGTTTTAATGTTATATTTTTGCACCTAAAAGGTTTGGCATCCGCCCCGAAGTATGCTGCGCTATTAAGTTCAATGGCGAATCCAGCTTTGTGATCCCCGCTTGGTAGGTTATCCCTTAATTCCAAAAAGTCAATGATGGCCTCATCGTTTTGGAAGAGGTCAAGACATGGGGAATTTGGTTGGTTCCATTCGATGAGTTTAGGGTGGATAATGGGCATTACTTCATCAATTAGGTTAAGTTCGTTAGAGGTATCAGTGAGGTTTAAGACGTTATGGTGAAGGTCGTTGATGGTACTCTCACTGTTAGAATCAGGCGTAGGATGAGACGTAGGGTCTGTGGAAGATGTTTCCCGTTCAGGAACCTAAGTGGTCTTTATCTGTGCTTCTCCATAAACAGGGATGTCTTTACGTGGTGGAGGTGGTGATATGTCTTCCTCATCTGAAGTATTAAGCTGTACATAATCAAATTCCCATTCATGCGAGTCGGTCTCTGAGTCACTTTCCAGCATCCAATTACTATACCATACTGGGATGTCTTTTGAGTTAAATACTGTAGGCGTGATTGGTTGATGTACCTTTGTAGTGATCGGTGTTGCAGGAAGATTGATGGGGATTAAGGAATCTGGTACAGGGAGTATCGATAATATTGACTCCGTTGCTTCTATTGGAACTGCCGGTGCTATAGATGCTACTGCGGGTTCCGACATAGTTGCTGCTGCTAATGGTACTATTGATGGGATTACTAGTTCGCTTGGTGGGATGAGCGACATTGGTGATAGTTGTGTTGGGGTTTTGAGCCTCGATGGGGCAGTTGGGATGGTGCTTGATGGTGCTTTGATTATGAAAGGTGTCCTCTTTGCAGTAGGTGGACAAAATGGTTTGTTGGGTTTTCCTTTGAATCTGAGCTTAGGAAATATCTCTTTTTCAAAGCCTAGGCCTGTATTACCTTTGGGCTTTAATTCTGGGAGCAGTGGTTCATGTTGTCCTTGTTTGCAATATCCCAAAGCACTCTGACCATCATATCCCATCCTTTGCATAATGAGGAGGCCTTTGCCATATTGATCTGTAGGAAGTTTAACTTGTGGTAGATCAGTGGTGATGGGATCTTTATAGATCCATTCCGCCAAGTCCTCATCTTGGGTTTCTTCTTCTTGACTCTTTCCAAGGATGAAAGGCGCCAAAGCACATGCAGGCGTAGGACACAATAAACACGAGAATTATGATAAATGCCTGATGAAGTCTAGGTGGGCATGATTGCTTACCTGTTGAGACCCAAAGATACTTGATCAAAGTATCTGTTGATAGTCTAGGTTTAAACTTAAGAAAGTTTGAAAACAAAACAACTGATGGTGATTGATGAATGTCCATGTGCAGGAGGAGCTGCGCGTGTTGCAGTTACGCGAGCGCCATCCTACGACATAGGGGTTGCGGGACCGATTGACATAGGCAGAGATAGACTGCATTGTCACGACTGGTCTATACGAGGTGATGCACATGCCCGTGATATGTATGAATCATAGATTGATCACAGCACTAGCAGAGCGGTGGCACAGCGAGACGTGCACCTTCCATTTGGCACAGGGGGAGATGACGGTGACCTTGGAGGATGTGTGGCGCATCCTACGGATTCCGATTCGAGGGGAGCTGGTCACATATGACAGATCCTGGGGGACTCTTTCGGTGCAGAGGATTTTTGATGAGGATGTTTTCATTGATGATGGCTCGATCGTGTGGGAGGATATAGCAGCAGTATATGAGCCTCTTCCAGCAGTTTTGTCAGGGATTGTAGGAGGTCTGCTGTGTCCAGACAGGTGATCACATGGTTTGGCGGTGGGATGGGGACAGGTTATCGAGATGATGATGACCGAGGGGACCCGATTTGCATGGGGGCCGTGCGTGCTGGCGCACATGTATCAGGAGCTCTATGAGGTAGTGTACCGGGGGAGGGGTTCCTTAGCAATGGCCATGACGCTGTTGCATATTTGGGCTTGGGAGCACCTACCAGTGACTCAACCAGTGAGTCTGAGATTTCGTGCAGTGGATCAACCGTATGATGAGTTAGCCCCACTTGGGGAAGTTAGAGTGGTGGCGACGGGCATTGGATGACCTGGGTGCAGTGATATGGCAGCCATACTTGGAGTGTGAGCCATGGGATGATGACGCAGAGGCACTACCTTATGTGTTTATGACTCAATTCCTCATTGGGAGGACTGCATATCATGTGGAGAGACAGGTGCCTGGGCGAGTGATGAGGCAGTTTGGACGGTAGCAGGGATTGCCCAGTGGATCTGGAGAGTATGCGTTGGTGATTCGAGAGAGGTATGCATGGGGTCCAGTGCTACTGTATGATCAGGCACTAGCTTCTGCTCAAAGCACATGCAGGTCGTAGGACACAATAAACACGAGAATTATGATAAATGCCTGATGAAGTCTAGGTGGGCATGATTGCTTACCTGTTGAGACCCAAAGATAGTTGATCAAAGTATCTGTTGATAGTCTAGGTTTAAACTTAAGAAAGTTTGAAAACAAAACAACTGATGGTGATTGATGAATGTCCATGTGTAGGAGGAGCTGATGTAGCCAACTGATATGCCCCAGACCCGAATACAGCAGTGACAACATATGGGCCCAGCCAATTTGATTCAAACTTGCCCTGATGTTCTCTGTTTGGTTGGTTGCGAGGATTCTCTCGTAGAACAAGATCACCTACCCCAAATGTATGAGATCTGACTCGATGATTGTAGCTTCTGCTCATGCGTTGCAGAAGTGCCTAATCATACGGTAGCACTGGACCCCATGCATACCTCTCTCGAATCACCCGTGCATACTCTCCAGATCCACTGGGCAGTCCGTGCTACCATCTAAGCTGCCTCATCACTCGCCCAGGAACCTGTCTCTCCACATGATATGCAGTCCTCCCAATGAAGAATCGAGTCATAAACACATAAGGTAGTGCCTCTGCGTCATCATCCCATGGCTCACACTCCAAGTATGGCTGCCATATCACTGCATCCAGGTCATCCAATGCCTGTCGCCACCACTCTAACTTCCCCAAGTGGGGCTGACTCATCATACCACTGCACATAAACATGTACGGCTGATCCACTACACGAAATCTCAGACTCACTGGTCGAGTCACTGGTAGGTGCTCCCAAGCCCAAATATGCAGCAGCGTCATGGCCATTGCTAAGGAACCCCTCCCCCGGTACACTACCTCATAGAGCTCCTGATACATGTACGCCAGCACGCACGACCCCCATGCAAATCGGGTCCCCTCGGTCATCATCATCTCGATAACCTGTCCCCATCCCACCGCCAAACCATGTGATCGCCTGTCTGGACACAGCAGACCTCCTACAATCCCTGACAAAACTGCTGGAAGAGGCTCATAGAGTGCTACTATATCCTCCCACGCGATCGAGCCATCATTAATGAAAACATCCTCATCAAAAAACCTCTGCACCGAAAGTGTCCCCCAGGATCTGTCATATGTGACCAGCTCCCCTCGAATCGGAATCCGCAGGATGCGCCACACATCCTCCAAGGTCACCGTCATCTCCCCCTGTGCCAAATGGAAGGTGCACGTCTCGCTGTGCCACCGCTCTGCTAGTGCTGTGATCAATCTGTGATTCATACGTATCACGGGCATGTGCATCGCCTCGTATAGACCAGTCGCGACAATGCAGTCTATCTCTGCCTATGTCAATCGGTCCCGCAACCCCTATGTCATAGGATGGCGCTCGCGTAATTGCAACACGTGCAGCTCCTCCTGCACATGGACATTCATCAATCACCATCAGTTGTTTTGTTTTCAAACTTTCTTAAGTTTAAACCTAGACTATCAACAGATACTTTGATCAAGTATCTTTGGGTCTCAACAGGTAAGCAATCATGCCCACCTAAACTTCATCAGGCATTTATCATAATTCGTCGTGAAACAAAATTCTTGACGATCCGTACATGAGCAAGCTCGCAATAAGAACCCTATCGGCTAACTAGACAAATTGCATAAAAGTTTTTATACATAATTTCAATATATAGTTTAATTTCAGTATTCTTATTTATTAAGAACATATTTTTAATTTTTTTTTTTATTATTTTTATATTTTAAATTGAGTTATATTTATGATTTTATAGTTTGGATTAGATCACATTATCGGTTTTATTTTGTCTTGTTTATAGCATCTATGATTTTATCTTTCAGAATTGAAAGTGATTACAATTGTGTTCTTTAGGTTGGATTGTATCTACAATATTGTTCCTATATGAAAATTTAGTGTAGTCTTGACCCCAATTTCAAAACACTATTTTTTTCCCTTCCTTAAGGAAAAGTTCAAATTGTGCGTATAAGGTTGTATATCTATTTAGTTTAAAGTTTTGTAATTAATTAAATGTTCTTTGCTGCACTAAATTTTTGAAGTCTTAAACAATAATATTTGCATTGGAAGAAAATACAGGAAATGTAATTGCATATGGATAAAATTGATTCATCACATAGGGGAAGAGCACCAGTAGTTGAGCATGTACCAATTGTTGTGAGGGTTGTTGATATCTTTTGTTTCAAAAATTGAACAAATAAAATCTATTGTTTGAAACATAAAATATCAATTTTTGTTAGTAAATGTACCAATAGTTGTAAGGAAATGTACCAATAGTTGTTAGGAAATGTACTTATATTGTAAAAAGTAACCAATCAGGTGCTGCCATATCAGCTGCACAACTACTGGGGTCTCTTTTGCATGCCTATTGGTCTCACTTTTTTTTTTGGGCTGTTTTGGACACCTTGGCAAAAAGCTTGTTGATGTGGCATCATATTTGATGATGTGGCCCTAAAACCTTAGTTATAAGCACGGGACTGGCCAAGTAAATTGCTGTAAAAAAATCGAAGTGATTTGAAATTTCTCCATAGGATTTTGAGAAGCGCGAAGTTAGAGTGCACAACTACTGAGTCCTTTCCCCTATCTATGCAAATATCGATAGTAAAAGAAATACCAAATTGATGACTTGAGTACTCAGCTTTTAGCCAATTCAAAGCTCAAGATTTATCACATCATCTATCCACTGAAGGAAAAAATGGATATCGAGCAAGCCAGTGGAGCAATTAATAGAGAAAAATAAAATCTTGTTGAACCACATGCTCAGTTTTAAGTTGATTTGTCAATAGGGGATTAAATTAGCATTCCAAAGTTGAAAGGCATTTCTTGGATTATCAATTTTTGTAAGTATTTATATGAGTGTATGAAATTGTAGAGATCAATGATCTACAAGGGACCATAAAAATTACAAATTATTTTGTGTATTCGTGTAAAAGGTAATGATTTAAAAAATTATTTTAGTTTTAAATTTATGGATGGATTTAAATTTCATAATTTATATATTAAAAATTAAAGAAAATCATTTTAAAATTTTTAAGATTATAATTGATTTTACATAATTTACTTTAAGCAATATAAATTGATAATACTTAAGATTATAAATATTTTGATATAAATTTTATAATAAAAATTTATAATAATAATAATTAACATTTTTTTTAAAAATAATTTTATTATTTACCACATGTTTCAGAATTTAGATTAGAATATAATTTAAATTAAAATTATAATCAATTTTACATAAAAAAAAAATTTAAGTATTATAAATTTATAATAATAATAATTAACAATTATATATATGAAATTTACCTTTGTCTTCCCTTCAATATATTATCCAAAATATATCTTACTATGCATAACCATTTGGTTTTGCATCTCTGTAATCGAGAATTTTGCCGACCACGGGAATGCCGGATACGGTACAAGTCACTGCGGTATCAGCTATTAAATATCAGCTAATAGATAGCAATAAAAAATAGTCGCTTGTGGAGTACAGATAGTTCTCCCGCGTTTGTTTTTGAAGAGTTTTTTCCCACCCCTACGGCGTCCAATATTTGAAAGAACACAATCTTCCAAGTGTGATGTGACAATACCTATCTTAAAATTAAGAAAAACTAAAGAATTGTTTTAACATGTGTCATTCACATTAGCAATATGATCCAAGTATCGAGGAACTTCTTAATCACTTTTTGAAAAGAAATTATTTTCTCTTTTTATGATAAACAAATAATTGTTTCTACACAAAAGAATTAAATGTATGATATTTCAAAGTAAATAAAATTTTGTTATATAAAGTTAAATAAAATTTTGGTTAGTTAATTTATTTATGTGATTAAATTAGAGTTTAATAGATTATTTTGAAAAAATTGTAGAATTATTTTAATATATGTATTTGATTTTTTTAAATATTGAAATTATAATTTTAGATATATAATTGTGATCTTGTGTCTCAATATTGGAAGCTCTCGTTAATTGAGCTAGACCCCCAACCTATTAATGTTTATTTTTTATTCCATTGAACAAAGATAATTATATTTTTATGTTTAGTTAAAATTTTATTTATAATTTCATTGTATTAAAATTATTTTAAATGTATAATTATGCAATGGAAATCATACATAAGATATAATAGTTGTAAATCTAAAAAATAAATATTAATAATAGTTTTGATTATATTGTAATTAAATTTGTCTTTGATTTCTAATTTTGAGTTAATTACATTTTGTAAGATATTTTTCATTCTATTATATTATTTGTTGTCATTTTAAAAATATAATATTTGAATGTTATATTTAATAATATCATAAATTTGAAAAAAAAAATTAAATATTTTGAAAAATTAAATGATTTCAAAATTATTTTACAATAAAAATTGAATAATAATATCAAAATTAAATAACATGTGCCTTTTAGTTGTTGTAAGAGTTAGGGTTAAGGTTAGCTCAATGTTAGCATTAATCATTGGTAAAAGTAATGTTTCCATTCTAAAATTAAGTGGGTTAGGGTTAAGGTTAGCTTAATGTTGGCATTAATGGTTGGTAAAAGTAAGGTTGACATTCTAAGATAAATCTTAGGTTAGGATTGACATTATGGCTCAATTAGGGTTAGAGTTACTCTTATTTTGAAATTTAGTTTGAAAAAATATTAATAAAATTTTTATTTGTTGTCATTTTAGAAAACATGTTGCATATAAAAATATTCTAAAATTTAAAAAACTAGCACCTTATACCTATAGGAGGTTCAAGGGGCGTGTCGCCAAATTTTCAAGGGAGCATGATTTCTCTTTTCATGTTTATTCATCTTGATGATGGTTCATGGAACATGATTTGAAATGTTGATGAAAAAATTGAACACACAAAATGCAGAAGCTATAGAAAAAAATTAAATATATTTTAATACTATATAATTAGTTATATAATAATTAAAATTTGTATATGTTTTGACATATTGTTGGAGTATTATTTACATCCATTTAGAGTTATTAGATGTAAAGTAATATATTATAACTCATAGAATATTATTATTTTCAATTAACTTACAATTTAATTTTAAGTTAACCTAATTGATCTCTTAGCTATAATTGAAAACATAATTGATTCATATAAATAATAATAAAGAACATCATATAATTTAATTATATGTTATTTGAATCTAATTATATATTTTATATTTATATTAGAATAACCTAAATATTATATTATTAATGTTAAAATTATCATATTGTTATTACAAAATTATTACTTATTATATCCTTATTAATATTTTAATATTTTAATTTATATTTTTTTTTTCAAATATTGCATTATTTTTTATTGCTATATTAATAATATTTTTCATTATTTTATGTTATTATTTTGTTGTTGTTTTATTCTTTTTATATTATCAAAACTTTATATTATTAAATTATATAATTACTCAAAAGTTATTTCAAACTATTATAAATCTATTACATTGTTATTAGATCTCTTTTCTTAAAATGGGAAGTTGTTCACTTAGTCAAATGAATACATATGAGATGAGAAATTAAGAAATTATTATAATACAACCAATGGAAGACCAAGAGTCACAACTTAGAAATCTACACAAAGGTGTCCCTCGTGGGAGTTGAACTTGGGTCTCCACATTGAGAACTCAATGCTTTAACCAACTAAGCTCAACCCCTTGAACAACATATATATCTTTAAGAAATCTATATAAAGATTTGTATATATAAATTTAATTTAATATAATTTAATATAGTTTAATGTAGAGTTTACAATTCAATTAAGATTGAGAGTAAGGTTAAATTAAATTTAAATTACTTTTACAATTAAAATTGAATTAGACTTTGGCCTAACTTGGGATAATATTCGTAAGCGGGGATTCTTGGGGCCTTCAATTTGTGCTTTGTGTGGTAATGGGGAGGAAGACTCCTCACATCTGTTTTTCAAATTCCCCTTCTCTATGCTTATTTGGTATTACTGGTGGGGGTGTGGAAGTGTCCTTGTGTTCACACAGATTCTCTGATGGAGTTTTAGAGCAGTTTGGGCAGACCGCCTATCTTGTCCCCCTTCCTCCAAATGGTCTGGTATATTGGGCCCATTTTCATTCTCTGGTAGATCTAGCTTGAGAGGAACAGAAGGATCTTTCGTGAGGCCAAGCTGTTAGTGCAACAAGTGTGGAATAGAATCATGGTTATGATTTGGGAGACGGTGGAAGCTAAATGTGAAGTGAATTTTCCTTTGGATAGAGATGAGGTGGATATCGTGAGTAGGTTTGGCTGACAGGAGTTGTCTCTCACTTCCGCTTGTGTCAGAAGAGGTAGGAGTGCTATGAAGAAGGTCCAAAGGGTGGGAAGGTGGAGACCCCCCCCAAGATGAGTTTATCAAGATTAACACCAATGGCTCCTCCAGGGGTAACCCAGGCCCTGTAGGGGTTGGTGGTGTTGGTAGGAATTGTTTGGGGGAGGTGGTTTTTTTCTTTTCGGTGCATAAAGGGAGGCAATCTAATAATTTTATGGAGGGACTAGCTATTCTCTATGCCTTGGAGCGGACTTGGGAGTTGGGTAGAAGGAAGGTTATCTGTGAATCAGATTCACAAATTATTGTTAATTTGTTGACTGAGAAGAAGGTGAGTGGGACTCATTGGCAGCTAGCAGGGATTGTTCATCAGATTCTTCAAATTAGTTCTTTAATGGAGCAGATGTCTTTCATCCACATTCCTCGTGAATGGAATAGAGCAGCTAATTGTTTGGCTAAGTGGGCTTCAGAACATGACAGTGATTGGAAAATTGAAGGTTGGGAGCATCTTTCCCCAGATTACTGTGAGGTCTTGCAGAAGATTTTTGCTAAGGACATGGATAGTAATGATGTTGGCTGATCTTGGCCTAAGCCTGAGACTCTTTTTTGGGGCCTCGGGGCTTTGGCCCTCTTTGTAATTTTTGTGTCTGTGTTTCAATAAAGTTTTTACCCTTTTATTCAAAAAAAAAAAATTGAATTAGACTTTGATTATTCAAAATATATTATATATTATAAATATATTTTTATCATTATATTTATGAAAAAAATAAAATTATTAAAAATAATATTTAATATTTATATTTTATAAATTTGTTCAATATAAACTATTTTCAATTTTACTATTAAAAACCTTCACATTAACATATGATGGTGTTCCACTCTATTTTCAATTAATATATTTAATTTAACAAAGAACACTCATTTAACCATGTCCACACAAATGGAAATATGGGCTCATTTTTTTAATTATAAATTTCTATTCAAAGGAGCATGATACCAACCGTGATAATACATTTATCCTATTGAATAATGAAAATCACTAGAAGACAAGCATTTTGCAATACGTGTTGGGTAGCCCCGTTTCCCAATTTTGTTTGAGAGTAACACTCTATTTAACTAGGGGAAAGGACCCAGTAGTTGAGCGTGTTCCAATTCTTGTGATAGAAATTGTTGGTTTAATACCTTAATACTTGTTGATTTAATGTCCAACCTTTGTATAACATTGCACCAATAGTTGTATGAAATATACCATTTATTGTGAAAAGTAACCAATCATGTGATGCCACATCAACTGCACAAGTATCGGGGCCCTTGTGCACACCTATTGGTCTCACCTTTTTTGGGGGTTGTTTTGGACACCTTGGCAAAAAGCATGTTGATGTGGCATCATATTTGATGATGTGGCCCTGAAACCTTAGTTATAAGCAGGGGACTTGCCAAGTAAGCTGCTGTAAAAAAATCAGAGTGATTTGAAGTTTCCACGTAGGATTTTGAGAAGCGCGAAGTTAGGGTGCACAACTATTGGGTCCTTTCCCCTACTACGATTGAAAGATTTCCATGGCACGATTTAAGCATTGTAAACATTCTATATATTTAACAGTCACAATTAAAAAGAGCTTGTTTAAAATATTTTTACTGACAGTTTTGGTGCACGATTTCTGTCGAATACAGTGGAGAACATAAATAACCGAATAAGAGAGTTAGGCCACGTCATTTGGTTTTGGGAAAAAAGCATTTAAAATAGCAGAAATAAGGAATAAACGGAAGGTAACATGACACAAAATGGGGAAATGCAACAGTTTGTATTTTGGTGCCCTAAAACTGTTTCAAACAAAGTTAAAACCGTTTTTTGTTGCGTCAAACTGCTTTATAAAAAATTATGCTGGTTTTAAAGCATGAGACAGGTATTCCGTAAATTGTGGTAAGAGAAGTCCACTATAAACAAAGTCTATTGTCTAAAAAATATTATTTTTTTAATAAATTATTGATAGTTTAAATGATTTATAGATTATGTTGCAATAAAAATGATTAGAAAATCTATAAAATTATTTTATAACAATATGTAAAGTACCATCATTGTTGAATATTTTTTATTCTATTATATTATTTATAATTTTAGAAAAAATATACTTAAATGTTAAATTTAATAATATTATTAAATTAAAAAAATATTAAAAATTATGAAATTTTTAAAAAATCAAATGATTTAAAAATTATTTTACAATCAAAATTGAATAATATATGCCAAAATTAAATACTATGTACCATCTGGGTATGTGCAGGATCATGGTGTGCCAAAATAGGCCCTTAAGTGGCAATGAAATTTCAGAAAATCAAAGTTATGCAACTTGACATGAAAATTTGAATAAGCTGTGAACATTATTTTTAAAATATGTAAGAAGAGAATATATAGAAAATTGAATGAAGTTTCTAAGCTACTAGTTGTTTTTTGGAAAAAAAAATCCTATTTGATGAAAATTTCAAATTTCAATGCAGTGGTACTAAAATTTCAAGAAAAAAATAAGAAGTAGACGTATGTCTGACCACCCTAATCACAATCAAATCATAATATTTTTTTATAATATTTATAATATAAGTATTAGACTCATATCCGGATGTGACACATTTTTTTTAAATTTTTTTTATAAAGTAAATAATTATTTATGAATTTTTTACTACAACTCTTCAGAAATTCAGAAACTCCTACGTCTGACCACCTTAACTTGGTCAAAACCTTATGAATTTTTAACTTGGTCAAAACCTTATGAATTTTTTTTTTTAATTTTTCCCTATAGTAGATGAAGCATAGGATGTTACGCATGTTTCGAATTCAAAAAATGTTATACCATTTGAAAGTTATGAGTGTTTTTCAATCAGTATATCAATCAGGACTATTGTCAAAATTCAATTAGAAAATAAATAATAATTATTTATTAAAGTCGAAATAAGACAAGCCTTATATTGTTGGAAAGCTAGGAACGTCCTTGAAAAACCAGTTTCGTTTTATCAATTTTGGCTACAAAAAAAGTCGCCAGCCACCGGTGTAAAGTCTGGAAAATCAAGGAATACTGAAAAACATGTTTTTTCAGTTGACTTTCCAGGCTTGTCACTTCCAAGCCAAATACCAAAGCATTCCAAAGCCAAAATTTGAAAATTGGAAATTTGACTACAGAAATCGGATATCCTATTTTTATATATAAATTTGTGGTCCCCAAAAATTATCCCGTTGCCGCCTTTTATTTACTGAACTGCCACATTAATGGCGATGGCAGAAATCCAATATTTGATATTGGATTTTATTAGTCATATTTTAGAGAGAGAGAGAGAGAGAGGGAGAGAGAGAGGGAGAGAGAGAGAGATTAGGGGAGAGGGAGAGAGAGAGAGGGGGAGAGAGAGACAAAGATAGAGACAGAGACGGAGATGGAGAGAGAGAGAGAGAGGGAGAGAGAGAGGGAGAGGGGGAGAGAGAGAGAGAGGGGGGGAGGGATAGAGAGAGCTTAGGGGAGAGAGAGAGAGAGAGATGGAGAGAATAGGGGAGAGGGATAGAGAGAGATTAGGGGAGAGAGACAAAGACAAAGAGAGAGAGAGAGAGAGGGGGAAGGGAGAGAGAGAGATGGAGAGAGAGGGAGGGAGGGAGGGGAGGGAAGGTAGAGAGAGATAAAGAGATGTGAGAGAGAGAGAGAGAGAGAGAGAGATGGGAGGGGAGAGAGAGAGAGAGAGAGAGAGAGAGAGAGAGATTAGGGGAGAGAGAGAGATTAGGAGAGAAGGAGAGGGAGAGGGAGAGAGAGAGAGAGATTAGGGGAGAGGGGGAGAGAGAGATTAAGACATCATAGGACATCATGAACCCTTATGACATTAAGACATCATGAAACCTTATGAGATTAAGGGAGAGAGAGAGAGAGAGAGAGAGAGAGAGAGAGATATTAAGACATCATGAACCCTTATGACCTCTTAGGACACCATATGACCCCTAATGACACCATATTGGGTATCTTTGGGTCATATTGTGTCCTAAGGGGTCATATTGTGTCCTAAGGGGTCCTATGGTGTCCCAAGACACCATATGACCCCTATGGATACCATAGGACCCCTTAAGACACCAAATCATGTCGTTAGGGGTCATATGGTGTCCTAAGGGGTCGTAGGACACAATATGACCCCTAACGACATGATTTGGTGTCTTAAGGGGTCCTATGGTGTCCCAAGACACCATATGACCCCTATGGACACCATATGATCCCTAACGACAAGATTTTAGGGGTCATATGGTGTGCTAAAGGGTCATAGGACACAATATGACCCCTAATGACATGATTTGGTGTCTTAAGGGATCCTATGGTGTCTTCAAACACCATAGGACACCTTAGGACACAATATTACCCAAAGCAACCCAATATGGTATCATTAGGGGTCATATGGTTTCTTAAGGGGTCCTTTGGTGTCTTAAGGGGTCCTATGTTGTCCATAGGGGTCATATGGTGTCTTGGGACACCATACGACCTGTTATGCCACCGTTATGGACACCATATGACCCCTAACGACACCATAGGACCCCTTAAGACACCAAATCATGTCTTTAGGGGTCATATGGTGTCCTAAGGGGTCGTGGCCATAATATAACCCCCTTAGGACACAATATGACCCAAAGCGACCCAATATGGTGTCATTAGGGGTCATATGATGTCCTAAGAGGTCATAAGGGTTCATGGGACACCATATGACCCCTTAGGACACCATATGACCCCTAACAACATAATTTGGTGTCTTAAGGGGTCCTATGGTGTCGTTAGGGGTTATATGGTATCTTGGGACACCATAGGACCCCTTAAGACACCAAATCATGTCGTTAGGGGTCATATTGTGTCCTACGACCCCTTAGGAAACCATATGACCCCTAACGACATGATTTGGTGTCTTAAGGGGTACTATGGTGTCGTTAGGGGTCATATGGTGTCCATAGGGGTCATATGGTGTCTTCGAACACCATAGGACCCCTTAAGACACTAAATCATGTCGTTAGGGGTCATATGGTGTCCTAAGGGGTCATAGGACACAATATGACCCCTAACAACACGATTTAGTGTCTGAAGGGGTCCTATGGTGTCGTTAGGGGTCATATGGTGTCTTCGGACACCATAGGACCCCTTAGGACACAATATGACCCCTTAGGACACAATATTACCCAAAGCAACTCAATATGGTGTCATTAGGGGTCATATGGTGTCCTAAGGGGTCATATGGTGTTCCATGAACACCATATGACCCCTTAGGACACCATATGACCCCTAACGACATGATTTGGTGTCTTAAGGAGTCCTATGGTGTCCCAAGACACCATATGACCCCTATGGACACCATATGACCCATATCTATCTCTTTCTCTCTCTCTTTCTCCCTCTCTCCCTCTCTCTCCCTCTCCCTCTCTATCTCTCTCTCTCCCTCTCTCTCCCTCTCCCTCTCTATCTCTCTCTCTCCCTCTCTCCCTCTCCTTCTCTCCCTCTCCTCCTCCTCCTCCTCTCTCTCTCTCTCTCTCTCTCTCTCTCTCTCTCTCTCTCTCTCTCCTCCTCTCTCTCTCTCTCTCCTTCTCTCCCTCTCTCTTTCTCCCTCTCTCCCTCCCTAAAATATGACTAATAAAATCTGATATCCGATTTAATTGAATATCATATTTTTGCCATGTGGCAGTTTACTAAATAAATGGCGGCAACGGGAAAATTTTTGGGGACCACAAATATTTGTACGATTTTATTCGATATCTGATTTTAGTACAAAAAACCAGGAAAAAAAGGGTTTGTGGGCCATTTTGTAGATTCCAACGGCCCACAGTCTGCATATTCTATTTTTTCTCGAGGATCACGGGTTTTCAGATAGCTAGAGACAAATTTGTGCTTTTGGGAGATTCTTAAAGTGAAAACTTATATTATCAATCACGAAGGAGCATGTGTGGAGGGAAATGGGGAGTAGTAGTCGTCAGAAGTCTAAACACAAAAGAAAACTTTCAAATGACGAAATTGAAGTGTATAGAGAAAGGGATAGAGAATGTCATAGGAGGAGAAGACAAGGTATGTTAAATATTGCTAATGTTACTTCAAAAAAGAGGAAATTGAATTTGAAAATGTGCCACAAGTTATTGAAAATGAAAAATGTAGATTTTGAAAGTGAAAATTTTGAAAATTTTGAAAATGTTGAAAGTGATAATGAAAATGCTCAACATGTGGAAAATTTTGACATAGGAGGTGAAAATGTGGAAAAAATTAACATTGAAGGTGGAATTGCTCAACTAAGTGAACCATATGTAACACCTAATTACTTTAGAAATGAAGACCCTCTCATGGATGAAAGACAAATTCCAAATCCAAGACCTTCAAGAACCCCAAAATGGTTATTTGAAATCGATGAGAACATTATTGTGAATCTTGAAGGTAAGAGGTCAACAAGAACCGTTCGGTTGTGGGCTACACAAATTTTCAACCAAAATTTTAGCAATAAGACATTGACCGAGCAATGCCAACTCTTTGTTCAATTGCTAAAGATGATAAAGATGAGACCATTGCTAAACAAATTGAAGATTCGTATGAACAAGAAGATGGAGAGAAATTCTATTATTGCAAAAAATCTATTTGACGCTCTCAATTCTATTGGAAAGAATACCAAAGAAAGAGATAAGAGAGCCGCTCGAAGAGTGATTACAACCTCCTTAGTAAGCCATCAATTGAGGAAGGCTTGTCAAATGAGACAAAGTTGTGTTGATTTTAACATAAACCGTAAAACTTTGGATAGAGCACTTGCACGAAGACAAAGACTTGACGATCCACTTTAACAAGATACATGGACATTTGGTGGGAGGCTTCCACGTGTTGATAGAAAGTTGACTGACAATGTGAAGGAAGAGATTCAACAATTTTGGCACTCTAATTATAGAGTGTCACCCAATGTAAAGGACGTTTTGAAATTAAGAATCGGCAACCGAGACCGCACACTGCATCCCAAACATTTCTTGGAATCAAGCCAAACAATGTTGTACAATTTTTTTTGTGAATTACATCCAACTTTGCAAATATCACAAAGGGCCTTTGAATCTTTGAAACCATTTTATTGTGTTCCTCTTAAGATTCGCAATACCTGTTGTTGCAAGTACCATGTGGAGTTTTCAATGTACCATGAACTTTTATGTCATATTCGTTCTACGATGCATACTAATGAGATGTTGCAAGAGTGTGGTGCAATTCTATTTTCGAGATCATCAAGAGACTTGCAAGATCTATTTTTATGCCCTAAAGATGATGGCTGCTATTTCTATAGAAATTATTCTTTGAATGAGAAGTGCTCAGAATGCAGTGGGTTGTCAAAGTTTGTTACATGTTTTCATGAGGGCAGCGAACACGAGTTTGGAAATAATTATGTTGAGAAAAAAAGATACGAGACAGTGAAATATACTATGAAGAGTGGAGGTGAAGGTTCTAGATGCGAATTAGTCTCAAAAGAAGTGAGTATTGCTGATTTTATTTTGGATTTTAAGGAAAATATTTTCTACAAGTATGCAAGGCACACCCATAGGTCTCAGTGGTTGGATCAATAGTTCGGGATGTGTAAGAACTCTTTCCCGATTGGCACTATTGTATCGGTGGTTGATTTTGCAGAGAACTATACGTTGCAACCACAGAATGAGGTACAATCTCTATACTACAATTCAGTCCAGATTGCTATTTTTGTTCACATTACATATAGACATGCTCCTGATAGTACAGAAGAGGCCAAGAAGATAATCAGGGAGTATCATTTTTATATGAGCGATGATAGATCACACTCCTCCGAGTATGTGCAACATTCTTTTGAGAATTTTTTTGAGTTCTTGCATGAGAAAGATATTGCAATTGACCGACATATAATATGGTCAGATAACTGTACAGGTCAATTCAAGAATGCGCGTATGTTTTATTAGTTGAGTAGAATGCATGTGGAGAGGCGTATACCTCATATTTGGCATTTTTTTGAGGTGGGGCATGTGAAGGGAGAGCATGATGGAGTAGGTGCATGTTTGAAGAGAGCTCTAGTTAAGGAGCAATTGAGGATTTCAGGTGCAAATTTCTTTGATGCACGTTCTATTGTTGATTGGTGTAGTTCAGCATTGTCACATGGAGGTACTCTTGATTCAGTAGTGAGTAGATTCTTTTGGTTGGTTGAGGAGGGAACAGTGGGAGATAGATTGGATTGTCAAACAATTAAAGATTCTTCAAAGATACATTCATTTCTCAGCTCAGATGCAAGTACATAGACCATTTGGACATGAGCGTTGGCTTGTTTTTGTCAGAGTTGTCTTCAGTGTGATTGGGATCAGTGCGAGTCAAGTGAGTGGGTTGATACGTGGGTTCCCCACTATCTAACTCCTTTATCTCAAACAATATCCTTGTCAAACGATGACATGGAAAGTTCACTTGAGTATGATCGTCTATCAGATCTTGTACAACCAGGACATGTTTTTGCAGTTGTTGCACCACAAGGGAATGAAGAGAGATCAGAATATTGGTTGGCACGATGTGTACAGGGAAAAAAAAAGCTAACACAACCAGTGACAGATGATGATGGGTTCACATATCCTAGAGGTTCAATTGTTGTTGTGGGAACTTGGTTGCGAACATACATGATTAGAAAGAATGGCATACCTGCATTTGAAGGCTATGAGAGACACAAAACCATTATAATGTATTCACACCTTATTATAACTACAAATGTCAAGTTGTCGAAGCATCAAGCAAAATCAAAGACCAAAGAGCTATGGACAGTGACTGTTGCTGATTATGAAGCAATACTGGATACTCTTAAACAAAGAGATGACCCTTCAGGCACACTTGAGTAGTAGGTCTTTAATGGTGCCTTATTTTTTTTATCATGCATTTCATTTCAAACAATGATCATTAAACCTTAATGATCAAGTTTGTTACGTGTATATTAAGGATGTCTTGAAAATGCAGGTCTATTCATGAACGTTTTTTTTTGGCAACAGGGTTTTTTGCATGTGTATGCGAGAAAAGCGGGCCGATAGAACTCAATATGTGAAAAACTGAGCTCTATGGAGCATTGCTCACACACCTACATGACTTCTTGGTGCAAGCTATGGAGTCATGAAGCATGGCTTAGCTTCCCAAGGATGTTTCCATGGTTCTCTATCTTGCACGGTCCCTCAAACCAATGTTTTTGCTCTCAGATCACTGAGCAAAATGGTTTAGGGATGGCAAATGCAAGAACGAGGGATGCTTTTGTTGATTTTAATATGAGATGCATCCTAAGCTATGCATGATGCTACAAATGCAATAAACTAGTTATAAGATGATAATATTAGTAAACAATACTATCCTAGCATGCTATATTAGTTCATGATTTAAGCTATATGATAAGGAACATACTCTAAATTAGCATATTTAGATTAATTCCTGATTTAAAAGAGAAGCTAAATGATGAGCATATAAAATATGAAAGCTTGAATGGATTTGAGTATAAGTGTGATGCTAAAGACTTGGATATTCTGTAAAATGGAGGAATGAGAGCTCTATTTATAGCAAAAACAGGGCAATGGATGGTCAGGATTGAAAGAGTTAATCAAGGGCCAAGTTTGAAAGTTGGGAATCCATGTTTGCAATTGGCACCAATGAAATGGTGACAATTGTCAACATAAGGTTGGTTGAGAGGAGGTGTAAGAAGCATTAAATGCTTGAGAAGACCTCATGGTTACCCTAGGGGTTAAGGGTTAAGGTTAGGTTAAGGTTATCCATTGGATAAACTTTTACCCAAAGGATAAACTCTTGTGCAAAGGTTTAAGGATAACCATGGTCAAAGCAATAAATGCTTGATGAGACCCTTGGGTTAGATGGAGGTTGAGTTGATGGAAATTCTTTAACCATGTAAGAGGGTTGAGTTAACCATTGATGGTTATGAAGACTTTGGGGATAACTTTGTAAGAGTCCTTCCAAATTTTGGGGCATTCAACAAGTTAGCTTGTTGAATGGACAAAGGCTTTAATGCATTTTGAAGACTTTGCTCCAAATTTGAGAAGTGACCTCCTCAAATTTAGGGAAAAGGGATAATGGATGGGTTTGGGTTAATTAATTAGGATTAGAAGAATCTAGAAGAGGTTAGAAAGAGGGTTAGAATGCAAGTGGGAGGTGTAGGATTTTGCAAGTGGGTGAGGGAAAATAGGTTTTAATTGAATTTAATTCAATTTGGTTGCAATTAAATAAATTAGATTTATTTAATTTAGGATAACCATTTTAAATAAATTTGAATTTAATTTAAAAGTGGATAGGGGCTTTAATCAAATAAAATGAATTTATCCTATTAAATGGTATAGTGAATTTAATTGAGTAATTTACTTAATTAAATAGATGAATGTGGATAATTTAATTAAATTGGATTTAATTAAATAGAGAAATGAATATAAAATATTCATTTAGGAATATGGTTTTTTTTATACGTCTACATTTTGCCCCTCTTTGAAGTGATGTGTGTGCACATGTTATTTCAAAGAAAATGATTTGTCATTGCGATTTTATGATCGATGTCATTTTTTTTATGATTTTCATGTCGTGCCCTAGATTTGATGTGTGTTGCCCCAAATTTGATAAATGATGGTGATAATGCCCCCTCGGGAGATGAATCAAAATTTTGAAAAATTTAAGTTGATTTGATGATTTGCGTTTGCGGCACAAGATTTTGACTAGGTGAAACGTTGAAATTGATTCATCTCCCGATAATTGATGTGTTTTTAGGGTAGGAGGTAGACCGCGAGAAAATTAAGTGCTCATTGCCCTAACCCTAATTTCATTTTTCTCCTATAAAAGGGGAAAAGTGCTTTGATTTGTTTCATTTGTGCTTGTTGACTTTTGAGAAAGAGATTTTTGGAGAGATGACAAAATGCCCATTCCTTATTCTAGGCATCGTTTTGAGCGTGTTCGGAGGTATCGAAGACCTGCCGCATACGGACCACCAGTAAGTCAATGCTTTTGACCCTTTTTTGATTTTTTATTTGATCGTTTTTAGTTCGTTTTTTATTTTTGAAATTCGGTTTTAATGGTTTAGCGCATAGAAGTCGTAGTTTAGCGCATATGATAAATTAGGTAGCGCATAGGGTATAAATTTTAGGGTAGCATCCGAAACTGAATAGGGTAGTGCATAAAAATTCTAGGCTAGCACATGGTCCAAGATTAGTGCATGATGAACATAGGGTAGCGCGTCAGGCTAAAAGGGTAGCGCATAGGTTAGACCTAGCGCATAGGGTACGCAGGAGGTCGCATGGGTAGGGGGATTTACCGTGTAGGTTAGACCTAGCGCATAGGGCCAAATAGGTAGCGCTAGCATGGGATAGGTTAGCGCATAAGTCAATTTTAGCGCATAGGGTAAGTTGGGTGGCGCATGGAGGAAAAAGAATAACGCATAGAGCTAGTCTAGCGCATAGGGTAGAAATAATAGCGCGTGGAGAAAACAGCGTAGCACATGGGTGCACTTTAGCGCACAACCAAGTTTTTGTAGTGCATGGGCCGGGTTTTGCAAGAGTTAGTGATTTTTGAATGTGAAAAATTACATAAGAAAATGTCAGTTTTGCCTGGGGGATAGATTTGTGTCACTTGCTCAGTCCTTTGATCATGTTTTTGAAAATTTGTCCAATATGAGTGTTGATGTAACTTGATTTAATTTGCGATTTGTTTCAAGTTATTGATGTAGATATGAATGTGTTGTTTTGATCGAACCATGATTTGTTTTTGCACTATTTCAAGTTCAATGTGTGGAGTCTGATTTGTGTTACAAGCTGATATGGGTTGGAAACTTGAGTTGTTTTACAAGCTAATATAGGTGGGAAACTTGATTTGTTTTACAAGTTTATGTGATGTGGAGACTTGAGTTGTTTTACAAGTTTTGATATGGTTGTTGAAAACTTAAGTTGTGTTACAAGTTGATATGATATGATGTGGAACTTGATTAGATGAGCAAATTGTTTCATACTTTTGATGTGATTTTGATTTTGATATCTTTGTTTGGATGTGGAAACTGATATTGGACTCGTTTTGCATTTTTGATTGGAGCGATTGGGAGTGTTGCAGTCACGGGAGCGGTTTCCCAGACCTTGGGCATTGATACCACGGTTGGCACAGGCTGACCTAGATGTGATCGAGAGATGTGGCCTATCATCCTTGCTAGACATGCCTTGGTTCACTGTGAATCGGGGTCTACTGACAGCGCTTGATGAGAGGTGGCATAGTGATACGAACACCTTTCACTTTTCTACGAGCGAGATGATAGTCACTCCAGAGGACTGTTATAGGATTTTGAGGATCCTAGTAGCAGGTGCTTTATTACCCTATGAGCAGACAGAGGAGGGTGGGACTGAGGCGCTACGACACATTTTTCATGATGAGACGGTATGTGGGTATGAGATCCCATGGCAGGAGTTCCTAGATTTAGATTATGCCCCCCTCCCGTCAGTACTAATAGGGTTCATTGGTGGATTCCTTTGTCCTGATTGCAGGTCAAAGGGATTCTCTGTGGGTTGGGGATTGGTTCTGGAGGAGATGGTGACTCAGGGCCGTAGGTTTGCTTAGGGATCAACCATGTTAGCCCACCTATATAGGGACCTACATGAGGTTGTGTATCTGGGTTACGGCAGTTTGTCGGCTGGTGTGACACTTTTACAAGTATGGTGCTGGAAGCACATTCCAACAATGAGACCACTGGTAGACAGAGACATGCCTATTGGGTGGGCATATGCTTATGGTTACAGGGGTCTAGTTGTCCAGCGTAAGCTGGACAAATTGGAGCATTGGAGGAGGGTCCTGGATGACATAGATACGGTCGTCTAGCAACCGTATACAGATTGTGAGGTCTGAGCAGAGGATGGGCTAGAGATGTCGTTTGTGTTCATAAGCCAGTTTTTGATAGGGCGGATGCCCTTTGTGATAGAGAGATTCCAGGTGGGTAGGGTGCTGAGGCAGTATGGTCGGCAGCAGGGTATACCGCAGGGGACCTATTTGTATGCACGGCAGAGACATGATGTACTTAATTGGGGTCCCACTATTGACAGCAGAGCAGTCGTAGAGGAGTTCTCTGGCTTAGCAGCTCAGATATGGGACTATGCTCCTGAGGTACTTGACATAGGGATGACCCATGAGTTTGCGGGTTTGTTTGCAGCTCGTACTGTTGCTAGGATATCAGATCTTGAGGAGATGCGGCCAGCCTTTGACGATGATGAGGAGGATGTTGGGGGAGATGGAGATGATGGAGATGATGGAGGCGGAGGCAGACGATGGGGGAGAGGATATCAAGGGAGGAGAGGAGACAGGGGTAGGGATGAGGGAGGTTGAGTGGAGAGAGTAGTTCAGCGAGTTGTGATGGACAGGGGGAGAGGAGGGCTGGCTATTGGAGCAGGGGAGGAGGTGAGAGTGGGAGAGGTGATGGCAGTGGTGGGAGGGATAGATGAGTGGAGGTGGCCAGCACAAAGGAGGAGGACTGATGAGTTACCTCCACCAGCACCTAGGACAGGTAGAGGGATAGGGGTACCCCTTCACAGGTACCCCTACGGGTCCGAGTCCTGACGCATGTGGAGGATGTGTAGATCAGGACCCTATAGTTGACAGTTCAGCAGCTACAGGCACAGGTATTGGCACAGCAACGTTAGATCACTCAGCTAACGCTAGAGCGAGACACAAAGATACAACAACATGGTCGAGCAGAGGAGCTGGCAGCTAGCATTCAGAGAGCGGTAGCAAGGGGCCCAATGAGAGATATTATGAGGGAGCTATCCTCGAGAGTGAGGGAGGTGGAGTATTATAGATGTCATTACAAGGATGTCGTGCCCAGGGAGCGCAGAGTATAGAGCTTCACGTAGGCGAGATCGAGTCGATCTCGAGAGACTGGGACATAGTCAGAGAGCAGAGGCATGACGGGGCCTTCGAGACAGGATCCTCTTGGAGATCCAGGAGTTGGGACATCAGCTGCGAGACCATCCCCCGTAGGAGATAGTCATACCTGAGAGACGATGTCTCTATTGTATTTTAGATCATTGTTTTGCTTGTACTGGGTACAGACACAACAAATTTTGTACATTTGGATCATTTTTTGAGATATATATATATATATATGGATGGCACCATTTTCTTTGATCATGTGATGTGTTATATGGATGCATGTTCTATGTGCTCTTTCTTTACTTTATGATGATGCAATGCTTAGATAGATGATATGATTCAAGATGTATGCTTTGATATGCTGTGAGATGTATTTTGAAAATGAGATGTATGATTATGATAATGATGTGAGATGTATCTTGAAAATGAGATGTATGATTATGATAATGATGTGAAACTATTTGTAAAATGATATGCAACTATGTTAAAATGATATGCAACTTATTTGTTTTTGGAGCATCCTCATTTTGCCTTTGTCATCCCGATATAACCATATGTTATTTGCTTTCGAGATAAGTATCATCATTGAGCATTGATTTGTTTGGGATATGATGAAAATTTATACAAGCATAATGGTATAAGTGAACCATAATGACCTAAGAAAAATTTACATGATGTTTGATTTTGCAAGATAGCACAAGCATCAAGGTATAATTGAATCAGGACGACCAGAGTGCAGATTGCATATAAACAGACAAGATTAAACCATTTGTATGTGTAAAGTGGAATCATGTCTTCAGTGATATTCGATGTATCACGTCTCGAGACAAGTATTTACATAGTACAAATGATCACCTCCCAAACAGAAGACTAAGAAAATATTGGAGTTTCCCCATGATCTCTAGCTTTGAAGCATTCAGTGAGAAAATGCAGAGAATCCAATAATTTAAAAAGTTCAAATGCAAAAAAATAGTCAAGACTTTATGCGATAATGCAACATTTAGTACTTCAGAAAATCATCCATCTTTGGTATGTCTGTGGCTCTTGTTTTAGTGATCCAATGTTTTGTTTGGCGATGGAGTGAAGTTTTTTTTTTTTGGTCACTGGATGTGATGTTTCTGAGTTTGGCAAAGAGTCTTGATGTCATGAATGTGTTGCATGTTTTGACGATTTATTGCCCCGAGCCGAGCATACCTCTTGATGTGAATACGTACAGTGATTCCCAAGCCATGATGGAATGTGGTAAGAGGATATATGGATAGACTAGGATAGTGACTATGCTAAGTATGTCCTGAATGGATATTTGCTAAGTGTCAGGCGATGGTCGATAGTATTTGACTTCAATTTTATAGATGTAGATGGAGGAGTTGTTCTTTCACAATAGCGCCTGTTACCAGGTTTTCACCAGTTGCTTTTATTGTACCTTTTTATTTGCTTTTTCTTGATTTTTTTTTTTTTTTTGCTTGTTTTTTCTTTTTTCATGCATTAGACTACTCAAGTGTAGTATTTCTTCAAATGAATGTTGTTAGTTGGTTATTCGAGCACATCTCCTTATGAGGTTGTGAGCTGATAGGCACTTGATCCATAGACTGATATGATGACATAGGGACCAAACCAGTTAGGTTCAAACTTCCCTTTCTTTTCTCAATCTTGTTGATTTCTTGGATTTTCTTTGAGGACTAGGTCACCAACTTTGAAATTGCGAGGGGTGACCTTGTGATTGTAGCTTCTGCACATGTGTTGTTGATATGCTTTGAGATGAGTGTAAGCATGCTGACGTCTTTCATCTAATAGTTCTAGTTCTTGCAGTCGATTGACCCAATACTCTTCATCTGGGATTAAGCCTTTTAGAGAGACTCTGAGAGATGAAATTTCTACCTCCAGTGGTAAAATAGCTTCGAATCCATAGACCAATGAGAAAGGTGTTGCTCCTGTAGGTGTACGGATGCTGGTTTTGTATGCCCAAAGTGCTAGATTGAGTTGTATATGCCAATCTTTGCCTGCATCATTTACTGTTTTCTTGAGAATTTTCAATATTGTTTTGTTGGATGCTTCAGCTTGACCATTCCCCTGGGGGTAGTATGGTGTAGAGAACCGATGTTGTATTTTGAATTGTTCACACAGTTCTCAGACATCTTGGTTTTTGAATGGTCGTCCATTATCGGTGATGATGGAACTTGGAATACCATATCTATAGATCAGATAGTTTAGGATAAAAGACGCAATTTGCTTTCCAGTTACTGTGGTCATTGGGACTGCTTCTATCCACTTGGTAAAGTATTCTGTTGCAGTTATAATGAACTTGTGTCCATTTGAAGATGAAGGATGAATTTTGCCAACCAAGTCTAGTCCCCACTGACAAAAGGGTCGGGATGTTGTAAATGGTTGTAGTTCCTGTGCTGGTGCATGTATCAGATTGCCATGGATCTGGCATTTAGGACACTTCTTGGCGAAGTGGTAAGAATCTTTCTCCATTGTAGGCTAGTAGTATCCCATCCTTAGAAGCTTTTTAGCAAGAGTAGTCCCATTTGAATGTGTTCCACAAATACCTTCGTGAAGCTCGTGTAAAGCGGAATCAGAATCATTTTGATCAAGGCAATGGAGAAGAGTACCATCTAGACCTCGATGGTACAAAGTATCAGCAGTAAGGGTATAACGGGCAACTTGTCAGATAAAATTAAGTTTCTAGTTCTGAGATAAGTCAATGGGCAGGATGTTGTTCTTTAAATAATCATATATTGGTCCATATAAAGGTGAATCTGAACCGGTTAAGGCATAGACAACATGGGATTCAGAGTGGTCATAGGTTGGGGAGAATAGTTGCTCTACCAGGAACTCATAACGACTCTGTTGCTCTGGAATTTGTAGTAATGAAGCGATAGTAGCCATGGCATCGGTTGCTTTGTTGTTGTTCAACCTTGGTATTTGCTCGAAGGTGATGTGTACAAAATACTGTTTGAATTCATCCACCATTCGTTTGTAGGATAGTAGCTTGTCATCTTTTGTCTGATAGTCATTGTTGATTTGATTGACAACTAGTTGTGAATCTCCATAGATCATTAGCTTTGTGATTTTCCATTCTACGGCCATTTTGATGCCTATAACCAATGCCTCATATTCAGCCACATTATTTGTGCATGGGAACATAAGCCTATATGATCTTGGTATAGTGTGTCCTTCAGGAGTGATGAATAGAATGCCAGCACCTAAACCATGTTGAGTGTAGGATCCATCAAAGTATAGAGTCCATTGCGTGGTAGAAATAGCAAGAACATTCCTGTCTGGAAATTCAATCTCCATAGTTTGTTTTCCTGGTAGCGGTGCTTCAGCTAGTTGATCTGCAATTGCTTGTCCTTTGATGGCTCTTCATTCTGTGTATTGGATGTCAAATTCACTGAGAATCATGACCCATTTAGCCAATCTACTAGTAAGAGCTACCTTGCTGAGTAGATATTTGAGAGGATCAATTTTTGCTACTAGCTTAATTGTGTGTGCTAGCATATAATGTCGAAACTTTTGAGAGGCGAAGACTACTATTAGACAAGCCTTCTCAATGAATGTGTAGTTGAGTTCATAGCCATTCAATGTCCTGCTGATGTAGTAGATGGCTCATTCCTTTCCTTGTTGATCTTCTTGTGCTAATAGTGCCCCCAGTGATATTTTTGTTGTTGAAATGTATAGAATAAGGGGCTTTCCTGCGACTGGTGGTACTAGAGCTGGTGGGTTCATCAGATACTGTTTGATTTGATAAAAAGATTCTGCACACTTGGTCTCCCATCTGAAAGATATATTCTTATGGAGCAAATGATTGAATGGTAGACTTTTATCAGCTAGTTGAGCGATGAATCGCTTGATTGATTGAAGTCATCCTTGCAAAGATCTGAGTTGACTGATATTCTTTGGTGGTGGCATTTCCATAATGGCTTGTACCTTTGCTTGATCCACTTCAATACCTTTAGCTGAGACAATGTAGCCCAGTAACTTTCCTAATGTAACCTCGAAGACACACTTCTTAGGGTTGAGCTGAACTTGGAATTTCTCCAATTGATCAAATATTTTTGTTAGGATGCCAAGATGTTCTGCTCTAGTGAATGATTTAGCTAGCAGATCGTCCACATAGTCTTCCATGAATGTGTGCATCATGTCATGAAAGATTGTTGTCATTGCTCTTTGATAAGTAGCCCCTGCATTCTTTAAGCCAAAAGGCATAACATTCCAACAGTATGTTCCCCAAGGACAGGTGAACGTTGTTTTATCTTGATCTTCTGGGGCTATTTTGATTTGATTATAGCCTGAGAAACTATCCATTAGTGAGAGCACTGCATGGCCTGCTGTGAGGTCTACAATTATGTCGATGTTCGGTAAAGGAAGGTCATCTTTTTGATAGGCTTTGTTGACATCTCTGAAATTAGTGCAGATTCTGATACTGCCATCTGGTTTTGATACTAGCACTATGTTGGAGATCCATTCTGCATAGTCGATGGGTCGGATGAATTCGACATCTAATAGTTTCTTTAGTTCAGCTTTGACCATGAGTACTACTTGTGGATTCATCTTTCGTAGCTTTTGTTTGACTGGCTTAACTCCTGGAGAGATGGACAAGTGATGCATGATTAAGTGTGGATCAACTCCGGGCATATCGGCATATGACCAAGCAAAGTTAATTTGCTTTTCTTTAAAAAAAATGATAAATGTCAATCTTTCCTTCGCTGTTAGAGATTCTGCTAGGTGTATGTTTTTAACTGCTTCTGTGGTACCAATGTTGATTGATTGAGTGGGCTCAATCAATATGGGTGATCGCTCATGAAAGTGTTCTGGAAGAGTGTCAAGTCTCCCATCTTTAGGTGCCTTAAAAAGGTTTTCACCCTCAGATGCGTCCTTTATTTTTACTTTTTTGTGATCTAGAGCTGCCATTGACTGGTTTTCAGCATCAGATCTTTTATTTGGTTCATTTTTGCGACTGAGAGACTTGGCACTCCCTGGTGTGCAGACATCGTTACTTTGTTCGCTGGTAGAGCCTGTTTCTGGGTTAACAGCAAATAGGTAATGGATAATAGATTCATCATCTGGGAAAATTGGTATATCATGTATTTCAGGTTCGTGCCAGTCAATGAGATCAGGAAAGACAAGCGGTAAGGAATCATTCGGTGGATCAAGTTCTTCTACTGTAAGTGTCAAGACAGATGTTTCATCGTGATTGGTTTTAGTAAAGAAGCCAAGGATTTCATCGAGGTCTTCGATGGTATTATCTTTTGTATAGACTTGTTCATAATGTTTATGTCGCTTTCCTGGGCGTCATAGATATTCCGCGGTCAAAATTCAAGAGGTTTATCTTTTGCATTATGTTCTTCTTGAGAAAGGGATATGGTACCAGTATTATTAGTGATATCTGTAGTAGCATTTGAGCAGCTACCCCATTCATATTCATTGGAATCAGTCTCTGAGGCATCATCCCAGATTCTATCAGTGCTGTAAATAGGTATGTTGTAGGGTGAAAATAGATCTTTGATGATGGATACTAGTTTGATAGTTTTTGTTGATTCAGTGTCAAATCCTGCTTCTACTTTTTGTATTTGTTCATAAACTGTGCCTCCTCGGGGAGGAATAATGTTATCAGTAGATGATATTATCAGTTCTTGAGATATTGGTGTTTGAATATGAGCTACTGCTGTAGATATGGCCTTCTTGTGGCTTAGAAGTTTTTCCTGATGTTGCTTCTATTCTTGACGTTCACATGCCTTACGGATTGTTTTCGCTAACTCAAATAGTGCTTCCTGCCAGGATTCTTCTTTGTACTTCTTCTTTGCTTTCCATTGAGGTTTTGGAGTTAAGCGTGGTGTCTTTTTTAATAGGAAAGTGAGGTTACAACCCAATCTCGTTTTGTCTCTGTTGGGTTGTGAAAGAAGATCTATGGGTTCAATGACTCCTTCTTTGCGTTTTCCAATAGGTCCTTTACCGTCACATCCCATTTACTGCATGATTAAGTAGCCCTTTCCATATAGGTGTGTCGGTAGAACTATATCTTATCTTCTTCCTCATCTTTGTATAACTAGCTAAGAATGTCTTTCTCTTCTAATTCATGTGCTAGAGTGCCTGAATGTCTTTCTCTTCTGATTCATGTGCTAGAGTGCCTAGTTGGATGAAGGTACCATCAAATTTGGTGATGGGCTGAGTTACCTAATGTGTCGATGGAGTGGGCAATCCATGAGATCTGGGTGATGTTGGTAATTTGGCCAAACACATGGGTTCCAAAGAGTATTCTCCCATACCTTGGTCTTTGATTTGCATTTTCTGCTTGAAATCTCCAGATAATGATTCGGGCCTTCCCTTCTGTAGATCTGATGGTGAGGATCTCTGCTTTTCCGTATTATGAGGAACCAAACTGTCTTGGGCTGCCCCCATTGCATTACAATGTTGAAATGGATTGTGATTAGCAGATATAGAGACCTCTTGTCTGTTATAAGGAAATTTGACACATTGGTGATACGTAGAAGGCATTGCTTGCATTTCATGTATCTAGGGTCGATCTAACAAAATATTGTAAGTGAGGTCTATATCTAAGACCTGACACATAGTATCTTTTTGCACTGGTCCAACTTGAATGGGTAACATCATGGTTCCTTTAGATGACCTTTCCTCATCATCATAGGCTTTTATGGTAATCTTTTTACGGGGATCAATAGACTCCTCCGAGAAGCCTAATGCGCAGATAAGCTTTAAAGTACATATATTAAGTCCAACTCCTCCATATATTAAGACTCTTTTTACTCAGTTTTTATAAACAATGACTTCAATATGGAGAGGAGTGTTATGCGGATGACTTAAGGAAGTATTATCATGCTCTGAGAAGGTGAGATTATGAGGGCCTGTCATATAGGCAACCATGGCTTGAAATCTATCTGCATCCAGATCTTGAGGTACATTTGTTTCCAAGAGCGCTTGTTCCAATATGTTTTTGTGTTTGGGTGACAGTTTCAGCAATTCTAGTATAGATATCTGAGCCAGAGTTTTGTGTAGTTGGCTAACCAAATCATATTGGATCTTTGGTGTAGTGGTTGTAGGTGCGGTATGTCCTTTCAAGACATATTTCTGAGTTCGGGTTGTTACATTGACAGATTCATGATCATGCTATTCTCGGATGGTGATGATGTTTACCTGATGGTCTTCAGCTGATATGTGATTGATGGTGTTATTGTAGATGTGGTTGATACGAGCTCCACATGTATCATTTGAGGTTGAAGCTCCATCTTTGTTGTAATTTGGAAGAGGATTTTTAAAGGCTCTATGGTCACCATTTGTTTTGAGACCATCTACCATTAAGTCACCTCAATCAATCATGTCTTGAACAATGTTTTTCAATCTCATGCAATCGTTCGTCTGATGACCCTTGTTACGATGAAAATCACAACAGTGTGAATCATTCCACCAAGGTGGTTTGATTTGGGGTTCATAGTTACTGATTGCAGGTAAAGACAGGATTTTTTTTGCCAGAAGCTCTCTGAATGCCGACTCTAGTGATTGTCCCAGTGGTGTGAAGATACGTTTCTGGAAATTGTTAGTGTTGTCACACGAATTGTTATTAGGTCCTTGATTCGTGGTTTTGTTTTGAGTATTGTTGATGTTGTTTGCGTTGGGTTGTCCTTGATTGGTGTTTGGTGCATATGTGTTAGTGTTTGGATTAGCACCTTTAGGATTTTTCGTAGCCTAAGGATTTCCAGATAATACGAGCACTAGTTGCTTAAATTTTGGATCATGCGATTCATTGTTGCCTTCGTTTTTGTTTCGAGTCCAGAATCGAGACTTGTCTAAGTTGTTGTTTTTTTGGTTATTGTAGTTTGATGAATTTGTTCCTTCTTTGAAGAATTTGAGCGTTCCCTTTTTGACACATGCTTACTCTACTTGAATGTCATTTTCAATCAATTTAGCAAAAGATGGTATGCATTGGAGTTTGAGCCTGTAACTCATCTCACCATTCAAGTTGTTGATGAAGATTTCCATTTTCTCCTTTTCAGGAATATCTCGAGGATATCGTGATACCATACATCACTAGCATTGAAAGAATATCATGAATGTTTCGTTGTTCTTTTGTTTGGTGTTGCAGACGTCTAGCATGGTTATAGCATGTTGAATATTATAGGAGTATTGTGTTATGAACTTGTTAACCAATTCATCAAATGATCTGACAGGTAGTGTAATTTTGGATAACCATTCCATTGTTTTCCCTCCCAAGCTTCTTGGGAATAACCTCATCAGATAGGTGTCATCATGAGCAAACTCCAGACTCATGGTACATAATTCTCTGACATGATCACGGGGATCACTTTTTCCATCGTATTTGTCAAATTTAGGCACGTCAGAGTTTGGAGGAAAAGGGATCATGTGCAATCTTTTGTCAAAAGGATAAGGACAGATTCATTTAATGAGTACCACACTGTTGTCCCTTGTTGCATGTCTTGCATCTGTCTTTGTAACATTTGCATTTGTTGAGTAAGGGCAACCAAAGGCACATTGTTTTGCTGAGGGAAAGGTTCTTCCCTTGTATTGATCCTGGGTTGAAATGGTGTATGGAATGGTATGTTTTGCTCAGGAATGTATTGTCTTGGTGTATGTTGCTCCGGTATGTTTTGACCCGGGATGTTTTGTCTTGGTGTATGTTGCTCCGTATGTTTTGATCCGAGATGTTTTGTCTTGATGTATGTTGTTCTGACATGTTTTGATCAGGGATATCTTGTTCAGGATCACGTGCTTCCCTTTCCCGTTGTCGTTCTTGATATTCATAATGTTGAGGTCGCGTTCTAAACATATCCGCGTCAAGGTTTTTAGGGAGTTTTACTCCTTTACTTGTGAGCATGAGCAAATATTTTTCTTTGTCATTTTCCATGAGCCTTTCTACAAGCTTTTGGAATGAAGCACTTTCCTGACATTTCTGAAGAAGCTCTTCAGAAATTTCAATATCCTCCAGGTGTGGACCTTCAAAAGGATTTGACAACCGTCAATTCATATTGGACTCTTCTTGTGCCTCGCTTTGTTGGTTTTGTTGAGAGCGAGTAACAAGTATTTTAGTAGAAACTTTCAGTGACGAAGGGGACAAAATCCTCTTCGATATGTTGCTCGGGGGTTGGTGGTTTAGGTTGGGGTGTGTTATAAGTGATACACTTGTCGAGCAAGAATGCCGGATTGATCCTTCCTCCATGGTTTATTATTTGATTAAAAGCGGATTTTTGACAATATGCCCCAGTCTTTAAAGGCTCTTTGTCAAATTTGTTGGATTTGTTTTGGATATAACTGTGTAGGGGAAAAAGCGAGACTAGGTTAGCATGCCCTAATCCTACCTTTTGACACACATTACGGAATACGAAAGAGCCTAGAGATATCGCACAATTGGCTACTTCTTTTTGTGAAAGAGAGAGCCACGGGATATCTATTAGGATTTCTATTCCCTTGTTGAAATTGTAAGATCAAATGATGTAAGTTCAAACCCTAATCCCAAAATGCAAGTATGAACTAATAACAAGATTGCAGAATTGAGATTAAACAATGAATAGCTGTAAATACAAGGATGAAATAAGAATGCAAATGTGTATCCGAAGTCAAAATCAGACTGAAAATGTTCGGGACGGGGGCGCGGGCGCCACCGTCCTAATTCTGTCCTGAAAACTGCACCGGAAACTGTCGTTTTGCACTCTAAAACACTGTCGGAAACTGTCGGAAAGCTGTCTATCCGGAGGACCAGGGCGCCCAGCGCCTCTGTCCCAGGGACCAGGGTGCCTAGTGCCCCTGTCCCAATCTTCTGCTCCGCAATTTGATGCAGAGTGTTGTCTTGACCTGTTCTCTCCGGATCTGTATCCTGCGGCGTCGTTCGAGTCCCGAACCTGCACTGATATCTGAAAAAGGGGGTATGGGCGGCTATATAGGGTTTTGCCTTAGTCAAACCCCCGCTTCGGTGATTTACACCTCCACAAATAGCCAAGTTGTTTTGTAAAATGTATTGTGTGTGCAGACCTAGTATGTGTGCAAGGTCCTAAAATGCAAGAAAGCAAACTAGAGCAACCTAGAAAGTAAACCCTAATTGCTTGCAAATGACAATGTAAATGCTCTAAATCAAGATGCAAAGTGATCTAAAGCATAAATAAAGGATATATTGAAGCTTATGCAAAGACATGAAAACAACATGAAATCATACCCAACCCTCAAGGGAGGAGTACAAGCCAATCTTCAGTCGGTAATCTCCTATTCTTCTTCAATGTCTTCCATTCCCTAAGTGGATGAATGAATTTGATAAGTGCTTGATAGAGGGATGTTGAATGTTGTTGAAATCTTCAAAGATCTGCTCTTTGCTGCATATGAGGCTCCTGAAAACAAAAATCGGATCCTTTCAAATGAAGAAAGAGAGCTTTTATGTAGGAAACCCTAGATCGTAAATTCGTCTTTTGGCCGACCTAGAGATTGAATATCCCGCCAATTTCTTGGGGTTAAGCTTTATTTTATGATTGGATTGTGCTCCCAAAATTTCGGGAAAAATGTCCAGGACCATGTGCACTCCGGGTGCCACTGTCCCGACAACTTTTCACCAAATTTTCAGGGTCGTCGGATATGATGATTTTAGAGAGAATCCCGAAGTTACAGGTGATTTCGAGATGTTTTGACCCTGAAACCAAGCCCCCAAGTTCAAAATAGGACTTAATTAGGGTTTTTGATTGAGTGATGTATTGGAGGAATAAAATGCAAAGGGCACGCTTTAGCGAAAGGGCCCAACTTTATGATGCAAAGGACGATGAAATAGGACCTTAGACCTAATTAATTTGATTAATTAAGTGCTAAAGGAGAAATGCAAATGCAAAATGTAAAATGCACTAAGGCGGGTGCTAAACTAGGTGTGAAATTGTACCACCCTAGCAAGTGCGTACAATTTACGACGCTACAATAACATTTGATGTGATGAAGGAATACTCAATGAGATTTGAAGAGTTGACGATTGATGTATAAAAACTTGTTTCTCTTGATGAATTTGGAAAAACTTGGTTGTTGTTTCTTCAACGGGATGTTACGATAAAGATTCTTTCTTCTCAGAATATGGGGATTAGTCATGCATGAGTGATCAATGATTTCCTTTGATTGGTTTTGGATTTTAGTTGATCTTGTTTTGAAAATTCAAGTTTTACTCTATCAAAGTGAAGGTTTAGATGCCCCTTCACGACAAAGCGTGTCAAATGATATAGATAAAAGTCTCCTGATATGGAGACTTGATTTGACAACCTGAAGTTTTTAAACAAGTGTTTTTGAGATAAAATTCGTGAGATGATAAAGGATCCTTTTGATACTTGTGATGAGGTTTCCGGATTTTGATAGGATAGATATGTTTTATCGTGCAATCAGTTTCGGATTTTTACAATGTTTGTTTTGACACAAACTTTGCTCAAGAAATAGCTTTTAAAGCTTTGTTTTCGCTACTTTGCTTTGATGAAAAATGATGCTGATGAAAAGAGGCTTCTGAAGATGTTTTCCAAATTTTCAAAATTCCTCACTATTTTCCCCCCTGTCTTTCTGTTTTTGGTCACGCGCTAAAATAGAGACAAGATGCGCTACTAAATTTACTCCACGTGCTAAAAGAATGACCACACGTGCTAGGCTGCCCCCAGCCACGCGCTAAAGTTCTGACTGTTAAAAATTTGTTTTCTGTCTGTTTTGAAAAGCTATGCTCTAGTATGGGTCTGTGACGCACTAACTGTTAAACCCTACGCACTAAAGTTTGGCTTCCACGCGCTAAGCTGCTATTTCAACACGCTAGGCTGCTTTCCTGATGCGCTATTTGTTTAACACTATTTTGGAATTTTGGATAAAACGCTACTGTTTTGACCAGAAGCGCTAACTTGATGCTTGGATGTGCTAACAGAAGTACCCTATGCACTAAAAAGTGGTTCCCATGCGCTAAATTGCCCTGATTTTTCCTTAAGTTGGTTTCTTTGGAATTTTTGGATTTGATTGTGAGTTTTTCAGCCTTGATGGATGATTATCTAAAGTAGTAAATGTAAGCACAACACAAAGAAGACAACCATTTTTGCCTAATCTAACAAAAAGTGTATGTTTTACGAGGATGTGTTCAAATCCCCAATGTTTTAACAGGTTTGGATACAAATAATACACTTCAGAAAGACTCTTTATTTAAAGGTCATAAATAACATCATAGCCCACTAGTCTCGATACTCTGTCAGCTCAAACAACCGTGTCACCCCCTAGAGGGTGCCCTTTTTTTGCCTTTTGCCAGAAATTAACTCAAAGTAAATTGCTTCACATTTGAGTAGTTATCTTGGGAGATATATGGTGAGTGATCTTGGGGGTGGATTCTTCCCCACCCTTGCACTATGATGTTATAAATGTTTGGTTACTAACTCGGTTCAAGGTTTCTATTTCTATGGTTCGTAATCAGGCTTCCTATTCGACTGTCAGTGATAAACTCCCTCAGGAGGCTTCCCAACCTTTAGAACAAAGGCTTTACGTATCTCAAGGATACTGGGGGAAGGCTAATCGCTGCGTGCAACCATTGAAAAGGAATTTCATCACTTTTCACTTTTGATTATAGTGGGTTGGAACACTTGGCGTCAAAGTCTTTTCCCACTTAGGTCATTCCCTTCACACCGGCCATAAATGGCTTTAAGAGTTGATTCCAACTCCTCGGGAAGGAAGGCCTGCTAAAGGATTTATTGCTTGAAGTAAAGAAAACTTTTAAGAGTGGTCTGGATTTTTGATCACCCAGTTAAGGGGAGAGCATATTCCTTCCACTTTCAAGACAAGGCAAACAATTTTTCTTTTTAGCCCTTCAACATAAATGATTTGCTATCTTCTATTGGGAGATGCTGCTCCAAAAAAACATGGTGTTAATTTTATTTCCCCAAATTAGTGATTATTTAATCTAAGGAAATAATCGAGTCAACAAAAAAAAGGTTCGATTTGGTCAACAAAAAAAAAATCGGTAAACAAAAGGGGGATAACTTCCCTCTTTGATTGGAACAAACTTTTTAGGTGAGGTTCTTTCCTTTGGAAAAAAAATTTGAAAATGAATCCTTTTATACACCAAAGGATGGTGAGGTTCTTTTTATAGCTATTTTTGCAAAAAGGAAGGTTTGTATGGTTCTTTTTAAAGCCCAAAAATATGTTTTCTCCTATGAAAGCAAGAAATGTTCTGATTTGTGGTTCTTTTTATAGCCCAAAGGAAACAAGTGAGTTCAATTTTTAAGAATAGAAGAAGTCCAAAATTTAAACCAACTTAACTAAGTTAGTGAAAATCCTAACTATTTTAATATTTTTAAAATTAAGCTCCCATCTACAACAAATTTGTTAGAATCCTGCAAGAAAACAAGTGGAAAATGTTAGATGGCTGGTGGACTTCAACAAGTCTACTTTTTTACTCCCGGTTACAGATTTTAAAATTTTGATTTCTGTCTGTTTTTGATGCGCTACAGAACAAACTGTACGTGCTACAAAATATCCATGATGCGCTAAAAGAAAATGGTGACGCGCTACACTATTTTCAAGATGCGCTACTTTGTGTTTCGGAAGCGCTGCTCTGTTTTTCTCCCATGCCGAGACCTACAAGAAAAGTTTAATATTCTTATGCGCTAATAAACAGACTTGACGCGCTAGATGATGGACACAATGCACTAAACAGTGAATTGGATGCGCTAGGCTATTGACTAGATGCACTAAGGAATGATTCCCACGCACTGATTCTTGTTTTTCATGGACCTGCAAAAGTGGTTATGTTTCAAAACTGATTTGATATATGGGGTAATGGCCCATGGTGGGCGCCAGAAATGTATGCGAGAAAAGCAGGCCGATAGAACTCAATATGTGAAAAATTGAGCTCTATGGAGCCTTGCTCACACACCCACAAGACTTCTTGGTGCAAGCTACTAGTCATGAAGCATGGCTCAGCTTCCCAAGGATGGTTCCATGGTTCTCTATCTTGCACGGTCCCTCAAACCAATGTTTTTGCTCTCAGATCACTGAGCAAAATGGTTTAGGGATGGCAAATGCAAGAACGAGGGATGCTTTTGTTGATTTTAATATGAGATGCATCCTAAGCTATGCATGATGCTACAAATGCAATAAACTAGTTATAAGATGATAATATTAGTAAACAATACTATCCTAGCATGCTATATTAGTTCATGATTTAAGCTATATGATAAGGAACATACTCTAAATTAGCATATTTAGATTAATTCCTGATTTAAAAGAGAAGCTAAATGATGAGCATATAAAATATGAAAGCTTGAATGGATTTGAGTATAAGTGTGATGCTAAAGACTTAGATATTCTATAAAATGGAGGAATGAGAACTCTATTTATAGCAAAAACAGGGCAATGGATGGTCAGGATTGAAAGAGTTAATCAAGGGCCAAGTTTGAAAGTTGGGAATCCATGTTTGCAATTGGCACCAATGAAATGGTGACAATTGTCAACATAAGGTTGGTTGAGAGGAGGTGTAAGAAGCATTAAATGCTTGAGAAGACCTCATGGTTACCTTAGGGGTTAAGGGTTAAGGTTAGGTTAAGGTTATCCATTGGATAAACTTTTACCCAAAGGATAAACTCTTGTCCAAAGGTTTAAGGATAACCATGGTCAAAGCAATAAATGCTTGATGAGACCCTTGGGTTAGATGGAGGTTGAGTTGATGGAAATTCTTTAACCATGTAAGAGGGTTGAGTTAACCATTAATGGTTATGAAGAGTTTGGGGATAACTTTGTAAGAGCTTGTTGAATGGACAAAGGCTTTAATGCATTTTGAAGACTTTGCTCCAAATTTGAGAAGTGACCTCCTCAAATTTAGGGAAAAGGGATAATGGATGGGTTTGGGTTAATTAATTAGGATTAGAAGAATCTAGAAGAGGTTAGAAAGAGGGTTAGGATGCAAGTGGGAGGTGTAGGATTTTGCAAGTGGGTGAGGGAAAATAGGTTTTAATTGAATTTAATTCAATTTGGTTGCAATTAAATAAATTAGATTTATTTAATTTAGGATAACCATTTTAATTAAATTTGAATTTAATTAAAAAGTGGATAGGGCTTTAATTGAATAAAATGAATTTATCCTATTAAATGGTATAGTGAATTTAATTGAGTAATTTACTTAATTAAATATAGGAAAGTGGATAATTTAATTAAATTGGATTCAATTAAATAGAGAAATGAACATAAAATATTCATTTAGGAATATGGTCATTTTTATACATCTATAACATGCACATAGCGGGTACACGATATAATCAGAAGGGACGTATTTTTGCAACACGACTTATTATCATGCATTTGATGAGTTTTACAATTTTTGATGATATAATTATCACCAAACCTTTATGCTCATGCAAGTCTTTATTGATGATATACAATAGTACATCACATTATGATTTTTGATGATATACAGGTTCATGCTAGATCATTCCCCATTGACAAGACCCTCTCTTGGTGATGGTACATATTCTTTTGTGCATTATTGAGATAAAATTTTGTGCATAAAAATTAATTCAAGTGAATGTATTTCTATTTAGAAATGACCATATCTACCATCGTCTTCAACCATGCAGAGAAATGCAATGAGAAGGGCTTTAATCAACACACGTCTTTCTTCAAAGTTATGCTTGTATACTTTGCAAAGAAACTAGTAAGTTTCGTAATTATACAATCTTGTGTGTCTTAAAAATGTTTGAAATGATCTATTTATAATTTGCCAAACTAATTTGTATTAATTGTTATAATTTGTTTCTTGTAGCACATTCATTCCGCATAAAAAGGTTACTTATTTTGGTCTTCATTTATATGCAGGCATTGTTGTACGTAAGCTTTTATCTTAAGCCATGAGGATGTCTGATGCAAATGAAGTGGGATGTTGTATTTTTATATGGATTTGAATTGATGTAACATTGTTAAGATGATATACAATGTCCATGAACAAATTGGTTTAGTTATATCGATGATATACAATGTATCTGTACATGAGTACATTGGTGTAGTTGTATTGATAATGAAAAAACAATCATGTTTGCATATCCTTTCATGGATGTCACATGCAAGTGTAATGGTAATTATGTGTATACAATACATGGAAATATTGATGATCACTATATGTCTATAGTGTAATGCTTGTTTATCTATATTTTTAGCACTTAGGGCGCTCAAGGGACGACGTCGATAGGGTATGACCCTGAGCATTCAACCAAGTGGGGGGGGGGGAAATAGGAGCATGCATAGGGTAATAATGCCTAACTAGACATGTCGGAGCTGACGGTTCATCATCACGACGAGATGAACGAGAAATCGGCCACACGACAACATTCGATTTAGTGATACTGACGATTTTTTTGCCAATAGAAAAATTGCTGCCCTAATAAAACCGTCAGGCAACTTGAAAAACTGAGATAGGCTTTAGTAGGGACCCCTCTCATGGCCCCGTAGGTTCAAACAGATCATTCGCAGGTGCCACAGATTCCGAGTTAGGGCCCGTCAAAGCTTGACAATTTTGAGCACTTATGGCGCTCAAGGGACGATGTCGGTAGGGTATGACCCTGAGCGTCGGATCGAGTGGGGGGGAAAAATAGGAGCATGCATAGGGTAATAATGCCTAACTGGACATGTCGGAGCTGACGGTTCATCATCGCAACGAGCAAAATGAGAAATCGGCCACGCGACAACATTCAATTGAGTGAGACTGACGATTTTTTGCCAACAGAAAAATTGCTACCCTAATAAAACCGTAGGGCAACTTGAAAAACCAAGATAGGCTTTTGTAGGGACCCCTCTCATGGCCCTGTAGGTTCAAATGGATCATTTGTAGGTGCCACGGATTCTAATTTAGGGCCCATCAAAGTTTGACAATTTTGAGCACTTAGAGCGCTCAAGGGACGACGCTGGTAGGGTATGACCCCGAGTGTCGGATCGAGTGGGGGGAAAAATAGGAGCATGCATAGGGTAATAATTCCTAACTGGACATGTTGGAGCCGACGGTTTGTCATCGTGACGAGAAGAACGAGAAATCGGCCACACGACAACATTCGATTGAGTGAGACTGACAATTTTTTCGCCAACAGAAAAATTGCTGCCTTAATAAAACCGTAGGGCAACTTGAAAAACTGAGATAGGCTTTTGTAGGGACCCCTCTTGTGGCCCCGTAGGTTCAAACGAATTGTTTGCAGGTGCCATGGATTCCGAGTTAGAGCCCATCAAAGTTTGATGATTTTGAGCACTTAGGGTGCTCAAGGGACGACACCAGTAGAGTATGACCCTGAGTGTCAGATCGAGTGGGGGGAAAAAATAGGAGCATGCGTAGGGTAATAATGCCTAACTGGACATGTTAGAGCCGACGGTTCATCATCGTGATGAGAAGAACGAGAAATCGGCCACGCGACAACATTCGATTGAGTGAGACTGACGATTTTTTCGCTAATAGAAAAATTGCTGCCCTAATAAAACCATAGGGAAACTTGAAAAATTGAGATAGGATTTTGTAGGGACCCCTCTCATGGCCCTGTAGGTTCAAATAGATCATTCGCAGGTGCCACAAATTCCGAGTTAGGGCTCGTCAAAGTTTGACAATTTTGAGCACTTAGGGCGCTCAAGGGACAACGTCGGTAGGGTATGACCCCGAGCGTCAGATCGAGTGGGGGGGGGAAATAGGAGTGTACGTAGGGTAATAATGCCTAACTAGACATGTTGGAGCTAACAGTTTGTCATCGCGATGAGCAGAACGAGAAATCGGCCACGCAACAACATTCGATTGAGTGAGACTGACAATTTTTTTGCCAACAAAAAAATTGCTACCTGGGCAACTTGAAAAACCGAGATAGGCTTTTGTAGGGACCCCTCTCATGGCCCCATAGGTTCAAACGAATTGTTCATAGGTGCCATGGATTCCAAGTTAGGGACTGTCAAAGTTTGACAATTTTGAGCACTTAGGGCGCTCAAGGGACGATGTTGGTAGGGTATGACCCCGAGCATCGGATCGAGTGGAGGGGGGGGGGGGGGAAATAGGAGCATGCGTAGGATAATAATGCCTAACTGGACATGTTAGAGCTAACGGTTCATCATTGTGACGAGTAGAACGAGAAATCAACCACGCGACAACATTCGATTGAGTGAGATTGACGATTTTTTCACCAACAGAAAAATTGTTGTCCTAATAAAACCGTAGGGCAACTTGAAAAACCAAGGTAGGCTTTTGTAGGGACCCCTCCCATGGCCCCATAGGTTCAAACAGATCATTTGCAGGTGCCACAGATTCTGAGTTAGGGCCTGTCAACGTTTGACAATCTTGAGCACTTAGGGCACTCAAGGGACGATGTCGGTAGGGTATGACCCCAAGTGTCGGATCAAGTGGGGGGGCAAAATAGGAGCATGCGTAGGGTAATAATGCCTAATTGGACATGTTGGAGCCAACGGTTCGTCATTGCAACGAGAAGAACGAGAAATTGGCCACACAACAAGATTCGATTGAGTGAGACTGACGATTTTTCACCAACAGAAAAATTGTTGCCCTAATAAAACCCCAAGCGTTCGACTAAGGTGGGGGGAAAAATAGGACCATGCATAGGGTAATAATGAATTGTATCAAATATTGCTCATTAAATGAATTGTATTGTATTGTTCATTAAATGAATTGTATTGTTCATTGAATGAATTGTATTGTATTGTTGATTAAATGAATTGTATTGTTCATTAAATGAATTGTATTGTATTGTTCATTAAATGAATTATATTGTTCATTATAAAAATAACACTTACGATGAAATGAAATGAATTGTATTGTTCATTAAATAGCCATTATTAACCATTGTTAATTATTGGAATGAAGATTAAAGATTTCCATGATAACACCATGCACAGATGAGCAACAATTTATATGATCGAATATCAACTTCTGTATATATAAAAATGTCAAATGATTACAAATGTATGTCCATACACAAATATGGCATAAACACCAACTAAAACAAAATGTATGTCTAAATACGTGAATGTATGTCCATATACAAAATATACATGCCAACTAGACATGTAAGCATCCCAAAACTATCTATAACATCCTAAGCTGCTGATGGATCATCAAAATCGATCCTCTTCGTCGCACTGCTCGGCTCTGAAGGATCCTACACAAGAAAAACAAACCACGATTAATATTAGTTATATTATATAATTCACATTCGAAAAGTTAACATAAAAATGAACTATAATTGAACTATTCATGTTTACCTCATCTCCACATTTTCTCTTCAACTTTGCAGGACTCTTGATGTATGTCTTTGGTATAGGAGGTATGTTTTGAATATTTTGATACACAACCTACATATGTTCAAAAACATGACATTGATACAAGTTAGCATATAATTGTCACTAATAATAACAAATTATATATACTAATCAAAAAATAAAATAAACACACATCTACTCGAGGCATCTCTTCTTCTTCTTCAGGTATACTGGGTGTAGTCATCAAGGATGTGAAGCCAAGAATTCTTTGTATATGTACACAACAAGTATATGAAACTATCAATCTATGTCTAGACATGTATAATCACTATAAGTTATTTAAACTATTCATTCAATCGTATTTGCATTCAATTAGCTTTCCCTTGTCTCCAATTGCACTATCAGATCCTAAATCACACTGCCCCGCACTCATGCTGCTTGTGCCCTACAAGAGTAATATAAGATACACATGCAAGTTACTACATAATCTAATTAATACCAATATAAATGATGAGCATGTATGTACAATAAAATATAAACGACTAGATGCAATAATATATGTATCGTCAAGCTATCAAGGCCAAATGAAATGGCCGACAAGGTGCCCTCCTGAATATGTCTCAACTCATCCTCGGTCATCAACTGTTAAATAGACCATGTAAATAAAAATTAGTACTTAATATTATCTAATTTATAAATATTTAATTAAAATATAACATGAACTATGAAAATACAAATCTTACCACTACATCATCAATGTATGATGACGGTGCCTCCTCACCTCTAGCATGTGAGGACTCCCCAGGGTATCCTCCAGTCTATGTAATAACATCTGGTGCATCATGCATCTCATGCACCTCATAATCTGCATTGTCCATAGGAGGATCAACGGGCTCTTCAACTAGACCCAAGCATACGTGCCCACACATGACACAACTATGGGGCACGCATATGTGTGGAGCTGAGGATGACATGTCAACGACATCGGATGCATCGCTACCATCAAGAGTAGGCTGAGCTACTGATGCAACCTAAGAAACCAAAAGGCTACTCAAAGAGTGAATAGCCAATATGGTCCGTGAAGCTGCCTCACAAATGATATCAGGATGCCGCACTGCAGGTGGGGGATCAATAAGAGGAGAGGGGACATATGGGCCCTAGACTACTCTAACTGCCCTAGGTTTATTTTGGGGCATACCTAAACCTACATCCTGGAAAGGTTGGATGTCAAAGTAGTTCACATGTTTGTTTAAAACAAACTCAGCATACAATTTTTTTATGAAATAGAAGGGGATATCAAGATTGTTGTTGGGTGGTTTGTCGAAAACCATCCACCAACGATCCCAAAAGTTTTTCACAATCCCATCATTTGTGCACCATTTAATAGAAAGTTTTGTTTTTTTGGGATCTACGGGCTGACCAGTACGGGGATTGACAAACAATGAGGTGATTTCGGCTTTGGATATCTCGAGATCCTTGATATCCTTATATGACAAGCCATCTACATATTTTTTCCTCATAGAATCTCGCCACAAAAGGGCGGCATTGTGCTCCACAGTCATGGTTTCCATACTTTTTATGATCGACGTGAGAGGATGAAACATTGGGTTTAGACGAGGGATCCTACGATATACTTCTGCAATCCCCCTCAATTCATTCAAATTTTGTGCAATCAAATCCTGAATTGAGGGGGGGTTTGGCAAATGAGGGTTTGGTTGTTGCAGTTGTGGTTGGTCAGGGTTTTCATTGTTATCCCCCATTTTTAACCTAACTGAATGTAAACAATTAAATTTAGTTAACAAATTTAAACAATTAGGTATTTGATTTAAAAAAACCTAGTTTTCATATTAAAAAACCATATTTTCAATGAAAAATCAAATAAACATTAACAAAAAATACAAAAAATGAATGAAAATGATTGAAAACGATAAAATTCTTACCTCTCAATCTATTTTTTAGCAATTTTTTGCCAAAACACCGGATATCGGGTGCACTGGATATCGGATTTTGATGAAATCGTGTGGCCCATGAGTTAAAAATGACTCACGGGCTGTCACTGTCGAAATATAAAAGTCTCAGAAAATCGGATATCCAATTTCTATACTTGAATTATTTTTAAATAACATATATAATATAATAATATATTATATAATATAATATATTATTATATTATATAATGCGTATTGTATTATATAATATAATATAATATAATATAATATAATATAATATAATATAATATTATATAATATTGTATTATATAATATATTATTATATATTACGTATTATATAATATGTAACATATAATATATTTTTTAAATTAAAATTACAAATAAAAATTGGATATCCGATTTGCATAGGTAATTACTAGGCCAAGGTGTACTGACACCTAGGCCAAGCAAAAAGTCAACACGGATTTTCGCATTTTTAGGTGAGTGAGGAAGGCTATTTTTTTCACATCGCCACTTTTTGGCCCCCCTTGATCCTGCACTAACCCATCTTTTAAATTGTAGTTAGGGTTAGGGTTAAGGTTAGCTTAATGTTAGCATTAGGGGTTGGTAAAAATAAGGTGTACATTCTAAGATAAAGCTTAGGTTAGGGTTAGCATTAAAAGATTCAATTAGGATTAGAGTTAGTGTTATGGCGAGATTTAGTTTTGAAAAATATTAATAATAGTTTTAATTCTATTGTAACAAAATCTATCTTTTTATATCTTTTGTTCTCATTTTAGAAAAGATGTATAATTTAAAAATATTATAAAACTAAAAAGAATTATTAAAAATTAAATGATTTAAAAATTATTTGTAATAAAAAATGATTAAGAAGTGTATAAAATTATTTTCTTACAATATGTAAAGTGTCATCTTCTATGAATTGAATTATTATCCTCAATCTAATGTAAATAGTAAATAAAATATACCAAAATTAAATAATATGTACCATCTTTTAATTATAGCTAGGGTTAGGGTTAAGGTTTAAAGTTTTGATTCTCAAATAAATTTTAAGTTTTAGATTAAGTGAAAAGAAGATTTTGAAGGGGCCCCGAAACCCTTTACAATAAATAATAAAATAGATAAAGCATTGAAAGCCCAACTAGATAGAACAACCAACTACAAGGGCCCTCAGGATCTGCAATTGGCATTGTGGGAATGAAGAGTCATATCAAAAGAAGGCTTGGATGTCTTTGAATTCTTCCCTTTAATAGTAATCCAACCATCTTCAACTTTAGTTGCCGCAACTGACCAATCTGAAGGGCCCAACACCGATCTTTCTGAACTAGAAAAAAGAGTGTCAGAAGAGGGAGCAACAACCGTCGCCGGCACAGGATCACAACCAACAGCAGAAGTTGTGCCAAAACCCTGTGAAACAGTCAGTGGGCAAAGAGATACCATTGCGGACATAAAACCACAACCAGCAGGTGGGGCAGAAGTTGTGTTGACACACGGTGAAACCGGCGGGGTAAGAGACAACAATCCATTTTCAGTATAGGGGACAAAAGCATCTTTTATCACAACATCTTTAATCTTAGTAGCATCCTTAGTGGCATCCGATAAATCTTTCATTGTCAATCCAACCAAAGTAGAAACCCCAGCATCCAACGATTCTTTACAAGTGTCCAAAGATTTCCTAACCATATAATGCCCGTGGGAGGCCCCCGACCACCATGAGGCCGAAGAGTCTTTCTTCTCAAGGCCACAATTTTTTGCCGCATGGCTAGTTTTGAAGCATCTACGACACTTGAAAGAAAAACCCTCATAATCCAAGGTTTGGACCTAACTGCCAAAAGAGGAGTTAATGGCGATTTTAGATAGAAAACCCTTAGAAACATCCAGCTCAACCAAAATGCAAGCAAAAGTAGTATGATAAAACCCATAGGAGTCATGAGAATAGCATCACCAATTTCCTCAAAGAGAGAATCGGCCCATAGTGTAGAGGAAGGTAAGGTAGCCTAACCCAGACCATAATTTTGTTGAACATCTCTAAAAGGGGGTAAGATAAGAGTGCCAAGGATTGGCCAAAAGTGGCATATTATCTTTCTCATAGAAAAAACTTCCACATAGGATTTTTCTTGTCATTACCATCCTCAAATTTAGCAATAAAGAAACCTTTAGCCATAGGGAATATGTGAACTGTACCATAAATGAGGGAATCTCGGTGCTGGGAAATCCATTTATGCAACTCTGGGAGGCTGGGCCAGATACCCTTGAATCTATAGATAGCGCTATGCTCCGTGAAGACCTTCACATTATTCTCTATTTCCTGTTCAGACTCCTTATTCGCATTAACAAAAATGACACAGGAGACATAGATAAACCCTCTCCCAACCCCTCTGCGTGAAGAAGGAACCCTACCATATTTTTTATTAGAGTCAGGGTGAGGCCCCCCAGTGGCCATAGATGCCCATGAAGGACCACTGACAATGGCCCTAACTATTCCATTGAGGAGATCATCGGCAGAGGGTGAGCAGGGGAACAGGCGGGAGAACCAGTCGATGGCTGAGAACAATGTACTAGGGATAGTAATAGGGCTCAATTAGGATTCTAAAATAAAGTGTAATCTAGTGTTAGGATTCAAGTATACAATTACCATTCTAGGATAAAGCTTGGGGTTAGGGTTACAATTGAACTAGGATTAGGGTTTAATTACGATTGGATTTGGGTTAGGGGGCTCAATTATGATTCTAAAATAAAGTGTAAGCTAGTGCTAGGATTCAAGTATACGATTACCATTCTAGGAAAAAGCTTGGGGTTAGGGTTACGATTGAACTAGGATTAGGGTTATCATTAGGGTTCAATTACGATTGGATTTGGTGTCCCTAAGATCTAAACTAAGGTTAAAGGTAGTGTTAAGGTTAGGAGTCAATTAGTATTAAGAATAGAGTTAGTATTATGGTTAGAGTTAATGTGTATTGTATTAGGGTTAGGATGTAATTAAGGTTATGGTTCTATCTACAATCTTAAATATGATGATAGTCTTGACCCTAGCAATATTAGGAATAGGAGCATCCAGCGACAAGTAAGAAGAAAATAGGAAGTACAAAAATGCGAGCTTGAAAAATCTATATCTGAAGCCTTTTGTTGGGGCCCTGAATGCCCTTAAGAAACATGCCACCAACAATCTAGGCAATAAAGAATAAATTATAGGCTCAGCTCACAATATGAAGCTACCAACAAATGAATTCAATACAACCAACCTCTTAAGGTTATTGTGTTCATATATCATCAAACACATTTGCAATTATACTAATATTATAAATTAAATACTCATAGATTATGTTGGAAAAATGGTTAGCGCTCCCCTCGGGATTTGTGACAAGGGACTAACCGCCTCTCATGCAATCCATATCTCTACAGTTTGTATTGAGCATTGATAGATCTATCTTTTGACGCAATGACAAACTGGGCCAACAAATGGTACCTGAGTGTTGGGTCATAGGTTCAAATCCCCTTGGGTAATGCTGAGGGGGAGATTGTTGGAAAAATGGTCAGTACTCCCCTCGAGATTTGTGACAAGGGACTAACTGTTTCCCATGTGATTGATATCTCTACAGTTTTTATCGGGAGTTTTTGAAAGGGGATAGTGTTCAAATTTACCAGCTTCTACCTTTAATACAAGTAGCTCCTAAAAAAAGCGAAAATGAAGAGTTTGTTCCTAGAATTATGTGGGAAGATTTTTCGTCAAATGCAACCTAGGTCTTGCTTTTAGTTGTTCTCTTTTATATTGTGTAATAGTATATTTTTCTTAGTATAAAGGTATTTTTTGAGTTTGTAAGAAATTGAGCAATGAGGTTTAGTTGTAGAGTGGTTTTCACTTTATGAAAGTCTTACTGGGTTCAATTCCCTAGGCCTTGGCTCAATTCTCAAGAAGAACATGAAAATGTAGTGTAATGTGAAATGGGTTACCTTGTGAGAATTATCGTGGTTCTATTCTTATGAAATATTTGTCAAAAAATCTAAAATAGAATTGGGTTGACCTCTATAGAATCCTTAGTCTTTAGAAGCTTAAACACAACGTTGTCAATAACTAGTTAGGATGAGTGTTCTGTTTGTGTCCCTGCATGGTGTGTCTATCATGTTCCTTCACCTCTACTTCACTAAAGTTCTTTTAATGGTGAGGGGCACACTACTAGAAGAGCAACTTAGGTTCAAACCCTTCTACTAATGCTATCCATAATTCCAGTTAACATCTCTCATGATGGTATGATGAAAGAATAAGTATCTAGTAGATTACTGAGAGGGGGATGAATCGGTAAACTAAAAAACTGATACAAACTTCCCAATCTCAAATTCATACTCACAAAGTAAACTTTTACAAGATCAATACTCATAAGAATACTCAACATGAACCGGTTAATTGCTATAATAACTTAACAGTAAACAACTTCAATCTTGTAAACATCAAAATGCTTAATCATATATCAACATATTCCATCTCTCAATACTTCCAGTTATCATGCCTTATCATAAGTTAATCAAATAAATAAATAAGATCATAACCACAAAAACATTCACCACTTGACACAAATTTTTATACGTGGAAGACCCAAATAGGTAAAAACCATGGTGATACGCGACTCACAAGGATAGCTATCTGAACTCTTTTGAAGTTCGCCCTATTAGGAGCCAAGCCTGTTAAAGCTTTTACAATAAGTCCTGTTAAAAACTGATCCTATTAGGAATCACCCGGTTAAGGGATTTACAAAATGCCTTGATGAAAAGAAAATACCCTGTTAGGAGTAACCTCGATAGAGGATTTGAGAATCCAAGCTAATGGACCACCTTGTTAGAGAATTTAAGAAGTAACCAAGCATGTTAGAGGTTACCCGGTTAGGGGATTTCACTTCTGTTGTAATTGTTAGAAAACAACATGTTTTCTTGATTTGTCTTAATAGGACTACATTTACTTGATCAAATCCTTTTAAGCTTCAATCTGCTTTTACTTAAACTGCAGATCCATTCTCTGGTTAGGCAACCACACACTCAACTGATTTCAGCCAACACTTTACAAACAAATTTACAAACAACTTCATCGACCTTAAATACAAATCAATTAGGTTGGTAACACAACAAAAACCTAATTCTGTCATAGAGATTACAAACAAATTGGTTCAAGTGTGACCGTTGGATTTACATAGCAATCTATACACATTCTTCAAGAAAATTCCAACCGCTCCATGATCACTACTTCATCGGACTTGTAACTTGTCACACGTTATGCATTAGATGCAATCCACTTTTCTCATTCCCTATATAATCAAAAGAACGAACAAATGCGCCAAAACAATCTGAACTAATCATCATTCAATGACCACATGTGTCACCATCATTACCACTCATCGTTAGATCTTAAACCAACAAACTTGATCGGTTAGGGTTTAACAAAAAATAATTGGTAGGGTTTATCGGTTACATTGCATAGAAAAGGGTTTAACCTTATACATCGGTTTACCGGTTCAATTCACAAACTAACATACCGGTTTACAACATCTTCCTCAAAGCTCTTCCTACTGGTTACAAGACAATATCAATAACAACAACAATATCAGTAATATCATAATTACCATTATCGGTTCAATTGACATCAATGACAACATAACATATCATTAATGCAATCTTCATGCAAATGCCAACAATCTCCCCCTTTGGCATTGATGGCAATACAAATATCAACGCCTCTAATTGCTGCTGTGATTGGTGAATAGGAATCCTGGTTTACATTACCAAGTATTCACCATGCTCTGTCTTTCTTCAGCCTGTCACTGGTTTCCCTTTGCCAGTCACATAATTCTTCTCCTAATCACATAATTATTCTCCCCCTTTGACAACAATGCCAAATTGGAAGTAAAACATGTAATATCAAAATTTCACTGTGCATCAACAACATACTGCAACTTGATGCTCCCCCTATGGAATACATCCACTTCTTCATCAATCCGTGTAAAATTTTGCAAGTGATTCAGGGACTGATACAATCAACATCATGCTCAACTAACTTCCTGAAGAGGGACGACCTCCAACTAACTTCTAAGATACTCAAAAGTGGTCTTAGGTAGAGGTTTGGTAAAGATATTTGCAAGCTGCTCCTTGGTAGAAACATGCTCTAAGATAACATCTTTACTTTGAAAATTTTCCCTCAAGAAGTGATACTTCAATTCAATGTGCTTGGTGCAAGCGTGCAAAAAAAGATTCTTAGAATTATTTATGGCACTTGTATTATCACATAAAATCTTTATAGATTCTAAGATCTTCATCTTAAAACCTTCCAAAATGTACCTCATCCAAATAGCTTGTATTCAATTCATGTAAGCTACAACATACTCAGCTTCAGCAGTAGATTGTGAAGTACAAATTTGCTTCTTACTACTCCATGAAACTAGCCTTCCTCCTAGAAAGAATGCTCCACTGGTAGTACTTTTCTAGTCATCAACATTTCCTGACCAATCAGCATCTGTGTATGCCTTCAAATAAAAGTTTCCTCCATATGGATACCATAATCCATAGTCAACAGTGCCATTCAGATACCTAAAAATTATCTTGATTTCTATCAGGTGTGCTTCCTTTGGATTCTTCTAAAATCTTGCAACTATACCAACCGCATGGGCAATATCCTGTCTGCTATGAACAACATAGTATAATTTTCCAATCATTGACCTGTATTCTTTTTCATCAGTAGACTTAGATTCATCTTCCTTGGATAACTTACAGCCTGTAACCATTGGTGTTCCAACTGGTTTACAATCACTCATGCCAAAAGTCTTCAAAATCTCTTTCACATACTTAGATTGAGTAATGAAAATACCATTCTTCATTTGATGTATCTGGAAGCTTGTGAAATTTTTTATTTCCCCTACTAAAGACATTTCAAACTCATTTTTCATTTCATCTGCAAAATTGTTGCTCATGACATCATTACCTCCAAAAAAAATATCATCAACAAATACTTCACTGACTAGTATTTCATCTCCTTCAAACTTGAGATAAATATTACTATCATTACTGGTTCTTGGAACACCTATCTTCATCAGATGTGTATGAAGTTACATTCATACCATTGTCTAGGTGCCTGCTTTAATCCATACAAAGATTTATGCAATCTGCATACCATGTATTTCTCATCAGTCAATGCATAACCATCTGGCTTCTCTATGTATACCTCTTCTTCCAATATCCCATTCAAAAATGCAGACTTAACATCCATCTGATGTACCTTGAACTTCTTATGGGTTGCAAATGCAAGTAAAGTTCTGGCACCTTCCAATCTTGCTATTGGTACAAAAGTTTCACCATAATCTTCACCTTCTTCTTGAGCATAACCCTTGCAGACTAATCTTTCCTTGTTGTGAAGTAAAACACCATCTTCATTTAACTTGTTTCTGAATACCCATTTAGTACCTATAGCAATCTTTTTTACCGATTGGGGTACTAGGGTCCAAGTGTTGTTCTTCTCAATTTGATCCAATTCCTCCTCCATAGCTTTAACCCAATAATCATCACCAAATACCTCCTTAGCACTTCTAGGTTAAATGGTGGAGATCATGCAAGAGTTCTCTCTTATTTTCCTTCTAGTTAGTACTCCAGCATCCTTTTCCCCAATAATCTTCTCAGGACCGTGGTTCAGTCTCACATACCTAGGAATAACATGATCATTCTCTTCAGGTTCAACTTCTTCATTATCATCTTCTTCCGAATTTATTTGTTTCAGTTGAACAAGTACATTAGGATTTGCTTTACCGGTTTCTGATTTAACAGTTTCAGATTCCAAAAGAAAAATGCAAGGATCTTCATCCTTTTTCTCTAAACTGGTCCCTTCTGAGACTTCAGGACATTCATCTACGCGAACATCAACACTCTCAACAATTCTCTTTATCTGGTTGTTGAAGCATTTATAGGCCTTACTCTTGGTGGAATAGCCAAGAAATATGCCTTCATCACTCTTAGGTTCAAACTTGCTAATATAATCACCTCTTTTAATAAGACACTTGCTACCAAATATCTTAAAATAGCTAACATCAGGTGATCTTCCATACCAATATTCATAAGGGGTCTTGTCCTTACCTCTTTTCATTAGAACTCGATCCATTGTGTCGACAGCTGTACTTACAGCTTCTTTCCAAAATGTTTTCGCTACATTTCCCTATATCAACATTGTCCTAGCAGCTTCAACCACTAGCCAGTTGTTCCTCTCTGCTATACCATTCTGTTGTGGTGTCCTTGGTGCAAAAAGTTGTCGCTTGATACCATTCTCATCACAGTACTTAGTGAATTCCTTAGAAGTAAATTAACCACCTTGATCTGTTCTCAAAAATTTTATCTTTTTTCCACTCTCTTTCTCAGCTAAGGCCCTGAATGCCTTGAACTTACCAAAAGCTCCATTCTTATCCTTTAAGAATGTGACCCACATCATCCTTGAACAATCATCAGTGAAGATCATGAAATATCTATCACCTTGAATGCTTCTTGTTCTTATTGGTCCACATAGATCTATATGAACCAAATCTAACAAGTGCTCTGCTCAGAAGGACTTGCTCTTGAAAGTTGAAGAAGTCATCTTTTCTAACTGACATTCTTTACAAAGAGAATTAACAAGTTTATCTAGCTGAGGTAGACCTCTTATTGTCTTGGACTTGCTCACTTTAACATTGTTATCAAAGTTTATATGACAAAATCTCCTATGCCAAAGCCAGCTATCATCTATCTTTGCAATCAAACAGTTGCTAGCTTTAGGATTAAGATGAAATAGATTACCTCTGGTTTGTTTCCTAGTTGCAATCAATTCACCTTTGATGTCAAAGATTTTGCACATACCATTTCTAAAATCCAATGGGTATCCTTTGTCATTAAGTTGTGCCACACTTAGAAGATTGTGCTTTAGGCCTTCAACCCAATAGACATCGTCAACACTGCTCTTCCCATTAAGAGAAATAACTCCCTTACCTTTAACCATATAGGGTGAGTCATTGCCAAATCTAACAACATCGCCATCAAATTCCTTCAAGAAAATAAATTTGCTCCAATCACCAATCATGTGATGTGAACAACCACTATCAATGATCTAATCATCAGAGTTATCCATCCTAGACATTACTGCCTTCTGATCATATATCTCTTCCTTAATAGCTACAAAGACAATATCTTCACTAGAATCATCATCAAATTCTTCATTAGTAATACCACTATCAATAGCTATAAGACAATCTCTCTTGCCTTTGCCCTTATACTTCTTGAATTTGTCTCTTTTGTATTCATTTTCACCATTAGGACAATTAGCTGCTATATGATCAATCTTGTTGCATGCAAAACATTTTAAAGGAGTTTAACTCTATATTTCCCAATACCTCTAGGTAGTCGTTTTGCCAACAATGCTTCAAGCTCCACTAGGTTGTCTTCATCATCAACATCTCTACTGGATCTAGATTCATAACCATGGCAAGTATCTCTATTTTTTTCTCACAGATGGGCTAGAGACAGAAGCTCTGAATGTAGATTCTTATTTTTGTACACTACCATCATAGCCATTTAATTCAAAATCAGTAAATTTTCCAATGATAGAGTCAAGAGTTACCTTATTTTTGTCAATGGACTTCAACTCCTAAATAGCTGCAACTTGGATAGCATAGACAGGTAGCAGGGTTCTGGGTACCTTACTGATCACTATGGCATCTTCCACTTTCCCTCCTGCACTCTTTATTTCACCAACTATCTCTTTTATCCTTTGACCATACTGCTGGATTTTCTCACCTTTAGACATTCTCATGACATCAAACTTTCCTCTTAGGCTCTCCTCTTTAGCAATCTTAACATGTTCATTACTGCTATAAATCTCTTCAAGATTTTTCCATACTTCATATGCAGTTTCAAGACCGTGAACATCTACATATTCAACATCAGACGGGGAACTGATAATAGCCTCCAATGCTTGATGAGTTTCTTGTTGTTCTTTCTTCTGATCATCAGTCAGGGTTCCAGTAGGTGCAATATACAGAATTTCTACATGATCCAAATACTGACTTCCCAAACTCTTAATGTAAATCTTCATTGTGTCGCTCCATATCCTATAGTTATCTTTGTTGAACTTCAGACCTTCCTTCTGGGTATGTGCAAGCTAATGAGTCACAAATTCGCGGAAGTCTACGCGTTGGAAAACGTGCTCCGCAAAACGGGGCCCCCGTTTTTAAAAAATGGGGGCCCGTTCTAAAAAACAGGGGCCCGTTAATGGTTTGGCCTCCCGAGCCGAAAGGTCACGGGGTGCCGAAGCCAAATAAAATGGGCCCCCATTTATGGACAAAATGGGTCCCCGTTTATAGACAGAACGGGGGCCCGTTTTTAAAAAACGGGGGGGGGCCCGTTTTGAAATTCTATTTTTACCCTTTTTTTGGACAATTTTTCATTTTCACCGTTACTGTTAGTTGACAAGAGGAGATCAAAAACGGGCCCCCGTGCTGTGGTTTCCACTTCAATCCTCCACCACTATCCCAGGTACACATTCAGTCATCTATTTTCACATTTCATAATTTTCTTGTATATTTTTTTTATTTTTTTTGTGTATTATTTAGTTTTTTTTTTATTATTTTAGTTTTTTTTAATAGTAGCATATAAATAAATTATTTTTTATATTTGTAAATTCTTGATTTTGATCTAAAATATTTTTGAATAGTTAACCCTAAACCGTAATCAACAAATTTAGAAACCAAAACCAAACCTAGATAATTAACAAAATGAAATTGACACAAACAAAAAACTGAAAATGAAATGGAAACAAAAACAAAAATGTTCGAAAATGAAATTGAAATAAAACCGAACATATGTACCTAAATTGTTCTTAATCCTCATTAGGCAATACAAAAGTTACCACTAAATTAGTATAACCTTAAAAGTAATTAACATTACTCTTCAAATTTTAGATATGAAAGTTTAGGCTTAGGTTTATGCCATGTCATGGCATAAAGGTCCTATTATGGTCCTATTATGTCATGTGATGGTATAAAAGGATCAATTATGGACACAATTTTAGAGCAAAGCTAGATAAGTTACTAAAATTGGAGTTTGGTTTACATAGGTTCGTAAAGGAAGCTAATATGCCAAATATATAATTCATTAATACAAAATAAAAAATATTCTTGATTTATAATGTCGATTGATAATGAGTTTTCTAAATGGGGTGCTAATTATATATACATCCGAAAGATTTGAAAAATATAATTCCCAAGAAGTATTTTGAATATCTTTAGAAGTATATTGTTATATCTAGAATGTAATTTATATTATAAAAGATTTAATATATGATTTGAAGTTGGTAGATATTTTGAGGAAGATTTATTAGATTATGTTATGATTAAGCTAATATTAGAAGAATGGTTTTAACATCTTTTGGTTTTAAAAGGTGCACAAGGTTTGAAGTTGAAATCATATTCGATTGTATATAATATTAAATTGTTAAGGAGCTATTTTTTTTTTAAATAATTAATTTAAGATATTAGTTGAAGCTATTTGAGAACGTGAGATAGTCCTAATGAACACACAAATTAAATTAATGAACCTAGGACAATCACAATGAACATATGATAGTCCCAATGAGCCTCAAATGATCCTAATGAATGTAGGGCAGTCTTAATGAACCTAAGAAAGTCCTAATGAGCCTAAGAAAGCCATAATGAACTTGGGACAATCCTAATGAACCTAGGATAGTCCTAATGAACCTACGATAGTGTAAACAAGCCTAGGATAGTGTAAGAAAAAAACACTACAAAAAAGACCTCAAATGCGTTAAATGAATTTCCCAATAACGCACTCGTGTTTATCTTTTTTTGGTCATTTGGCTACCTTTTTTTACAACATCTTGGTGTATACGCCCCTAAGAAGACCTTTTCCTCAAAAATTTCTTGGATCATGAACTCCTCATGTGCACCAAACATAAGTTGCCACTTGGAAGCTTCTAATGCACACAATCCTTTCAATCAATCTACTCCATTGATCTCTCAAAACAATCTTAGTATTTAATCCTCTATCCTTCATGACTATAAATAAATCATTATATGAGCTATTTTCAAGAACTCTTGTAATGCAATGTTATGTTGCCAATTTAAGCACCTTATGTATCCTATCTTGCCAATTTAAGCACCTTACATCCTATTTTTTATGCTTGCTTGCATACACATATATTGCTAGAATTTAGCAATTCTTTATAGCTTCTATTTTAGTTTATTTATGAAAGAGTATAAATGAAGCTATATTTAAAGTCAAAATTGTAAGATCCCCTCAATCATTGAGGTAGAATTCAAAATTGATTTCACCTCTAATTATATGAAAAATTTAATTTGTCTATACATATCAAAATCTTTCAAAATTTTGCATATTAAACAATAAAATATTGTGATGAACAAGTCTCTAGAGTCTTAAAAACCTTTATTTTCATAAAGTGCCAACGCTGCATTTTTTCCCTAAAATATTCTCTTTGATTAATACGAAATTTTAAAATGGTTGCCACTAAAAGTATTAGGTCAACGAAAGGAATTGGGATATTTAAAAATAGGCTTGCATCACTTTTTTAGCTTCATTGAGTTGTAGTTTGTTCATTGACTTAATAATTAAGTGCTTGCAAGTATGATAGTCGACCCCTTTGTGCGTGAGCGCATTCCTAAAGCTTTCAATTATTAAAATAAAAAGCATTACGATGTGATGATTTGAAGGAGATGTGTCCGTTAAAGAAATATTATGGATGCGTATTAATGAGGATCATATAGTATGTTAGGAATTTTATTTGGAATGTTAGTAAAAATAATATTCTAGTTGATAATTATAAATGCATGTGTAAAATATTGTTGAAATTGATTATTTTAAAAGTAAATATTGCAAGGTTAATTTTGTTTTTAATTGTTGGCATGTTGTGTTGATTTTTATGTAAGAGTTTCATTTCTTATTCAACTTTGTAAGAGAATTTGTGTATGGATTGATATCTTAAATTTTATAGAAAGATTATATATGAAAACAAATGATTGCGGAGTTTTATAATAAATGATTTATAGGAAATAATATTTTTTGAAGGTTTTGTAAATTATAATCTTGTGTAGATTGATTATGGGAGAAATTTAATGGTGAAATATGCTTAACTCTTCAAAAGTTTTGATGTTTTGTCTTTACATGACAACCACTTAGAATATAATATGTTTTAAGTATGTCATTTATAGTCATGGGAGATTAGTTTTTTTTTAAGATTGTCTGAAGACTAACCAATGTAATATGAATTGATGGCAATTATCTCAAAACTATGTAATTGAATTCTAATAAATTATCATGTGTACACTAAAACACTAGAAATATGGAGCATCCAAACACACACGTGCATTTTTCAAAATAAATTTAAGTTAAAGTTAACAAAATATTATGTTGTCTTAGTAATATTGTTTCCATGCTATATATTCTTACACTAGAAGGAGGATCATCTTATTTCTCACTTCTTTATTGATCTTATGTATGAAATATTTTATATTGATTTTAATAGTTGATGCATTTTACAAGAAATGAATTTATTAAATTGAATATATAATAGATTTATGATGTTTCATTGAAATTTTTTATTAAGTTTTGTGCACAAATTTTATATTTCAAGATTCAATAGTATGTACATGTATATTTTTTTAAGTTCAATATTATATTATATATTTCATGTGTATCTCATTCAACAACATAGAAATGTTACTATTTATAAATATTTTTTTTTAATTTAGTAAAATAGATTCTTCTTTGACATAGAGTTGTATATAATTCATGTATATCTTTATATATGCAGGAGTTCTTTGCTATCATGGATGTCTTTGACATAGATGAACTATTAGGTGAAAATCCCCCACCACAACCCCCTCCTCCTCCTCCTCCACCTCCACCACCACCACCACAACCCCCTAGATTGGATGAAATTCGTTTAAGAGAACAAATTAATGAAAACCTACAAGTGATTGAACAAAACATTGCTGCTATCCAAAATGAGCAAGTCACGCCACCCCATCTTGTAGAGTTTGCAAAATCAATGCAAACTGTTGTCGAGTCAGTTAGATCTGTTGATTCTCAATTAGATCAATTTCATAGACGACGACAAGAGTTGCGTGATTTTTATGCCGATGGTTTAACTTATAGACAAATCACTGATTTGAAAATAACCAAAGCTCATTTATGTCCATATTTTACCAACCCAAAAACAAGAGAACCAATGCAACCTAACCAGAAAAGAATTTCAATTAGGTGGTGTGTGCATCCAGAAATGGCTAGATACTTTTGGGATAGATGGTGGATGGTTTTTGATTATCCACCACATCGTAATTATGAGGTCCCTTTTTATTTTTTGAAGAAATTATACTGTGAGTTTGTAATGAACCAAAAACCAAATTATTTTGATATTAAGTCATTCCAGGGTGTTGGTTGTGGAATGCCACAACATAGATTAGGGGCACAGAGTAATAATCCCCTACCGGATCCACCCATAGTTCCACTTGTTGCTCCATCGATTCCTATAGATGTCCAAAATACATCATTCATTTCGACATTAGATGCTTTGACTTCCCTCATAGGTAACTTGAGTGAGCAAGCTGCTCACATGACATCTACTCCTTGATGGATGCCACATATGTGTTCGAGTTGTCATGAGACGTGTGTAGGTCCTACTACTGCTGTAGGATCTACTTCAGTTCCAGATGAGCATGATGTAGCAGATGATAGTATGATGACATCTTATATGGATTTTCTTTGCTCTAATGTTCATCTTGACCAGGTATAGATATATATACATGTACATGTCAATCTTTTTATGTACTTCATTAAATATAGGTATAAACTAAGTGCATCTCTTTTTTTATACAATCTAATACTTCATTAAATAAATTTTGTTTATGTAGATAAGGACTACGCCTAATATTAGAGTCAATATTGCATCTACTGGAACACAACTCGGCACACCTTATGGGGTATAGTATAAATTTCTATCTAGATATTGTACTAGATCTTTTTAAGTTAATATGTTATCATCGTATACTATATAAATTTTCATGTTGATACATTGAATGCTTCTTTCTCCAGGATTCAGGTCATGAGGGACCCTCTACATCACATCGAGAAGAGGGTCTGACTATTGTGACACCATCTATGGTATGTATCTTATAATTCTTAAATTAAATATGAACTCTTACAATATTGTAACTTAACTTGAAATTATTTAGTACACATATATATGTTCACTAAATATGATTTCATTAAATGCATGTATGTAGGTGGACACTACCATTAGGATAGGTTATCCTCATAATTTTGATCAGAGCCAATTTGAACGCACATCGACATCCTTTGAGGTATTAATATGTAATACTTAATTTGATCTTATTTTGACTCTTAATTTAAGATTTAATTGGACACTTTGAATTTGACCTTGTACAGGAGTTAGCTAGCACTGCATTTGGTGTTGATACTGCACAAGATACTGCTAGAGGAGATACTGCTAGAGGGTTTGATGAGCATATGGTAAGTTTGTAACTTAATTTATGAATTCTACTATATTTGATAAATGATTCTTTTAATAGTTAATTTCAAGTAATATTTTAATATTATTTTTTTATTGTACAGCATGAGACAGGTGGATCTGGACCATGTCCCAGGGACAAGAGAGATACTGCTACAGGATCTGATGAGCATATGGTAATTTTGTAACTTAATTTACGAATTCTACTATATTTGATAAATGATTCTTTTAATAGTTAATTTCAAGTAATATTTTAATATTATTTTTTTATTGTACAGCATGAGACAGGTGGATCTGGACCACGTCCCGGGGACAAGAGAGATACTGCTACAGGATCTGATGAGCATATGGTAAGTTTGTAACTTAATTTACGAATTCTACTATATTTGATAAATGATTCTTTTAATAGTTAATTTCAAGTAATATTTTAATATTATTTTTTTATTGTACAGCATGAGACAGGTGGATCTGGACCACGTCCCGGGGACAAGAGACCACGAGATGTTATTGATGATAGCACTTAGATTTTACTGTTTATTTGGCTTTGATATGCACTTTTTTATGGACTTTACACATTTGTTTACACGTGCACATACTTTATATATATGGATAGTTGCATAATAGGATTAGATCATATATATTTTGTGCATACTTTATATATTTTGTGCACATTAGATATTATGTGGAGTGAACATCATGTTACCATCTAGACATATATATGGATTAGATATTATATGGATTATGTGGACTTGAAATTTTACTGTTTATTTGGCTCTGATATGTACTATTTTATGGGCTTTACATATTTGTTTACACATGCACACACATACTTTATATATATGGATAGTTTCATAATAGGATTAGATAATATATATTATGTGCATACTTTATGTGTATTGTGTGCATTAGATATTATGTGGACTTGAAATTATGTGCACATTAGATCATATATATTGACTTGAAATTATGTGGACTTGAAATTTTGTGCATACTTTATATATTATGTGGACTTGAAATTTTATTTATGGAAGTTGTGCTTAAACAACTTTATAGGCATTATGTGGACTTGTAATTTTATTTTTGGAATTTCATTTAAATAGTTCTTGTGATTAGATAAACTAAATGTGCATACATCATGAACTAAGTATCGAAACATATCTTATAATTATAACATATTCTAAATTAAAAAGTATCATTTAACAAATATAATGAATAGAACTTGATTAAAACATAATTATCTCATTCATAAATTTGACCAATAGTCTCTCATTTATGTATATTGTACACAAAATGTAATCAAGAAGACATATCTAAAATAAAATAAACAGTCTATTTAAATAAATTTGTTTTCATTGATGCCTTCTACTTGTGGTAGACCTGAAACAAAATTTTACTAGATTCATTTTGTTATACCATCTCCATCCTCTCTCTTTTGCAAAGCATCTATAATTGTCTCGTGCTCTTCCATAGAGAGAGTCCATAATTGTTTATTAGCAGGCCTGCCATGATATCTATCCAATTTTATATTAGTTGCCACTACCAAATGTGAGTAATGTATAATCTTCTTCTCTAATTCATAATCTTCAAATGCGGGCAATCCATTCTTTCTTGTCAGATATTTGCGTAGCCAAGTGCCAACAACAACCACAGATCCTGTTGGATAGTCATAACCATCATCATCTACTCGAGGAGTAGTTAGCTTATGTTTTGGCTTTACACATTGAGCCAACCAATACTCTGTCCCCTCTTCATTGTCCTCTGGTGCAACAACAGCATAGACATGTCCTGTGCACAAAACAATTTTATTTTAATATTTAATGAGAAATAAAAACAAAAATATACACTGTAAGATTTCATAAATTTATGTACTATTTAATAAATCAAAACAAATTTCAAAAATAATTTTATCTTGTTGTATAAGATCTGAAATGTGATCATAGTCATTTGATGCAAACATTTGATCCATATCTTCATCAGTTCTTTCATGCAGATCATTTGCATGTATGGGTGTCAATGATCTTTGTTGCCATTCTTCAACCCATTCTTTATTCTCACAAAATTCCCAATCTCCGGAAACACAAAATTGACAAAAGCAAGCAAGTTGCCTTGTGAATATAGTCCATGTGTTTGAATTAGAACTCTTAAACGAATGCCATTTAGCTGATCCAATGATGGTATTACAATCATGCCAAATAGGAATACTATCTTCCTCTATCAACTAGAAGAAACGTCGAATTGTAGAGTTTTCAGTTGATCCTTTTGACAACTTTGAATTGCACCAATCTACAATTGCACGAGCATCTCTGAATTTCACTGCATCCTCTAATTTCAATTGTTCTCTAGCAAGAGCTCTTTTTATACAGGCACCGGCTCCATCGTGTTCCCCCTTACCATGTCCTGCTTCAAAAAAACTCCATAAATGTTGGACATTGGTTATTGTGAACTTTGCATAGCCAATAAAACATTCTTGCATTTTTGAATTGTCCAGTGCAGTTATCTGACCATATCATATGTTGTTTCATGTCAATTTCTCTTTCCTTAAGATTATCATAAAATACCTCGAAGCAATGTTGGACAAACTCTGAAGAGTGTAATTGATTATCACTAACATAGAAATGATACTCCCTCAAAAAAAATTTGTTATCTTCTGTACTGTCATGGTCATGTCTATATATAATGTGCACAAATATGGCCACTTGCACTGAGTTGTAGTATTGTGATTGAGTTTCCTCTTGTGGTTTTAGAGTATAATTTTCTGCAAAATCCACAACTGATACTATTGATCCAACTGGAAATGTGTTCTTGCATATGCGAAACTGTCCATCAAGCCATCGGGCATGTTGGGAATGTTTCACATATTTTGGAACAATATGAGTTTTAAACTCACTAATAAATGCATTCACACTATTCTGTTCTGTAATCAATTCTAAACGTTTCCCCATCTTTCCATCCTTTAGAGGGTATTCTATATTTTTAAATCTCCTAACATCAACCATTTTTTGTCCAAACTCAGATGAAACATGTTCATGCAAACATTCACCTATTGAAGAATAGTTCCCACATAAATTGCAAAGACCATAAATGCATGAACTAGAAAGAAATAATTGTTCATTAGGTGGTTTACAAAATAAACTTCCAATAAAATCTTTTATAGTTTCAGGTGGAACATAAACACCACAATCCTGCACAAGATCATTACCATGCAACATACAACAAATATATCGAAAAACATCATAATAGTAATGAAACTGGACATGAGTTTTACAACAACAAGATATTCTTTGTTTATTGATTTTAACATACCAGGGTTTGCATTTTTCAAATGATCTTTGACTAATTCATAAATTCATTAACACATCACTAAATTTTTTAAAGAATTCAGTTCAAGTCATGTCAAGAAGATGTTTTGGATGAGGATCACGAATTTTTGATCCCACCCTTAACTTTAAAACATCTCTAGCATTTGATGAAACTCTAGTGTTATCATGCCAAAATTTTGCAATTAATTGTTTAGTTTCATCATTTAATTTCATGTCCGACCTTTGAAGTCTACCACTAAAACTCCAACAATGGTTTAGTGGATCAATTTCAATTGTGTCTCTTCTTTTGGCCGCTCTTGACAAGGTTCTACGATGTAAGTTCAAATAGCCACTTATATCACTTAACATTCTTTTACTAACAATCATTTTGTCAACTATAGCAGTCGTTATAACTCTACGTGCTGCATTCTTATCTTTAGATCGACTTGTTTTTCCTATAGAATCGATGGCACTGGCAACAGTAGATACAACTTGCTTATATGATTCATCTTTTCTTTTTGGTTTTGCATAAATACCTATTTTTTTCATGACTTTACGCATTTTTAACATTTTTATTAATTGTAGCATTAATTGACATTGGAATCCTAACTTTTTATTATAGAAAAATTGTTTATATAATCTGTTTGCATGTGTTCTGATTTGTCTCCAAGGAACTAACCCATTAAGATTATCTAGCACATTGCTATCAATAGTAAACAAATTACATTCATTTTCTTTTAGAGAGGGTGGTGTAATATTTTCAATTTTTATTTCTTTTCATATTGGTGTATGAAATTTATATCCAGCTTCATTTAAATAAGCAATTTGATTGGCATCATAGTCATCAGGATTTAAAAACATACCAGGATTCGCATCCACATCAACATTTGCATCAACAGTCATACCCGTGTGTGGTTCTACATTTCTTGCATCCATCATGATGTCTTCAATGGTCTCATCTACAATGGGCACTGAACTAGATGCTTCAGAAGTGTTATTCAATTGCCGTTGTTGTGATCTTCGATCTCTTTGGTGTTTTGCCTCCTTCTCTCTTTGTGCTTGAATTTCGTCCACTGTCATTGTCCTCTTTTTTTTCTTTTGACGTTGCTTAGAACCCATTTTTACAAACTCGTCTTCAAAAAATAATATTTTTTTATTGAGTTCTTCAAAAAATCGTGTAAAAAATATTAAAAAGTACTGCAAAATAATGTAAAAAATCTTTGTCAGTACGGATTTCAATGATGGTGTGGTAAATCGATGCAATCTATTTTTTTTTTACAGTAACGGTTATTTAGAAACGGGGGCCCGTTATTTAAATAACAGGTCCCCGTTTTAATAACGAGGGCCCGTTGTTAAATCCAACGGGCAAAAAATGAAACGGGCCCCCATTTTATAAACGGGCCCCCGTTTATAAAACGGGGGCCTGTTATGCAAAATTTGAATTCACAACCCACCACTTGCCTCAGGATTAGGCCCGGGATAGGCCTGGGATGGCCACACCTGAGACATGAACCTGCAAATTCAAAGCTCCATGAATGAAAGCACAAATATGATGAAATGAAATAGTTTACGTGCCTCTAATCAAAGAATTTTTATACGGAATTGAAACCCATTTCAGATTATACTGTCTAGATTCTAAATATGTAAATTAATTTAAAAATTGATTATTTTAACTATTTTTCATTTAATTTATACTAAATCAGGTTCATAAATTTGAAATATTAACTAATTTTCTTAATTTAATAACTTATTTATTTTAATGAATTTTGAAAAAAAAATTATATGTCATCAATCTACACAAAATTCTTTTCAATTTAAAAAAATAAAAAAATAAAAAAATGTTAAGTTTATGTCAAATTATGTGGGTCGTACACGTCAAATTTTTAAAAAGATAATTACGGCCATTAAAAAATTAATTAAAAAAAATATTTGAAAAAAAAATACAGAAAAATATGCTCATCAATCTTCAGTGTGTTACAAACCATTTCCCAAAACGGTTTGAGAAAATAATTTTAATCGTGTCAAAAAGTGTGGGTCGTACACATGCATGGTATGGTCATGAAACAAGCATTTTTAAAACATAGTTTTTAGAACTCCATTCAAAAAGTTATTTTTTATTATGTGGGTATTAAAATAAATTACATATTTGAAAAGTACACTCAGAGAGCTATCTTTTATATTACTGACTTTTTCCAAGATTCAATCTCTAAGTGTTTCAAAATTTAAGCTCAAGTGAGACAAAATCTGAAAAACAGGGAAAACACTTCCACTTTTTGGCCAAAAAGTGGACTCATCTTCTTGCACTGACCCTTCTTCATCATGATCTACAAGATCTTTTCCTCAAGCAATTAGGCTTTTAGGTTAAAGAGGACCTGACATGTTCTGATACCAATTGATAGTATGATGAAAGAATAAGTATCTGGTAGATTACTGAGAGGGGCAAGTGAATCAGTAAAAAGCTTTTACAATAAGTCTTGTTAAGAACTGATCCAGTTAGGAATCACCCAGTTAAGGGATTTACAAAATTCCTTGATGAAAAGCAAATACCCTAAAAGTAACCTCGATAGAGGATTTGAGAATCCAAGCTAATGGACCACCTTGTTAGAGGATTTAAGAAGTAACCAAGCTTGTTAGAGCTTACCTGGTTAGGGGATTTCACTTCTGCTGTAATTGTTAGAAAACAACAGGTTTTCTTGATCTGTCTGAATAGCACTACATTTGCTTGATCAGATCCTTTTAAGCTTCAATCTGTTTTTACTCAAATTGCTGATCCATTCTCCGGTTAGGCAGCCACACACTCAACTGATTTCAGCCAATGCTTTGCCAACAATTTTACAAATAAATTCATCGACCTTAAATACCAATCAATTAGGTCAATAACACAACAAAAACCTAATTCTCTCATAGAGATTACAAACAAATCGTTTCATGTGTGACCGTTGGATTTACATAGCAATCAATACACATTCTTCAAGAAAATTCCAATTGCTCCATGATCACCACTTCATCGGACTTGTAACTCATCATATGTTATGCATTAGATGCAATCCACTTTGCTCATTCCCTAGATAATCAAACAAATGAACAAATGCGCCAAAACAATATGAATTAATCCTCAATCAATGACCACATGCATTGCCGTCATTACCGCTCATCATTAGATCTTAAACCAACAAACTTGGTCGGTTAGGGTTTTAAAAAAACAACTGGTAGGGTTTACCGGTTACATTGCATAGAAAAGGGTTTAACCTTATGCACCGGTTTACTGGTGCAACTCACAAACTAACATACCGGTTTACAACATCTTGCTCAAAGCTCTTCCTACCAGTTACAAGACAATATCAATAACAACAACAATATCAATAATATCATAAATACCATTACTGGTTCAATTGACATCAATGACAACATAAAATATCATTAATGCAATCTTCATGCAAACGCCAACATGCCACTGTTGTGTGCATTCCATAACTCACTTGAGATTAACAAGACAAAAAAATCTCTTAACTTCTACTACAAATAAAATAACCAAATTATTTTCAATCACAACCTTATAAATAGCATCACAATATCCATTGAGTAATGTTTTTGGATCAATTCCCATACATGAATGTATGTTTTCCCATACCAACACATATATAGAAGATATTCCATTGAAATTGATGGTTATGTTTTTTTAATTTAAAGGTTTTTTTTTTGTTAGATGATATTGTGGGTTTATGTTAAGTTGCCTCTATCTGAAAAGCAAACTAAGAAAAGAAGTTGCAAAATAAAACATTTGACAATGATGGCTTCCATAAACAACTGACATAGGGGTGTAGGTTGTGGTTAAATAGTGTTATTGTTGGTTATATTAGTCTTGTATGCATAGGTCTAAGTTCTTTTGATGTTTTTTTTATATAAAATTTGTTTTTTTATTACAATTTCATTTTGTGGACTACTATTCTTTTATGTACATTTCAACTTTATTCAATTAAAAAAATGATCATAATTAACAAATATTTTCATTTTCATCTCAAATATTAACAAGGATGTGTTTTGCTATGAATGAACAATGTTGATTCTTGTAGTTGTTTCCATGTGAAGCATGATATAATGTATGAATAATGGATTGTATTACAAAGAAATAAAATACTTTGAATATTAGATGAAAATTATGTTGGATTGAAAATGTACACATAATTAAATATGAAAATAAAAATAAATAAAATTGTCACAATAAATATGTACTTTTAGGACATGGAGGAAATATTGATACTTAAATTTGAAAAAGCTTTGTGGTGAATACATTTCACGTGAGAAATTAATTGTTTATAATCAATCTATATATGGATTTGAATCTAATTTGTGAAAATAGATTTATATGGACCTCAATCTAATTTGTGGAAATGCATCTACGATTCGTAAATCTTTTGTATTATTAAATAAAGATATATTTTGATGTTTATACTTGTAATGAAAATTGGGCGTCTTGATAAAGATCTTAGGGAGTTTCTTACTTTAAAGATATCTTCTTTTAAGTCCTTATATTTGATTTAAAGATATATAATAATAAAATAAGATATGTAATGAATATTTTTTTTTTATTTTTAATGAAGGTAACTTGGAATTTAAACCAAAAAAAAATATGATAGAGATTTAATATAAAATTGAGGTTTTAAAATGTGTTTGAAAAATAAGTGAAATAACTAAAGAATTCTCTTATAGATACTTTAAATAAGTTAGGAATGATGTCCATTTATATCAACATAATTTGGAAAGTTTTGATTTCATAGCTCGTAAATTATCTTTTGATAGAAAGGGGATGGCTTGTGGTCTATTAAAAATTTGAATTTGAAACTTAAATGGTTAAAGTCATGGTTGTGAAAATGAATTAGATCTAATCCATAGGTGTATATTGGAACTTGGGAAAGGAATTGAAAATTTATGGTTTGTCAAGAGTTTGGGTAGAGGAAAATAGATGCCTTGGAGTCCATTTTAAGAATTTTGAATTTGAAACTTCAGTAGTATCAAATTCATGGTTATGAAAATGAACGAGTTCCAATTCCACAATGACCTTGCTTTTCCTCTTCCATGCCATCATTTTTAGGATTATCATATAGGTTTTCTCAGTAAATTTTTTCACAAATACTAGCATGCCTATTTTTTTAAGATATCCTTGTACTTTAGTGACATATATCTCTGACAGCTATTATATAGCATCATGCATTGAGTTTTATTTTTTGGGCCATTCAAAATATTTCTTTACTATACATTTTGTTTTCATTTATTTATTACGCTCCAATATCTTACCCAAAACATACCTTATTATCAATATAACCATTGCATCTTATTGAAATACAGATACTAATCTCTCTATCGCTCTCCTCAACTCCGTTTTCTCTACTAACCCATCATTATTGGCTTTCACAAGCAGACCCACCTTCCAGATGTGTACAATATATGTGCTGTTAAGAAATAAGGCCAACACCTAATTGTTGAACGGTCCCCATCTGGATTTTACTGTTGAAGCCTTCAAGAATTTCACTTGGATTTGTACTGTGTGAAGAGGATTTGTACCGTGGGAAGATGTTAAGGTATGGCTGCCCAGATTTTCTTTGTTTTTTAAAATTATACTTTTTAAGTGATTTGATGTTTTACCTGTAGCTCAGCTCAGTGCAACACAATTATTACATCTTGGAAGTTGCTATTTTGTGCTTTACGATGCTGCTAAAATAGAATGTCAGAAGTGAATGCAAGATTCGAGAAGACCTGGTAGTGGGGTAGGGTTCTATATTGGGTACAGTTGATAAGATGGGTCTATCTTATTTAGATATTAATTAAAAAAAATTCTTATTTTTAGTCATTATGTGAGAACATGTTTTATTCTATGAGTTCTCACACTTTTTTGTTATTGATTTATAAGACTTCCAATATTATGAAATGTCTTGGGAAGCTAATTTCATGTGTTTCTTCTTGCCTCTAGGTAGTAATGATGCATGTTGGGACTTGTTATGCACCCAAGGTTCAAAAAATATTCATTTCTTTAAAGTTAGTAATTAAGAGCCGAGACTATTCTCCACAGAAAACAACATCCTATTCAAAAATAGAAATCTGCACAACAAAATGTTTTTTCATCAATTTTTTGAGTTTTAACAATACTGTGAAGACACACTATAAGAATTGGGCACTGAAAATCCATTATGTTTTGAAGATTTTTGATATTATCCATATTGCTATTTTGTGTAGACAATAGCTACATTTTTAATAAAAACAATTGAATAAATAAGAAATAAACGATAATGGAAACATGATGAGTAATGGGTGCTCTTCCCCTATTACAAGGGCAATCAATTCCACATACATTTACCATTTACAGACAAAAATGGTCATGTACAATGAGAGAGTTGCGTTGGGTCTTCTAGTATTTACATTGTAACAACTTTTAACTGTTGGTAAAAGCGTCAACGATTATTCAAATTTCTGGTATTTACATAATAATCACTCACTCAAAGAAAGCAAGTGAAAAAATATTGGCCTGGTAAACTGGCCGTCCGTACCCTATCTTCTTTACACAATACAAATCCATGTGAAATTCTGAAAGGCTTCAACCATCGAACTCAGATGAGGACAGTTCAATAATTTAATGTTTAAGTAAATGGCTATATGCCAAGAACATCCGATCGTCTGGAAAAAATGAGTGTCGGTAATTGCAAACCTATGATGCCTCATGCCCTCCTCATTCCATTTCCTGCACAAGGCCACATAAATCCCATGATGCACCTCGCCTAGAAGCTCGTCTCTGATGGTTTCCTCGTTACCTTCCTCAACACAGAATATAGCCATGAACAAATGATTGAAGCAAAAGGACAAAGACACGAATGATAAAATACGCATACAGAATAAGATCTACATTAAATATCCATACATACATATAAAATACTATGTGCCATTATATAAAACTATTTCCTAAAGACTTTATGATATATATATATGTGTGTGTGTGTGTGTGTGTGTGTGTGTGTGTGTGTGTGTGTGTGTGTGTGTGTGTGTGTGTGTGTGTGTGTGTGTGTGTGTGTGTGTGTGTGTGAGAGAGAGAGAGAGAGATATGCATGGTAAATTATTGTAAGAATTGCCTATAACAATTAAAGCGATAACATGATAAGTCCACCTAGAATTTATGAAACAATAACACAATAATAGAAGAGAGAGAATTCTTTATATTAAATATAAATTAATGTAAATTATTGTAAGAATTGTCTAGCACAATAACAAAAGAGATAAAATATGACAAAAATAAATTGTATTCCTATCAATGGTGCCATAGAATCCAATACATGTACATAAGAGACCCCTTGGTTATATAGCCAAGGTGAGTATAAAGGAGTTAATGAGATAATGACAAGTGCCATTATCCCATGACATGATAACCTAAAATAAAATCTATCACCCCACCTAAAGTGGATAGGTGAAAGGGTGATGACACCACAAAAGGTGGATTACCCACCTAAAGTGGAAATGTGCAACCACTATAAGTGGATAGGATAAAGAGATGACATGATAAGTCCAACTAAAGTGGAAATGCTCCAAAAGCTCTTATGTAGTTCCCTAAGCAAGATTAAGTAACGTATAATTAGAACTTAGATGAGAAATAACCAAGATAAAATACCTTAATTACTCCAACACCCCCCCTTAACTACAACTTAGGGAGAAAGTACACAAAAGATAACTATGAAAGATGGGTTTTGATTACTACACCATGTTAGGTACCCATGTACAAATACGAATGTAATTTATCACAAATAGAGAAAAGGAGAAAACCCAATGGGAAAAATTCCTTTCTAGAAGAGTAATAAAAATACAAAATAGCTCTCAAAGAAGAATGTGAAGGACAAAACTCCATGTGAGGAAAAAGTCCCCCCACAAGAGTGAAAAAGATAGACCTTGAAGCTGACCTCAATGTAGAATATGCACCAAGGGTAGATGCTCCAAACTAGATGGAGAAGCTACTCCACGAGCGTCAAACAACATTCCTTCATTTAGGAAGAAACAAAACCAGAGGTGTATGTATGAAGTCTCCCCAATCCTAAAAGGAATATTTAGGAATAAAACACAGAATATGTGGAGTTTTTGAAAGATACTCAAGTGTACCCATGTTGATGTTGAAAGTTGTCCCCTCCAAATTAGATGTACTAGGCCAGCCACACTACTAAACAATAGAATCCAGGATCTAGTGAAGATGAATGTAAAACATGATCCAAAAAAAGTGTTTCCTCTAAAGATAAAGAGACCTCCTCCAAATGATATACATAAGTATCCACAATCACATCAAACTTGAAAGTATGATCATGTAGAGAATGAACAAGAGGGTCAAAGTGCTCCCTCACAACAACTAAATAACAATAATCTTCATCAAAGAGGAGATGAATATCACCAATGATGTCTCCCAAATTTGCAATGTAGGACTCTATAGACAAACCTATAATGTTTGTCAAGTAAGTAACCGAAAGAATTGTATTTGGAAGAAATGTACATATCCTACTGCATTGAATCATAAGAAGCCAAAATTGGAGCAACACAAGAATCATTAGGAGAAACAAGAGATGTGATATCAATAGGAGGAGATGAAATACAAGGGTTGAGAACTAGATCACATGTGAGAACACCCAAGTTCAAGTAACCAAAGTTTTCTTCAAGATCAAAATCCACACTAGAAGTGTGATCACCATCAATGGAATCAAAGTCATCAATACGAATAAATTTTGAAAAGGAGTACAACTAAGATGCATGATCCACCACCCTAGTAGCAATGATAGAACTACTCACCAAGTCTCTAATGATAACTAACTCAAGGGTGAACTCCATATTATTCCTTGTTGCACCATGAGTGATTCGGTAAATGGAAATAAGATTGTTTGTCAAGTGAGGGACACACAACACATCATTGAAGGTGTCATCCCCGATATCAATAGGTTTGTTCTCAACTATATTCATACATGTATGGTTGCCCATAAAAATTGGTGGCATGTTAAGGCTCAAATAGAGAGAACATACAGTGTGAAGATGTCATATGATGAGAAGATCATGAATCTAGAAGCTAGCTCCCTAAATCATGATTTGTAGTAGCACAAAGAGCTTGTCCTTTACTTGTCCCAAAAGTGTGAACCTTTTCATTATCAAATTCCACTTGTTTGGAAGAAGATGCCAAAGTAGACATTCGAGAAGGAAAATTGACTTTATTCTTCTCAAGAAGATGCTTCAATTCATCAATATCCTTCTTGTAACAATGGTGTTCATCATGTGCTAACGTCTTGCAATAAGCACAAGTAAGCTTCTTCTTCCTAGATGATTTCCCCTTAAGAGAGGATGTAGTATCTCTTTGTTGAGAAGAGGAAGATTGTGATGTCTTTTTGTGGATTAAGCTTTACTTTCTTTTGCTTCTTGTTGGATCCTTTCTCATGATTATCCACCAAAGCATGTGACTTGGATGACTTAAGAATCCCCATGGTGATCAACATTGTGTTCTTAGGCATCAACATTTTTCGTGAATGAATTAAATGATGGTGTAGTGTAGGAACTAACTATAGTCAATTGATGGGTTTGGAAGATAGAAACAAAATTTGCATATTTGAAAGGAATCTTTCCCAACAAATTGAAGAACAATTTGCATCCTTCTTCTCAATGCCACAATCCTTGAGTTGTGATCTTAGCTCATTTTATCTAGTTACATAGTCTTGGATTGTATCATAATATTTAGGATCCAAACTTAGGAGATCTATTTCAAGTGTGTATCCTCTAATCTCATCAAGTTGACCATACAATTGACCAAGTTTACATCCCAAGATTCCTTGATTGTCTTACACTTTTCAATCTGAAAGATAAGATCAAGAGATATATACTTTCTTAATGTTCCAAGAGTCATAGAAATTTTAATGAGCCATTCCATTTTCATATTAGCATTAGCATTAGGATTTGAAGGTTCTAAAATAGTGCCATCAACATAATGATTTTCAAAAAATTCCATTAGTTTAATCCATGCATTAAATTTCCATTTTGCATAATTATGTGGAGTTAAAAGTAGAAATTCAGGTGAACCCATAACTAAAAATCAGAAGAGCACCAAAGAGAGAGAAAAACACAAGAACACAATACACCCCCCCACCACCACCACCACCACCAATTCACATAATGATCACTTGTAAAACAAGGCAAAGTGGATTTATGATTTCATTGTTTACACATGCCTCAATAAGGCTATAGAAAACTCAAATGACTAATACAAAAGACCGAATTGAGATCCAAGCATTACAAATGTCAAAATAGGCCAAAAAAGATCATATGCTAAAAGTACAATTTCTACTCACAATCATTACAAAATGATATTACCAATGTGAATTAGATGAAAAGTGATGCACTTTTTTAAAAATGACACTTGAAAAGAAGGTCATATGAGCCTGAATGGAGCCCCAAAAGTTATAAAAATGAGAATTGGATAATTACAACAGTAAAAAGTAAAATTTTAAAAAAAATTGTCCACCAAAATAAGAAACTAACCATATGGAGAACGCGAAAAAATTAGCCCAAATAAAAAAATGCTCTGAAAAAGGAGTTAAAATGAGCAAGATATGAGCCTTCAAAGTTAAATTACAATTTCAAAAACTGATTTGACAAGGGGGTTGAATTTTTTTCAAGAAAAGTGTTGATGCACAACCCAAATTAGAGGAATTGATAGGTGATCTTGGGGTTTTCAAGTCTTCTGAGCACAATGACAAGGTCGGATTTGGCCCAGAGTGCTCCAAAATTGCAGATCACGCCTAGGACTAGTAACCACCTTCCACCTTCAAGTGGTTGTAGCTTTGTCCTCTGGTGTTATATTTGGATGAAACAAAAGGCAATTTTGACTTTCTCAAACCTCTGAAATCCTATCATGACCTTATATCTGACCCAACAAGCTCCTATTTTTACTTGCAATATAAAGCTACAAAATGCAAAACCTGAAATTGTACCAAAATTCTCTCAAATGGTAAACCAATGGCACTCAAATGTAAAACAAATGGTATTATAATGGATCTAATACCATATGAATTGGATATGAAGGTAGCCACCTAAGACCTAAAGGCCAAATGGAAAGCACAAGAACAAGAGACATAGAATATGACAAGAATAAATTGTATCCTTATCAATGATGCAATAGAATCCAATACATATACATAACAGACCCCTTGGTTATATTGTCAAGGTGAGTACAAAGGAGTGAATGAGATAATGAAAAGTGCCATTATTTCATGACATGATAACTAAATGAAAAGCTATCACCCCACCTAAAGTGGATAGGTGATAGTGTGATAACACCGCAAAAGGTGGATTGCCCACCTAAGGTGGAAAAGTGCAACCACTATAAGTGGATATGATAAAGATATAACATAATAAGTCCACCTAAAGTGGAAATGCTCCAACAACTCCTACGTAGCTCCCTAAGTAAGCTTAAAGGGTGTACAATTAGGAGTTAGGTGAGAAATAACCAAGGTAAAATACCTTAATTAGACCAACAATTATCAATTTTTATCTCCTACATAGGCATAGAAAATTTCAATTGGATATAGAATCTATATGAACATGGATGGAAATCCCTTCATCCATGTGTTTTAAGGAATCTCATGAGTTATTTCACAATAGTGGGTTACACTTTCACCCACAAAGAAAAAATGCGGGTGGGGAAAAAAAATTGAGGGTGTTCCTTCATATAGGGGGTGTTTGAGCAAACTACCCTTAGGTGTTCAATCGAACACCTATTCTATCATACAAGCGACATCATCAGGGTTTGCTCAAACACACTTTTTTATTAATATTTTATGGGGTTTGATCAAACACCCCCTCTGATCGAACCCCATTTTAATCATTTTTTTTAACAAATAGTATATTAATTTGAGGTGATAGTTGTTTTGTCATTGTCATTGTCTTCTATTTTTCTAGGCTCCACATGGCGTTAGATCGAAACCCCTCTTCAATTTTTAGCCAACAGTGCTTCTCAGCACCCAACGCCACTCGCTATTCCAACTACATTATACCAGTTGCACCAAATTATTTATTTTCTTGTTTAAAAAAATCCTAGGTATGGACATCCTAAAACCATAATACAATGTGGACTTTTGTCAAATGTCATTGTTGCAAATTCCCTAGTAAACATGTACACAAAATATGGAAGCATACAAAAGGTGCTTGAACTATTTGACAAAATGCCTCAAAAGTTGTGGCTTCATGTAATGCGATGTTTTCAGGATATACATAAAATGTATTCTTTGGAAATGCCTTAAAATCTCGTAAGCAAATGCAATTAGCAGTGTAAAGTCGGGTTCAACCAGTTGCTTCAACTTTTGCCACTCTGATCCCATCTTGTCCCAAAATGGGAGCTTTAGAACAAGGTATAGACATCCATCAAAGCATAAATGAAAGCTAATTTTACTCGGATGTTGTAGTTGCAAGTGTCCTAGTAGACATGTATGCAAAATAAGCAAACATAGAAGGCATGCGAATTGCTTGACCAAATGCATCAAAAAGATTTGGTCTCATAGACTTGCAATGGTTGTAGGTTATGTATAGAATGGTTTTGTTGAAAAGGCCTTAGAAACTTTTAACCAAATGCAGTTGGTAGGCGTAAATTTAGACTCCACAATCTTTTCTAACATCCTCCGAGCCATGCCAAAATGGGAGCTTTCGAACAGGGCATGAACATCCATCAAAGCATAATATAAAATAGAATTTCATCAGATGTTGTAGTTGTAAGTGCCCTTGTAGACATGTATGCTAAGTGTGGAAGTATACATAAGGAATGGGGACTATTTGAAAAAATGTCTCAAAGGAATGTGATCCCATGGAATGCTATGATCGCAAAATATTCACAAAATGGTTATTTTAAGGATGCTTTCAAGCTCTTTGTATTGATGTAGCAGCTTCGAACATATACTGATCTTGTAACCTTTGCTTATATTTCATGCAGGTTTGATGGATGAGGGTTGTAAATGCTTCAATCATATAAAATAAATAGTGTACATGAACGACATTGAAATCTTAACTTTATTCTATTTTACATGTTCGATTTTTAAAAAAATGTTTAGATTTAGCGATTTTTTTCTTAACTATGAATGTGTTTTAATCAAACAAGATATGGAAACCGTATTTAATAAGTTTGGACTCTTTGAAAAAAATAAGGTCCTATTATTGGTTATATAGGGTATATTAATATTAGATACCAATTCAATATTCAACCAAAAATCAATGTTCAACATGTCAATAGGAATGATATCCAATATTGCTACAATGACACAATTTTGATGTTGTAATAATTAAGCCCTTCTAGCAAGAACGATTGAGTGAGATTATTGAAAATGAATCATTGTTGAACCCCAAAGAATAATTTCATATATGCTTTATACTCAAACAAAATAGATTCCAATGACCTGCAATGCACCAGGTCCAAGTAATCACATCTTCAATCATACAGGGGGAGTTCCAATAAATATGGTGCCCTATAATTCAACTAGATCAACAGGGGGATAAAATCGGCCTATCTCCATAAAATTATTATTGACGAGTCAACATATGCAACATTGCAAAACATAGAACTATGTTGGTGTGCAAAATAAATCCAAACCAAACATATAGAATATTGCAAATCATAGTTGAGAAAAATCAAACCAGCAAACACAATTTTGTTATGAATTATAACATTTGAATCCTAAATTACATTCTACCTACCCACAAACTCAATTCTACTAAATTCAATTTTCACATTCTTTGATTTGTACTTTCTAATGTATTATATAATGTATATTTTAGTGTTTTCCAAAAACTACATCAAAAAATATTATTGGCTATCATTTTCCAAAATATATATATATATATATATATATATATATATATATATATATATATATATATATATATATATATATATATATATATATATATATTATTAACCATGTGATTGCAATTGGAGGTAAGTTCTATATGGTGCAAAGATGTGTTTCATAGGCCAAATCTTTGTTTTTTATTTGACAATCTATTCTATTAGGAATATTATTGTTCAAAGATGCATAGTGTTTTAAGTTTTTGTAGTCACAGGGTTTGGTTTGGTTTTATATAAGATATGATTTGCTCTTCTATGTGTGATCTACCATACTTTCGTCTTTGTCTAATCTTATAGTTTTTGGCATAAGGTTTCTTCTAGAAAAGCTTTATATTTTATAAGGCACAATAAGAATTGTTGAAGTGTATTTAGGGGGAGTTTGGAAAATGTTTTTTTATTTGTTTGAAATTTGATAAAGTCTTTTCATTACATCCATTTTTTGCAAATCTTGTGATCATCGCATTCCGCAAGACAAGATCTATTTGTGGCATTCTGTTATACATTTCACGTGCCTTGTTTGTGCTTCCACATTTTTCATAAATATGTTCAAGAGCATTTCCAACCATAATATTTGACAAAAATCCACCTTTGTTATGCTTTGATGGATGCCCATACCCTAGGAAGCGAGGATGTCGGCAAAGATTGTTGAATTTGGCTTTACACTTGCCAATTGCATTTGCTTGAAATTTTCTAAAGCTTTTTCAACAAATCCCTTTTGTGCATATCCTACAGTCATTGCAATCCATGATACCACATTTTTTTCAGGAATGTTGCCATGTTTTGTATATATGCTTTGGTCCATACCCTATTTTCAAAGCTCCCATTTTGATACAGATAGGGACGATGTTGGCAAAGGTTGTAGCATTTGACTTTACACTTGCCAATTGCATTTGCTTGAAATTTTCTAAAGCCTTTTCACCAAAATATTTAAAACCATAGAATAAATTTCAAATTTCAAAATATCTGAGTGCCTTGTAATTGTTAAAGAGTTTACAAACTCTTTTTCCAAACCCAATTTGTGATTTTATTTTATGTGTTGTAGTAGTGAGATGAACTAGCTAATTCACTGTTCTTTAAAAATTGAATGTTATTCATCCATTATGGATAAGATGTTGCATAGAACCCTTTCATTCTTGATGCAGTTTACATACAAGTAAGTAAATAAGATACATAAACTGACCTATCTTATCAACTGGAAAGTGGCTATACAGCCACATAAAAAGTAAGATATATAAGATGAACTTTCTTATGCAACTGCATAGCCACTTTTCTTCAGCTCTACCCAATATAGAACTCTACCCCACTACAGACACGTCTATTCTGGTTTCAAAATGACAGTACGGATTGACTAACACACGTGTTAGTCGCACGTTTTATACCGTCGATTTTGCAATAAACGACTGTGATTGACTAACACATCGCTATCACGCTGTACAAAAAAATCTGTTTTGAACCCAGAATAGGTTCAGCCCCCCACTACGGGGCCCTCTCTGAATCTCACATTCACTTCTGACATTTTATTTTAGCGGCATCGTAAAGCACAAAAATTAGCAACTTCCAAGATGTACTGGATGTGTTGCTTTGAGGTGCGCTCCGCGCAAAACATCGAAACCACTTAAAAGCATAATAATAAAAAGTGAGAAAATCTGGCCAACGGTACAAATCTTCTTCACACAACACAAATCCAAGTGAAATTCTTATCTTCTTCACACAACACAAATGCAAGTGAAATTCTTATCGTCTTCACACAACACAAATCCAAGTGAAATTCTTAAAGGAATCAACGGTAAGGGATTATATGGCAAGACTAGTAAGAACAAAGATGAGTGCCAGTAATTGCAAAGGTAAGATGCCTCATGCCCTTCTCATTCCATTTCCTGCGCAGGGCCACATAAATCCCATGATGCACCTCGCCCGGAAGCTTGCTTCTGATGGATTCTTCATCACCTTCCTTAACACCGAAGTCAGTCATCAAAGAATGATCAAAGCCAACAAGGATACAGACATGCATCATAAAAGCGAAAGGATCAGAATGATTTTTGTTCCTGGAGGACAGCTTCCCAAGGCATGCGGTGGGAAGTACCTTATCGAGGACATCGAATTTTTTTTTAGGGAGGTTGAAAATTGCCTCGGGCCTTCTGTAATTGACAAAGTTGTTCAGGAAATAAACGACAAAAATGAAGAGCAAAATGTCACTTGCATAATAGCAGATATCTGGACTTGCTTTGGCCTCCATACAGTGGCCAAACGCCATCATATTTTGCTGGCAGCTTTCCAAACGTCGCTCGTTTCCACCTTTGCCATCCGCTACTTCGGTTCCAAGATCGTCTCCCTAGGGCTTCTTCCTTCCGATGGTAAAAGAAATTATGTGGTTTATTTATTTAATTTGATGATACTGCTTTGGTCTAAGACGATCTGTAAATGATGTTGTTGAAGGTATTCCAAAGGAGGATACGATTCAAAAGTATCTTCCCTCTATGCCGCCGCTACACTCTGCTCATCTGCCATGGTTGTACGGAGGAGAATACTTGTTTCAGCACGGGATTCGTATGGGAAAAGAAATGGCTAATATCGAATGGATCTTGTTCAACACGTTTTACGAGCTAGAGCCTGGTGTAGCTGATGATTTGTCCAAAGAAGTGGGTGTTTATCCCATTGGTCCATTGATTTCTCCTGAGTTTCTGGACGGTGACAGAAACATGTCGACCATGGCTACCCCAAGCTTTTGGGAAAATGACATGGAATGTTTGGAGTGGTTAGAAAACCAGAGTGAGCAATCTGTGATCTATGTGTCTTTTGGGAGTGTGGCTATGTTGAATAACCGGCAAGTGGAAGAGCTTGCTCTGGGGCTGGAGGCTACCCAGAGACCATTTCTTTGGGTTGTACGCTCGGATCTAACGGATGGGGCTACCGCCGTCTTGCCTGCGGGGTTCTTGGATCGGGTTAGAGATAGAGGGTGCATAGTGTCTTGGGCTCCACAGTTAGGGGTGTTGTCCCATCCTTCCATAGCTTGTTTTGTGACCCACTGTGGATGGAACTCTGTACAAGAGAGCATCACAATGGGAGTTCCGATGCTCTGTTGGCCTTATTTCGCTGACCAGTTCATTAACAGCACATATGTTGTACATGTTTGGAAGGTGGGGCTGCCTTTGAAAGCCAATAACGATGGGTTAATAGAGAAAGAGGAGTTCAGAAGAGCGATCGAAAGATTAGTAGCTACAGAAGAAGGCATGACAATCAGGGAAGAAACGAAGAAATGGAACGGTATAGCGAAGAATACGGTGAAAGAAGGTGGGTTATCTTTTACTAAGTATACTCTATTCGTCAATGCAATGATGAAATTTGTGAAAAGCTAAATTATTGCATTCATAGACTCCATAGAAAAGGAATGTGGATGAGCCGGAAAGCAATTACGAGACAATTTTTAGTTGTAATTTGAATCGCCCATTTTCTATACAACTCTTGGTCTTAGTTTCATTAGCCGATAGGCTACATATAGTGTGAAGTTTTAGGTAAAACCTGTCTCACGCCGGTATACGGTCTTTTTCATGCTGGACACAGTTTTTAGTTTACACGATACTGGTATACAGTTTGACGATTGATGATGATTTGTTTTAAGTAACCTATCCCGTGGCTAGTAAGTCTCACGCTGGCAAACTGCAAATCTTTATCAAGAAACTGCGAATTTCCACCACAAAACTGTTTCAAGTAATGTAGAATTTTCCACCACAAAACTGTTTCAAGTAAATGTAGAATGTTTTGGTAGGTTTCGTTCACGGCTGGCAGTCACTACTGAAATAAGTCAAATGTCATTTCAATTTATCGTTCATATCAAATATCAGATTTGTTTTGAATGCATTTTATTACAGATGTCAAATGCATTTATACTTTACTATGATCGTCACCGCCATGGCTGTCTATAAACGTAATGAATTGTGTCGAGTAAATACAAACAATTTCCAGCAGATGACACACTGAATGGTATACAAATTTTTGCAATATTTCACTGTTTCGTTGTTTATTGTTTAATTTTTATATAACATAATTCTAATAACGGTCATTTTATTGTCATATTAACTTCTAATATTGATCTCCAATAGTCTTGCAGTGAAAACACTATTAATAAATTTGTTTTGTATCAATAGTCAATCATTTTTTATAATTTTTTGTTCATAATTGACCCATTTGTGCACCACTATTGGAACATGTGTACACCACTATTAGGACATTTGTCAACAAGTACTAGCGATTTTGAGTACACTTTGAAATGTGTACTTTTTGACCTTTGTGCGCATAACTGATCCCACAAGATGCATTGTTACTACCCATAAACCAGATCGATAGCTATACCGTTTGAGATTTGTGAATGTGTGAATTAACTATAACGACTACTGATGCTCTTCCCCTAAAAGTTTTTGTTTTGCTGCTATTTTACTTCTGTAGATAATTCACCATATCATTATTACCATGGACAAGAATTATCTTAAAATTATTTTTCACCCAAAGAATCTAACATTTGGCCCCCCTTCGCTGTTTTGTTCTTCCTTTTTTTCAAGATCAATGGGTGTCCCCTGTTTCCGCAGAGTATTTGCAGACTGTAATCGATAAATTAAAGAGTTCCACCAACTGGATGATCTTCAATCCGCTGCAAGATCCCTATACGCGTCTGTTCTAGGATTTGATACCCTGTTTGCCTTAACCCCTAAGATTTTTTGTCTTTGGTTTTTTTTGTTTACTTTGTCTTTGAAAAATCTTCTTGCTGTCCCAAGGGTGAAATTCCATTGCCCACGAAAAACTTAAAAATTGACGTTATTTGCAGAAAATCCTGTGCAATCTATACCATTGTTGAGACTACAATGTATTGAGGGTGCCAATCTCTTAAATCTGCATACTCATCCTTTGCGCCTCTTATCACTCTGTTCTTTCTCTGCTCTCTTGTCCTCAACTGCGTAGATCCTTTCTAATTTATTTTACAATCTGCGCAGCTCACTCCTCTTAACTGCTACCTATACACGGCCCTTCCTAGCCGATGCATCCACACTTTTTCGATGTCCTCCTTCGAAAACTTATGTATTCTACCATTGTTGCCATCATTTCGTATTTCTCTGTTGATGGCCTTTTCATATTCTTTTATGCTGACTTTTCCTTTCCTAAAATGCGCAATGTCTTTTCACATTCTCTGATTTGGAATACCATGTGACTTCGAACCCACCTTGGCGTTTTCATCAATAGCTCATTGTTCTATTAACTTGCCATTCGGTTGGATTCGAATCAAATTTATATAACAATTAATTATTTTCCAGGCTAGAGGGCTTTTCGACTTGCCAGTTTGCTATTTGATGGAATATGTATGGGCTTCAATCAACCCCTGCTACGGTTGATTCTATCACTATTAGCTTTTGAAATTTGTTTCCTGAATTGTTTCCTTGGAGGCAAGACAACGGCAGTCACATTTTCACATAGGTTTTATTTATTTTTATGGATTTCCACACGGTTGGAAAAGATGCTGACAAAGGTTGCTAATTGCATTTGCTTGAAAATAACTAAAGCCTTTTCAACAAATTCATTTTGTGCATGTCCTCACAGTCATTGCAATCCGTGAGACACCATTTCATTGAGGCATTCTGTCAAACAGTTCACCGTGCCCTGTATGTGCTTCCACATTTGCATACCTGAGCAGTTGCAACTACAACATCTGACAGAATCTTATCCTTTATGATTTGATGGATGTTCATGCCCTAAACCAAAGCTTAATCGGTCGACCATCAGAGGTCACATTTAACTTGTTTATCACAGCTAATTGAAAAGATAATTGGAGCCGATAATATGGAGAGAAACTTGCAATGTCTCCTTTGAAATATAATTTAATAATTAATGACAATAATAAAATTTAAATACAAAATAATTTCGTTCCATCAAAATTCATAATATTAAAGATTGTTACCACAGATTTGTATAATCACGAGGGGATTAATTCCTTAGATATCATTTTCAGGGCATACTGATAAAAAATCCAGTTGCTTATTCCTGTACAAAAAATATTAACTTTTTTCTGTATCATTACATTTGGTTCATTCCCCTCCCAAAAGGGTTTTGTTCCTAGTAGACAGATTCTTGATGCGGTCATATCTACTCATGAGATTATCCACTCCATGGATAAGTGTCATCAGTCGGGGATGGTTCCAAGGCTTATGACAAGGTCAACTGGAACTTCCTATTCAAAGTCCTCAAAGCTATGGGGTTTGGAGACAAACTCATCAAACTTATTGGGGAATGCATATCTATTGTCACCTACGTTGTGCTGCTAAACAAGAACCCCTTGAAGAAGTTCGGGTCCTCCAGAGGGTTGCGGCAAGGGGATCCTCTATCCCCTTACCTCTTCACCATCCTTGTTGAAGTGTTGGCCTCTAACTTGAACTCTTTGGTTCGCAGGGGCGCCCTTCGAGGCATCAAACTTGCCTCTACGACGCCCCCCAATGTTCTACAACAGTTTGTTGACGATACGATCTTTTTTGGTATCTCCTTTGTCTGGGAAACTAAAGCTTGGAAATCCTTTCCCAACGCTTATGCTCTGGCTTCTGGCCAACACATTAACTATGAAAAGAGCAATATTTACTTCTTTCACACTAATGCCCAACTCCAAGATAAAGTCTGCAGAATCCTTTGTTGTCAAAGGGCCTCCCTCCCTGGCACCTACCTAGGCCTCCCCTTGATTGTTAAAGATGTCTCTAATTCCTTCTGGATCTCTATCCTTGAAAGAATGCAGAAAAAGATGGCTGGTTGGAAAGGTAGATTCCTGAGTAGTGCTGGGAAATTGCAGTTGTTTTCCTCCTCCCTCCAGGGGATCCATGTGTACTTTCTCTCCCTATTCAAGATATTTGTGGCTATGGCAGCTAAGTTGGAAAACATTCAAAAGACTTTCCTCTGGACGGGAATGGAAGAAAAGAAGAGGCTCGCCTTGGTAGGCTGGGACAAAGTCTGTCTTCCCAAGGCCATGGGAGGCTTGGGAACCTGTAAGATCTCAAGGTTTAATAAGGTCCTTATGACTAAAATTGCCTGGAAGCTTCTGAACAAGGATACGAATTGGAGTAGGATCATCAAGGCTAAGTACCTGGGTAATGCATACTTTTCCTTTGTCTTGAAAGAGGAGGGTCTTCCCAAGGGTTCCAAAATTTGGAATAACATCTTGAGCTGTATGGACTCTTTATCTCATGGTTTGAGGTGGCTTATTGGAAATGGCAAGAATATTCTCTTCTGGGAACATTGTTGGTTAGGAGAGAGACCCCTTGCTTCTTCCCCCTCCCTGAGACGGTTACAAGATGCCACCAAAGGTTTCTTTGGTGAAAGGGTCAGTTACTACTTCAGCAATTGCACTTGGAGGGCCTTGGAGGATTGCTGCATTAACCTTCCCTTCCTCCTCCCTGCTGCTAGAGAGCTCCAGAAGCTCTTGGTCAGTATATTCCTCCCCCTATTTCCTAGGGAGGATAGACTTATTTGGAAGTGTGACCCCTCTGGAGACTTCTCTGTCAGAACTGCCTACACCAACTTACTTAGAGAACCTGTTTACTCCTCTATCTGGAAAGAGGTCTAGAACCCCCAACTCCTCCCCAAGGTTATTTTTTTTTGGTGGACTGCTCTCCTCAACAAAATTTTGACCCAAGACAACTTGGTCAAGAGGGAATTCCATTTCCCTAACAGATGCATCCTCTGCAAAAATGATGAAGAAAGCCCTGCCCATCTCTTCCTCCACTGTGTCTTCACTCGGGAGCTATGGGGGATGGTCTATAGTAAGCTTAATATCTGTTGGGTTATGAATGATAATTTCTTAAATCTGTCTCAGGAGTTTCAGGGCCCCTCTTCCAACCCCCTTATCCAACAACCGTGGAAGCAGACCCCCCCTCACGTGAGCTGGTGTATCTGGAAGGAACTGAATGACAAGATATTTAGAGACAAAGAGACCTCAGTGGAAACGGTGTTTGCTCGATTCCTTAATTTGATTCTTGAGAATATCTCTGTTACTAAAACCCGGATAGCGTCCAAGCCCCCCTCTACCTGGGGCTGGGGAATTGCTAGATGCTGGAACCTTCCCCCCTCGGTCTCTCTTGTTAACTTCTCTAAGAGACTTCTAAGACAAAGCATGGTCTGGTTCCCCCGGGCTACAAATTTTAAACTCAATTTTGATGGGGCTGCCAGGGGGGGCTAGCTACTGGTGGAGGGGTGATTAGATCCCATCTAGGGACCCTTGTTGCTTCTTATGCGGGTAACTTAAATGGGCATTCCTCTAATCAGGTTGAAGCGATGGCCTTATCCGGGGGAATCCACATTGCCCTCTCCATGGGAATCAGGATTATGGACATTGAGGGGGACTCCATGCTTATCATTGATGTTGTCAAAGGGCGAAACAAGTTTAATTGGAAAATTAAGGGAACCATCAGGGATACCTTGAGGTTCATCTCCGGGTTTGACTCATTTAGAATTATGCATATCTACAGGGAAGACAACCGTGTGGCAGATGCCATGGCAACCATTGGCCTAAACCTCCACGGGCTGAGATGTTGGAGGAATCACTACTTCCTCCCAGACCATGTTAACTTCCTCCTCCAGGAAGAGAAATACAAAATCTCCACTAATGATTGAGTGGCTGCCAAGTGCTTCCCTTACCCTCCTCTCTTCCCTCGAGGCAGTCTGGAGATGGTGGTTTCATAATTCAAATAATGGGAATATTCTTTCGATCCCTTCTGATGTGGTGGTGACTTGTTCGACCAAGTTGGCGATGACGCACACGTTGTTGTGCTGGCATTTCACTTGGGCTTGCAGAGCCATGATGATGTACAACTGGATTGGAAACGTATTGGTTGTCGTCGGTATTTGTTGGCTCTTAATGCCTCGTAACCAGGAAATCATTTCTAAAAGTGACTTCATTTTTTCCCATGCGCCTAACTTCATTTTTCATTTATTGACGTCGGGCTCCCACACTTTCCATTTTCTCTTTCTGGCTTGCTTCTCGAAGGGTCTCTACAACTTTCTATGTTTCATGACTAGAGAAGCTTTGTTGGCGGAAGATATGGGGGGCGACAGAGTTAGATATGAACCAGATAATCCAGATGATTTTAAAAATGACCCCTTGGTCTGGAACTTTTGTGTTGAAGGTGGGGTTGTTGATTTTCTAGATTGCCTGAAGGGCCATGATGAGCAGGTCTTGGCTGCTTTCGCCTCCTCCTGATCTGGGAGGCAGGTCTCGGTTGGCGGCATTGCCTTTGATGTCTCTGAGGAGACTATTGCCTAAGCTACGAAGCTGACCCTTGATGGCCGTTGCTGGAAGCGTACCAGTCATGTTGCAAATAGTGAAGGTTTGAAACAGTTCTTCTGTAACCGCGAAGAACCCATCAAGCTGCAGGGTGGGTTTTCTCGAGAGGAGCTCAAGCACCTGTGGAACATGATCTACCTCATGATCATGAAGTACTTCATTCTCGAAGGCAAGTATAAGGTATTCTACTACTACCATTTGCCCCTCCTCAATCACTTATGTAACAATGATTTGCTTTGTCAACCGTTTTATTTACCACACTCTTTAGAGAGCTCTATTAAAGACACTATGGACCCCAAGCATTGGGATAAGCCTCCCTTCCTCCTCCACTAGGGCCTTGTTTATAGGTTGTATAAATTCCATGAGGCTCTCTACCCCCCTGGAATCTTTCGCTCTCTCAACCCCCCATGCCGACTCCCCAGTAGCTCGCGGCCCTGTCTATGGCTTTCCCTAGATTCTTCCAATATCCCCATGAGGGTTTTGCTACGACCACCATATCCATGCCTGCTTATGCCTCGGTTGTTTCCTTATCGACGGTCTCCCCTAGTTTAACTCTTCCTGCCTCTCCCAGTGCTTCTCGCTCCCTGCCCAAGGGCAAAAGCAAAACCCCCGCTAAATGCAAATGCATTGTTTATGATGACAATTCTTCCTCTGAGGACGCTGAGAATGACAACCCCTTCCCGGATTCCGAGGTTAAAAGGAGATCCTCTAGACTTGCTTCCAAAGGCCACAGAAAGAAGACCCCGGTGATCGAGAATCTGGACTCTGAGGAGGACCCCATTGGGGACAAGGAGGAGAGCCCTAATACCACTATGGGGCCCCTGATGGGGATGTTGTGGATGTTAATGTGACTAGGGACCCCATGGTCCTGACCATTGTTGGCGTTGTCGACATGAGTATCTCTGAAATGAAAACCCAGGACCTCATTGATGATAAGGATACGACCCCTATGAACACATACACTAAGGGTCTTATGGGCGTGGAAATCCCTGATAGAAAAGCTCTGGAATCTGGTAATTTGGATTCAGATCTTAATATGGTTGAATAGGTGATGCATTATGTCCCCTTGATGGGTCTGGTTAATGATAGTGATAACTCCCTTGCTGGAAGCGTGCCCAAAGAGACTGAAGAAACTATGGATGACTTAGTTGCTGAGAACCCCCAGGAGGTCCCTACTCTCCGACAAATGAAAAATTTGAGCACAGATGTGTTGGACATCATGCAGAGAATTGAAAACCTCGGCCCTATTCTTGATCTGCAGACTATCAAGGAGGATGTCAATCAACTCGGGAACAAGATGGAGGCTTGGGAAGCCCAAATGGTGGGCCTGAACAAATTCCATGTGCAGGTTTTACATAGTTCCGCGCTCACCCTCTCTCTACTGAGGGAAAGCTATGTAGACACTAAGGAGGAAAAGCAGGGGGCTAGGGACCTCTACAAGTTTATTTCTAACGAATGGAACATTGCTATGGATGCCACTGGGGTGCGCAAGGCACCCCTGTAGTTTGTTTTTATTTTCTGCTGTTGTTTCTGATTTCTAAAGACTTGGTTCCTTTTTGCTGATAGTTGTTGTTAATTGTTGTTTCTGCGCTATGATCTTTAATAGTTTTGCTATGTAAAGGGTCAGTGCCTTTGTTCTCATTGCTTTTTTAATAAAAAACGCATGATTCATTCAAGCGTTGTTGAATCTTTGAAAGAGTTTTTCATAGTTTAAATTTTTTCTTTAATATCATCATTACGCTAGGATATATTCATAATGAACACGAGTTTAATGCAGAAGCATTAGTCCATAATTTATTGCACTACAATGCAGATTTAGTCAGAGTTAAATTATTATTTTTTGGGGGCGATATAGTCCTCTAACTTGATAATTTAACTCTTAATTTAGATGAATTTCCATGACTGTGTCCTTATGTTATCATGTCATCGTTGGATGGGATTTCATTTTATCTGAAAAACGGTTTGCAAAGTTAATGTGAGTATCAACTACTCTTCCCACGCATTCACATTATTAATTACTTCCACTTGTATTTGCTCGTTACAATTTAATTGAAGGTATTGTTACAAGATTTTCACTCATTTGTAATAAGTTTGATTAATTTGTGATCTTTATTATTGATAAAATAATAAATTTAGGTCTGGCGAAGTATTGTGCAGATATGTAGAATTTTGAAGTACTTCAATGCAAATAATCATTCATTTGGTGGTTGGAAAAGAAACTTAAGTCTTATGAACTTTCATACAAATAATTTAATTTATCTTTGATTAACATTCATTTTGGTAGTTAATAATTTAATTTAACTATCATTCTTTTATACACATAATTTAATTTGTCGTTGAATAAATTTCATTTTTTAGTTGATTATGTATCTTAAATATTGATATTGGCTATTTTTTCCACTTTCAAAAGAAAAATGCATGCCAATTAATACTATGGATAAGGAAACACTCATTACATTAAAATTGCATTTTAAAATTACTTGAACAATGCATAAAGGCCAACAAATCATGTTAACAACATAAATGTGGTTTCAACCATAGCTTGTGAATGGGTCTCCTAGGGAGGTACTAGAAATTATGTACACAATTGGCTCTAAACCATCTAATTTACTTACGTACTTAGTAGTATGATATGATAATTATAAAAGCCTAGCTAGGAACTAGGATGAACCAAAAATTATACCTATAACACCCATATCTCTAGGTAATTATAAACAAATACAACTATTCATGGTATGAGCAATTAGCATACATAAAATTCAAGGACAAATGCTCAATAAAGCAACAATTGAAAATAATGAAAAAGATTTAACTTTCAGAGCTATATCTAGAGTCAAATTAGTAAATAATCTTAGAATAGAAACACCGTTATCTTTTGATTGATATTCAAGAATGAAAAAAATCCATAAACAAATATCGAGGAGGAAGAAGAGTCCTTACTACATCTTTTGCCATTATAATGAGTACATGTACACAATTTCCAATACAACATTCTTTAGATAAACTTTCAATTTATTCTTTTTTTTTAATACAATATTTATAGTATATTCTTTATGGAAGGAAACTCAAACTTAATATATTCACAACTTCATGTTGTACATGTGCATGTCTTGATATTCATATATCACTGCATCAAGCAGTTTTTCTATGGTACCAATATTATATTCTCACCAATAATTCCTTTTCTTAACACAAACTTTTAATTTTTTTACAATTTTTACTTTTTATGTAAGACCTACCATGTGTTTATGATACAAATCCACTAACTTATTTTTTTAATACGTAGGAGTGAAATAAATGAACAACCATAAAGAATTATCTAGGGTCATCTTATACAAGCATACATAATCATAGACTACAAAATCCTTAAATTTGATATTGTTACAAATCTTTCCTTCATCTCACTATAAGAAAATGTGTAATATAAATATTTTGCACATGTTGAAGATTGTATCACAAAATTATAAGACAATAAAAAATACACTTTGTTAATATGTTAATGATATATTAATATTTTATATTAGTTAGTTAGTCAATAGGCTATATTGTGTGGGGTTTTCACCCAAACCCGAGTCTAGTAATGATAAGGTGAGCAATAATTTTCTATTTTAGATGCTTATGAACGAGAATTGATTTTCTAAATAATAGAATACTGAAAGTTTGATTCTTTTTTCTTTTCAGAGCACTTCTTTATACTATATTGGGATTGTGGAAATGGGTTAGTGCAGGATCAAGGGGGGCCAAAAAGTGGCGATGTGAAAAAAATAGCCTTCCTCACTCGCCTAAAAACGCGAAAATCCGTGTTGACTTTTTGCTTGGCCTGGGTGTCAGTACACCTTGGCCTGGTAATTACCTATGCAAATCGGATATCAGATATCCGATTTTTATTTGTAATTTTAATTTAAAATATATATTATATGTTATGTATTATATAATACGTATTATATTATATATAATATAATATAATATTATATTATATTATATTGTATTATAATATAATATTATATTATATAATATAATATTGTATTATATTATATATTATATAATATAATATTGTATTATATTATATATTATATAATATTATATATTATATAATATTGTATTATATTATATATAATATAATATAATATAATATATAATATAATATAATATATAATATAATATAATATAATATTATATTAAATTATATTATAATATATATAATATAATACAATACGTATTATATAATATAATAATATATTATATAATATATTATTATATTATATAATATATTATTATATTATATATGTTATTTAAAAATAATTTAAGTGTTGAAATCGGATATCCGATAAAATCGGATATCCGATTTTCTGAGACTTTTATATTTAGACAGCGACAGTCCCGTGAGTCATTTTTAACTCACGGGTCGCGCGAATTTGTCAAAATCCGATATCCGCTCCATCCGATATCCGGTTTTTTGACAAAAAATTGCTAAAAAATTGATTTAGAGGTAAGAATTTTGTCATTTTGAATCATTTTCATTCATTTTTTGTATTTTTTGTGAATGTTTATTTGATTTTTCATTGAAAATATGGTTTTTTTCATGAAAACTAGGTTTTTTTAAAATCAAATACCTAATTGTTTAAATTTGTTAACTAAATTTAATTGTTTACATTCAATTAGGTTAAAAATGGGAGATAACAATGAAAACACTGACCAACCACAACTGCAACAACCAAACCCTCATTTGCCAAACCCCCCCTCAATTCAAGATTTGATTGCACAAAATTTGAATGAATTGAGGGGGATTGCAGAAGTATATCGTAGGATCCCTCGTCTAAACCCATTGTTTGATCCTCTCACGTCGATCGTAAAAAGTATGGAAACCATGACTGAGGAGCACGATGCTGCCCTTTTGTGGCGAGATTCTATGAAGGAAAAATATGCAGATGGCTTGTCGTATAAGGATATCAAGGATCTTGAGATATCCAAAGCCGAAATCGCCTCATTGTTTGTCAATCCCCGTACTGGTCAGCCTGTAGATCCCAAAAAAACAAAACTTTCTATCAAATGGTGCACAAATGATGGGATTGTGAAAAACTTTTGGAATCGTTGGTGGATGGTTTTCGACAAACCACCCAACAACAATCTTGATATCCCCTTCTATTTCATAAAAAAATTGTATGTTGAGTTTGTTTTACAGAAACATGTGAACTACTTTGACATCCAACCTTTCCAAGGTGTAGGTTTAGGTATGCCCCAAAATAGACCTGGGGCAGTCAGAGTAGTCCAGGGCCCATATGTCCCCCCTCCTCCTGTTGATCCCCCACCTGTAGTTCAGCATCCTGATATCATTTGTGAGGCGGCTTCACGAACCATATCGGCTATTCACTCTTTGAGTATCCTTTTGGTTCCTCAAGCTGCGTCAGTAGCTCAGCCTACTTTTGATGGTAGCGGTGCATTGGGTGGTGCTGACACGTCATCCTCGGCTCCACACATATGCATGCCACATAGTTGTGTCACGTGTGGGCACGTATGCTTGGGTCCAGTTGGACAACCCGTTGATCCTGTTGTGGATAGTGCAGATTACGAGGTGCATGAGATGCATGATGCACCAGAGATTATTACACAGACTGGAGGATACCCTAGGGAGTCCTCACATGCTAGAGGCGAGGAGGCACCATCATCATACATTGATGATGTATTGGTAAGATTTGTGTTTTCACAGTTCATGTTATATTTTAATTAAATATTTATAAATTAGATAATATTAAGTACTAATTTTTATTTACATGGTCTATTTAAAAGTTGATGACCGAGGATGAGTTGAGACAGATTCAGGAGGGCACCTTGTCGGCCATTTCATTTGGCGTCGATAGCTTGACGGTACATATATTATTGCACCTAGTCATTTGTATTTTATTGTACATACATGCTCATCATTTATATTTGTATTAATTAGATTATGTAGTAACTTGCATGTATATCTTATTTTACTCTTGTAGGGCACAAGCAGCATGAGTGCGGTGCAGTGTGATCTAGGATCTGGTAGTGCAATTGGAGACAAGGGAAAGGTAATTGAATGCAAATATGATTGAATGAATATTTTAAATAACTTATAGTGATTATACATGTCTAGACATAGATTGATAGTTTCATATACTTGTTGTGTATATATACAGAGAATCCTTGGCTTCACATCCTTGATGACTACACCCAGTATACCTGAAGAAGAAGAAGAAGAGATGCCTCGAGTAGATGTGTGTTTATTTTATTTTTTGATTAGTAGATATAATTTGTTATTATCAGTGACAATTATATGCTAACTTGTATCAATGTCATGTTTCTAAACATATGTAGGTTGTTTATGAAAATATTCAAAACATACCTCCTCTACCGAAGACATACATCAAGAGTCCTGCAAAGCTGAAGAGAAAACGTGGAGATGAGGTAAACATGAATAGTTCAATTAAATAGTTCATTTTTATGTTAACTTTTCGAATGTGAATTATATAATATAACTAATATTAATCGTGGTTTATTTTTCTTGTGTAGGATCCTTTAGAGCCGAGCAGTGCGGTGAAGAGGATCGATTTTGATGATCCATCAGCAGCTTAGGATGTTATAGATAGTTCTGGGATGCTTACATGTCTAGTTGGCATATATATTTTGTATATGGACATACATTCACGTATTTAGACATACATTTTGTTTCAGTTGGTGTTTATGCCATATTTGTGTATGGACATACATTTGTAATCATTCGACATTTTTATATATACAGAAGTTGATATTCGATCATATAAATTGTTGCTCATCTGTGGGTGGTGTTATCATGGAAATCTTTAATCTTCATTCCAATAATTAACAATGGTTAATAATGGCTATTTAATGAACAATACAATTCATTTCATTTCATCGTAAGTGTTGTTTTTATAATGAACAATATAATTCATTTAATGAACAATACAATACAATTTATTTAATGAACAATACAATTCATTTAATCAACAATACAATAAAATTCATTCAATGAACAATACAATTCATAAACAATACAATTCATTTAATGAACAATACCCTACGCATGCTCCTGTTTTGCCCCCCCACTCGATCGAACGCTCGAGGTCATACCCTACCGACGTCGTCCCTTGAGCGCCCTAAGTGCTCAAAATTGTCAAACTTTGATGGGCCCTAACATGGAATCTGTGGCACCTGCGAACGATCCGTTTGAACCTACGGGGCCATGAGAGTTGTCCCTACAAAAGCCTATCTCGGTTTTTCAAGTTTCCCTACGGTTTTATTAGGGCAGCAATTTTTCGGTTGGCAAAAAATCGTCAGTCTCACTCAATGGAATGTTGTCGCGTGGCCAATTTCTCATTCAGCTCATCGCGATGACGAACCGTCAGCTCCAACATGTCCAGTTAGGCATAATTACCCTACGCATGCTCCTGTTTTTCCCCCCCACTCGATCAAACGCTCGAGGTCATACCCTACCGGTGTCGTCCCTTGAGCGCCCTAAGTGCTCAAAATTGTCAAACTTTGATGGGCCCTAACTCGGAATCTGTGGCACCTGCGAATGATCCGTTTGAACCTACGGGGCCATGAGAGGGGTCCCTACAAAAGCCTATCTCGGTATTTCAAGTTTCCCTACGGTTTTATTAAGGCAGCAATTTTTCGGTTGGCAAAAAAATCATCAGTCTCCCTCAATGGAATGTTGTCGCCTGGTCAATTTCTTGTTCAGCTCATCGCGATGACAAACTGTCGGCTCTGACATGTCTAGTTAGGCATAATTACCCTACTCATGCTCCTGTTTTGCCTCCCCACTCAATCGAACGCTCGGGGTCATACCCTACCGGCGTCGTCCCTTGAGCGCCCTAAGTGCTCAAAATTGTCAAACTTTGACGGGCCTTAACTCGGAATCTGTGGCACCTGCAAATGATCAGTTTTAACCTACGGGGCCACAAGAGGGGTCCCTACAAAAGCCTATCTCAGTATTTCAATTTGCCCTACGGTTTTATTAGGGCAGCAATTTTTCGGTTGGCGAAAAAATCGTCAGTCTCACTCAATGGATGTTGTCGCCTGGTCGATTTCTCATTCAGCTCGTCGCGATGACGAACCGTCGGCTCTGACATGTCCAGTTAGGCATAATTACCCTACGCATGCTCCTATTTTTCCCCCCCACTCGATTGAACGCTCGGGGTCATACCCTACCGGCGTCGTCCCTTGAGCGCCCTAAGTGCTCAAAATTGTCAAACTTTGACGGGCCCTAACTCGGAATCTGTGGCACCTGCGAATGATCTGTTTGAACCTACAGGGCCACGAGAGGGGTCCCTACAAAAGCCTATCTCGGTATTTCAAGTTGCCCTACGGTTTTATTAGGGCAGCAATTTTTCGGTTGGCGAAAAAATCGTCAGTCTCACTCAATGGAATGTTGTCGCCTGGTCGATTTCTCGTTCATCTCGTCGTGATGACGAACCGTTGGCTCCGACATGTCCAGTTAGGCATAATTACCCTACGCATGCTCCTGCTTTGCACCCCCCCCCCCCCCCCACTCGATCCGACGCTCGGGGTCATACCCTACACATGTGACATCCATGAAGGGATATGAAGGGATATTTTGTAAACAATCAGAAACCTTTAATGATAATCAAGTTGAAGCCTTGAGATTTATGCAATATGGTTCAAGTCCAAAACTGTACCCTGAGAGAATTTTGATTTTACTTATGTCTTGTGTATTATAATAAAGACCAATTTGCCAATGTGACATCTTCATATGAGAGAAAAGCTTCATTTTATCTCAATACAGTTGTACCTGTTTCATTATTAGAAAAAATAAATATACAAAGATCTGTTATTAGTATCCTCTAGACTATGGATTTGAATTGATGTTCTCAATTAGTTATTATTTGTTCAGCTTTTCTTCATAAGGCACAACCATCTGGTGGTTATCATATGAGGACAACCATCCATGACTTTCAAAGTAATTGATATTTATTCCTACACCTCACACTCACAAGATTAATAATAAAATGACATTTATGATTCATCAAATGCTGAAAAAGTCTAATCAAAGTTCAACTTCAAGATGTATACAACATATGATATTCAACTTCAAGATGCATACAACTTACCATATTCAAGCTCATGCCAACCACCACTTGGATATTGTTATATGTCGATTAAAGTACAATATATGTAATAAAACCATATAGTCTTACAAAAAAGCCATCATAGACCATCTATGTCGATTAAAGTACAATTCATTTGTAACAGGGGCACACTCACAATCTGAAGTTGCAAAGCCCTGTGGGAAGCATCAAATTAGAAATTTATTAATCTGACTCATACTACTGTCAAAAGCATCAAAGATGCTACTGCTAGAGAACACCATGCTCCATTGTGGAGAGAATATTAGGTGCATCTGATGTCAGCATCTGAAAATGAAACAATGTTATTCAATTGCCAAAATCTAACTGACTTTATTTTATAAACCATTAATAAATAAAAATAGACAAGGTTACCTGAGTGAAAGTTCGATGACCACTTTGACTAGTAGGTGTTGATGTTGAAGGCCCAACATTAACCTATTTACCTAACTATCAATGTCAAATGTTTGATTCAATAGATCATCTGTCATGACAATTTGATCCACTGCAGATGTGTCCTGGCCACATGCATTTGAATCATCTTCATGATAATAAATACAACAAGACCCACAATTTAATCTCATTAATGCACAAAGGAATATGTACCATCACCAAGAGAGGGTCTCGTCAACAACGAATGATCTAGAATGAACCTGTATTTTTAAGAATTGTTAGTCTACACATAAAATGCATGGATGAACATAACGGATTTATGATAATCACTTCAACTGAAATGCATGATAATAAATGAAAAGGTGGGATCATATACCATAAAAATACGTCCCTTCGAATTATATCAACAGAACCCACTATGTTGACGCAAAAATCGTAATGTGATACTGTTGTATATCATCAAAAAATATCTTCATGAGCATAAAGGTTATGCGATAATTATATCATAAAAAATTATCAAATAGTGTTCTCTAATAACAAAAATTGTAAAGCTCATCAAATGCATGATAATAAGTCGTGTTGCAAAAATACATCCCTTCCAATTATATCGAGTGTACTCGCTATGTGCATGCAAAAACCGTGTTGCCAAAAAAAAAACGTTCATCAATAGACCTGCATTTTGAACACATCCTTAATATACACGTAACAAACTTGAACATTAAGGTTTAATGATCATTGTTTGAAATGAAATGCATGATAAAAAAATAAGGCACCATTAAAGACCTACTACTCAAGTGTGCCTGAAGGGTCATCTCTTTGTTTAAGAGTATCTAGTATTGCTTCATGATCAGCAGTAGTCACTGTCCATAGCTCTTTGGTCTTCGGTTTTGCTTGATGCTTCAACAACTTGACATTTGTAGCTATAAGAAGGTGTGAATACATTATAATGGTTTTGTGTCTCTCATAGTCTTCAAATGCAGGTATGCCATTCTTTCTAATCATGTATGTTCGCAACCAAGTTCCCACAACAACAACTGAACCTGTAGGATATGTGAACCCATCATCATTTGTCACTGGTTGTGTTATCTTTTGTTTTCCCTGTACACATCGTGCCAACCAATATTCTGATCTCTCTTCATTCCCTTGCGGTGCAACAACTACAAAAACATGTCCTGGTTGTACAAGATCTGATAGACGATCATACTCAAGTGAGCTTTCCATGTCATCATTTGACAACGATATTGTTTGAGATAAAGGAGTTAGATAGTGGGGAACCCACGTATCAACCCACTCACTTGACTCACACTGATCCCAATCACACCGAAGACAACTCTGACAAAAACAAGCCAACGCTCGTGTCCAAATGGTCCATGTACTTGCATCTAAGCTGAGAAATGAATGCATCTTTGAAGAATCTTTAATTGTTTGACAATCCAATCTATCTCCCACTTTTCCCTCCTCAACCAACCAAAAGAATCTGCTCACTGCTGAATCAAGAGTACCTCCATGTGACAATGCTAAACTACACCAATCAACAATAGAATGTGCATCAGAGAAATTTGCACTTGAAATCCTCAATTGCTCCTTAACTAGAGCTCTCTTCAAACATGCACCTGCTCCATCATGCTCTCCCTTCCCATGCCCCGCCTCAAAAAAACACCAAATATGAGGTATACGCCTCTCCACATGCATTCTACTCAACCAATAAAACATACGCACATTTTTGAATTGACCCGTACAGTTATCTGACCATATTATATGTCGGTCAATTGCAATATCTTTCTCATGCAAGAACTCAAAAAAATTCTCGAAAGAATGTTGCACATACTCGGAGGAGTGTGATCTATCATCGCTCATATAAAAGTGATACTCCCTGATTATCTTCCTGTCCTCTTCTGTACTATCAGGAGCATGTCTATATGTAATGTGAACAAAAATAGCAATCTGGACTGAATTGTAGTACTGAGACTGTACCTCATTCTGTGGTTGCAATGTATAGTTCTCTGCAAAATCAACCACCGATACAATAGTGCCAATCGGGAAAGAGTTCTTACACATCCTGAACTGTTGATCCAACCACTGAGACCTATGGGTGTGCCTTGCATACTTGTAGAAAAGATTTTCCTTAAAATCCAAAATAAAATCAGCAATACTCACTTCTCTTGGGACTAATTCGCATCTAGAACCTTCACCTCCACTCTTCACAGTATATTTCACTGTCTCGTATCTTTTTTTCTCAACATAATTATTTCCAAACTCGTGTTCGTTGCCCTCATGAAAACATGAAACAAACTTTGACAACCCACCGCATTCTGAGCACTTCTCATTCAAACAATAATTTCTATAGAAATAGCAGCCATCATCTCTAGGGCATAAAAATAGATCTTGCAAGTCTCTTGATGATCTCGGAAATAACATTGCACCACACTCCTGCAACATCTCATTAGTATGCATCGTAGAACGAATATGACATAAAAGTTCATGGTACATTGAAAACTCCACATGGTACTTGCAACAACAGGTATTGGGAATCTTAAGAGGAACACAATAAAATGGTTTCAAAGATTCAAAGGCCCTTTGTGATATTTGCAAAGTTGGATGTAATTCACAAAAAAATTTGTACAACATTGTTTGGCTTGATTCCAAGAAATGTTTGGGATGCGGTGTGCGGTCTCGGTTGCCGATTCTTAATTTCAAAACGTCCTTTACATTGGGTGACACTCTAGAATTAGAGTGCCAAAATTGTTGAATCTCTTCCTTCACATTGTCAGTCAACTTTCTATCAACACGTGGAAGCCTCCCACCAAATACCCATGTATCTTGTTGAAGTGGATCGTCAAGTCTTTGTCTTCGTGCAAGTGCTCTATCCAAAGTTTTACGGTTTATGTTAAAATCAACACAAGTTTGTCTCATTTGATGAGCCTTCCTCTATTGATGGCTTACTAAGGAGGTTGTAATCACTCTTCGAGCGGCTCTCTTATCTCTTTCTTTGGTATTCTTTCCAATAGAATTGAGAGCGTCAAATAGATTTTTTGCAATAATAGAATTTCTCTCCGTTTTCTTGTTCATACGAATCTTCAATTTGTTTAGCAATGGTCTCATCTTTATCATCTTTAGCAATTGAACAAAGAGTTGGCATTGCTCGGTCAATGTCTTATTGCTAAAATTTTGGTTGAAAAGTTTTGTAGCCCACAACCGAACAGTTCTTGTTGACCTCTTGCCTTCAAGATTCGCAATAATGTTCTCATCGATTTCAAATAACCATTTTGGGGTTCTTGAAGGTCTTGGATTTGGAATTTGTCTTTCATCCATGAGAGGGTCTTCATTTCTAAAGTAATTAGATATTACATATGGTTCACTTGGTGAGGCAATTCCACCTTCAATGTTAAAGTTTTCCACATTTTCACCTCCTATGTCAAAATTTTCCACATGTTGAGCATTTTCATTATCACTTTCAACATTTTCAAAATTTTCAATATTTTCACTTTCAAAATCTACATTTTCATTTTCAATAACTTGTGGCACATTTTCCACATGTTGAGCATTTTCATTATCACTTTCAACATTTTCAATATTTTCACTTTCAAAATCTACATTTTCATTTTCAATAACTTGTGGCACATTTTCAGTTTCAATTTCCTCTTCAGTTGAAGTAACATTAGCAATATTTAACATACCTTGTCTTCTCCTCCTATGACATTCTCTATCTCTTTCTCTATACACTTCAACTTGGTCATTTGAAAGTTTTCTTTTGCGTTTAGACTTTCGACGATTGCTACTCCCCATTTCCCTCCACACATATGCTCCTTCGTGATTGACAATGTAAGTTTTCACTTTAAGAATCTCCCAAAAGCACTAATTTGTCTCTAGTTGTCTGCAACCCCGTGATCGTCGACAGAAAACATAGGACCCAGACTGTCGGCCCTTGGAATCAACAGAATGGCCCACAAAGCCTTTTTTTTTGGTTTTTAGTACCAAAATCGGATATCTGATAAAATCCGATATCCAGTTTTAGTACAAAAATATGTGGTCCCCAAAAAAAATTCTCGTTGCCGCCATTTACGAACTAAATTGCCACATGGCAGAAATCCGATATCCGATTAAATCGGATATCGGATTTTATTAGTCATATTTTAGAGAGAGAGAGAGAGGAGGAGGAGAGGGAGAGAGAGAGAGAGAGAGAGAGAGAGAGAGAGATATCGGATATCGGATTTTATTAGTCATATTTTAGAGAGAGAGAGAGAGAGGAGGAGGAGAGGGAGAGAGAGAGAGAGAGAGAGAGAGAGAGATATCGAATATCGGATTTTATTAGTCATATTTTAGAGAGAGAGAGAGAGAGAGAGGAGGAGGAGAGGGAGAGAGAGAGAGAGAGAGAGGAGGAGGAGAGAGGGAGAGAGAGAGAGAGAGGGAGAGAGAGAGAGACAGAGAGAGACAGAGAGAGAGACAGAGGGAGGGAGAGAGACAGAGAGAGAGAGAGGGAGAGACACAATATGACCCCTAACGACATGATTTGGTGTCTTAAGGGGTCCGATGGTGTCGTTAGGGGTCATATGGTGCCCCATGAACCCTTATGACCTCTTAGGACACCATATGACCCCTAATGACACCATATTGGGTCACTTTGGGTCATATTGTGTCCTAAGGGGTCATATTGTGTCTTAAGGGGTCCTATGGTGTCCCAAGACACCATATGACCCCTATGGACACCATATGACCCCTAACGACACCATTGGACCCCTTAAGACACCAAATCATGTCGCTAGGGGTCATATTGTGTCCTACGACCCTGTACGACACAATATGATCCCTAACGACATGATTTGGTGTCTTAAGGGGTCCTATGGTGTCATTAGGGGTCATATGGTGTCCATAGGGGTCATATAGTGTCTTGGGACACCATAGGACCCCTTAAGACACAATATGACCCCTAACGACACAATATGACCCAAAGCGACCCAATATGGTGTCATTAGGGGTCATATGGTGTCCTAAGAGGTCATAAGGGTTCATGGGACACCATATGACCCCTATGGACACCATATGACCCCTAACAACACCATAGGACCCCTTAAGACACCAAATAATATCGTTAGGGATCATATTGTGTCGTACGGGGTCGTAGGACACAATATGACCCCTAACGACATGATTTGGTGTCTAGAGGGGTCATATGGTGTCGTTAGGGGTCATATGGTGTTGTTAGGGGTCATATAGTGTCTTGGGACACCATAAGACCCCTTAAGACACAATATGACCCCTAACAACACAATATGACCCAAAGCGACCCAATATGGTGTCATTAGGGGTCATATGGTGTCCTAAGAGGTCATAAGGGTTCATGGGACACCATATGACCCCTATGGACACCATATGACCCCTAATGACACCATCGGACCCCTTAAGACACCGAATCATGTCGTTAGGGGTCATATTGTGTTCTACAACCCCGTAAGACACAATATGACCCCTAATGTTATGATTTGGTGTCTTAAGGGGTCATATGGTGTCGTTAGGGATCATATGGTGTCTTGTGACACCATAAGACCCCTTAAGACACCAAATTGTGTCGTTAGGAGTCATATTGTGTCCTACGACCCCGTAAGACACAATATGACCCCTAACGACATGATTTGGTGTCTTAAGGGGTCCTATGGTGTCATCAGGGGTCATATGGTGTCCATAGGGGTCATATGGTGTCTTGGGACACCATAGGACCCCTTAGGACACAATATGACCCCTAACGACATGATTTGGTGTCTTAAGGGATCCAATGGTGTCGTTAGGGGTCATATGGTGTCCATAGGGGTCATATGGTGTCCCATGAACCCTTATGACCTCTTAGGACACCATATGACCCCTAATGACACCATATTGGGTCGCTTTGGGTCATATTGTGTCCTAAGGGGTCATATTGTGTCTTAAGGGGTCCTATGGTGTCCCAAGACACCATATGACCCCTAACAACACCATAGGACCCCTTAAGACACCAAATCATGTCGTTAGGGGTCATATTGTGTCCTACGACCCCGTACGACACAATATGATCCCTAACGGCATGATTTGGTGTCTTAAGGGGTCCTATGGTGTCGTTAGGGGTCATATAGTGTCTTGGGACACCATAGGACCCCTTAAGACACAATATGAATCCTAACGACACAATATGACCCAAAGCGTCCCAATATGGTGTCATTAGGGGTCATATGGTGTCTTAAGGGGTCCTATGGTGTCCCAAGACACCATATGACCCCTATGGACACCATATGAACCCTAACGACGCCATAGGACCTCTTAAGACACCAAATCATATCATTAGGGATCATATTGTGTCATACAGGGTCATAGGACACAATATGACCCCTAACGACATGATTTGGTGTCTTAAGGGGGCCTATGGTGTCGTTAGGGGTCATATGGTGTCCATAGGGGTCATATGGTGTCTTGGGACACCATAGGACCCCTTAAGACACAATATCACCCCTAATGACACAATATGACCCAAAGCGACCCAATATGGTGTCATTAGGGGTCATATGGTGTCTTAAGGGGTCCTATGGTGTCCCAAGACACCATATGACCCCTATGGACACCATATGACCCCTAACGACACCATAGGACCCCTTAAGACACCAAATCATATTGTTAGGGATCATATTGTGTCATACGGGGTCGTAGGACACAATATGACCCCTAACGACATGATTTGGTGTCTTAAGGGGTCCTATGGTGTCGTTAGGGGTCATATGGTGTCCATAGGGGTCATATGGTGTCTTGGGACACCATAGGACCCCTTAAGACACAATATGACCCCTAACAACACAATATGACCCAAAGCGACCCAATATGGTGTCATTAGGGGTCATATGGTGTCTTAAGGGATCCTATGGTGTCCCAACACACCATATGACCCCTATGGACACCATATGACCCCTAACGACACCATAGGACCCCTTAAGACACTAAATAATATCGTTAGGGATCATATTGTGTCGTACGGGGTCGTAGGACACAATATGACCCCTAACGACATGATTTGGTGTCTTAAGGGGTCATATGGTGTCGTTAGGGGTCATATGGTGTCCATAGGGGTCATATGGTGTCTTGGGACACCATAGGACCCCTTAAGACACAATATGACCCCTAACGACACAATATGACCCAAAGCGACCCAATATGGTGTAATTAGGGGTCATATGGTGTCCTAAGAGGTCATAAGGGTTCATGGGACACCATATGACCCCTATGGACACCATATGACCCCTAACGACACCATCGGACCCCTTAAGACACCAAATCATGTCGCTAGGGGTCATATTGTGTCCTACAACCCCGTAAGACACAATATGACCCCTAATGTTATGATTTGGTGTCTTAAGGGGTCCTATGGTGTCATTAGGGATCATATGGTGTCTTGTGACACCATAAGACCGCTTAAGACACCAAATTGTGTCGTTAGGGGTCATATTGTGTCCTACGACCCTGTAAGACACAATATGACCCCTAACAACATGATTTGGTGTCTTAAGGGGTCCTATGGTGTCGTTAGGGGTCATATGGTGTCTTGGGACACCATAGAACCCCTTAGGACACAATATGACCCCTAACGACATGATTTGGAGTCTTAAGGGGTCCGATGGTGTTGTTAGGGGTCATATGGTGTCCATAGGGGTCATATGGTGTCCCGTGAACCCTTATGACCTCTTAGGACACCATATGACCCCTAATGACACCATATTGGGTCGCTTTGGGTCATATTGTGTCCTAGGGGTTATATTGTGTCCTAAGGGGTCCTATGGTGTCCTAAGACACCATATGACCCCTACGGACACCATGTGACCCCTAATGACACCATAGGACCCCTTAAGACACCAAATCATGTCGTTAGGGGTCATATGGTGTCCTAAGGGGTCATAGACCACAATATGACCCCTTAGGACATAATATGACCCAAAACGACCCAATATGGTGTCTATAGGGGTCATATGGTGTCCTGAGAGGTCATAAGTGTTCATGGGACACCATATCACATAACTATCATTAGGGGTCATAGTTATGGGTCGTAAGACACAATATGACCCCTAACGACATGATTTGGTGTCTTAAGGGGTCCTATGGTATCCCAAGACACCATATGACCCCTAACGACACCATAGGTCCCCTTAAGACACCAAATTGTGTCGTTAGGGGTCATATGGTCTCTCTCTCTCTCCTTCCTTCTCTCTCTCTCTCTCTCTCTCTCTCTCTCCCTCTATCTCTCTCTCTCTCTCTCTCTCTCTCTCTCTCTCTCTCTCTCTCTCTCTCCTCTCCCTCTCTCCCCCCTCTCTCTCTCTCCCTCTCCCTCTCTCTCTCTCTCTCTCTCTCTCTCTCTCTCTCTCTCTCTCTCCCTCTCTCTCTCTCTCTCTCCTTCTCTCCCTCTTTAAAATATGACTAATAAAATCCGATATCCGATTTAATCGGATATCGGATTTCTGCCATGTGGCAGTTTACTTCATAAATGGCGGCAAAGGGAAATTCATCAGGGACTGCAAATTTTTGTACTCAAATTTTCAAATTTCAAATTTCGGCTCGGGAATGCTTTGGTATTAGGCTTGGAAGTTACAAGCCTGGAAAGTCAACTGAAAAAACGTGTTTTTTAGTATTCCCTGGTTTTCCAAACTTTACACTGGTGGCTGACGACGTTTTTTGTAGCCAAAATTGATAAAACGAAAAGGGTTTTTTAAGGATGTTCCCAGCTTTCCAACAATATAAGGCTTGTCTTATTTTGACTTTAGTAAATAATTATTATTTATTTTCTAATTGAATTCTAACAATAGTCTTGATTGATATACTGATTGAAAAACACTCATAACTATGGTCAGTCAAAAGTTGGTGATACCGACAGCTGCTCCGTACGAAGTTCCCCGCAACTTTTGGGCTACAACTTGGAATGGGGGGGGTCCTATTATGTATGATATTTTTGTGTGAAATTCCCACCCCCCCTTACTCTTTAACCCTACTATTCTAATAAGTGCAACTAGGGCAGGCCATGTTACGTATAGATGGATGTTCTCATCCATCTCAATGGTCCTAACTCCCGCCCGATCAATTTCATTGTGAAAAAAAAACCAAAACATGTGTCACATCCTATGCTTCGTATACTATAGGGAAAAATTAAGAAAAATTAAATTTCATAAGGTTTTGACCAAGTTAAGGTGGTCAGATGTAGGAGTTTCTGAATTTCTGAAAAGCTGTAGTAAAAAAATCATAAATAATTATTTAATTCTTAAAAAATTTTAAAAAAATATGTGTCACATCCAGACATGAGTCTAATACTTATATTATAAATATTATAAAAAAATATTAAGATTTGATTTTGATTAGGGTGGTCAGACATACGTCTACTTCTTATTTTTTTCCTGAAATTTTAGTACCACTGCATTGAAATTTGAAATTTTCATCAAATAAGATTTTTTTTTTCCAAAAAACAACTAGTAGCTTAGAAACTACATTCAATTTTCTATATATTCTCTTCTTACATATTTTAAAAATAATGTTCACAACTTATTCAAATTTTCATGTCAAGTTGCATAACTCTGATTTTTCTGAAAATTCATTGCCACTTAAGGGCCTGTTTTGGCACACCATGATCCTGCACATACCCAAATTATAGGATCCTAAATTATTCAACACTTTGGTGATTTTGAATTTGGGTACGAAGTAGCATCATTCAATCAATGGCCTCATCCTATCCATAGAAAGTAGATATGGTGTAGCCTTAGAATGGATGCCATAATTTGTTGATCTTTTTAGTTACCTACCTTCAAATTTGTTGAATGTTTTTCTAAATACTATTCATCCTTACACAAATTTAGACATTAGAAATCAAGTTGTCTGAATTCCATCATGCCAAATTTTATTAGTTTGAAATCTCTAAACATTAAATCAAGTTTGCACTTAAATTAGTGAATATAAATGAAGAATAGTCATTTTGTGAAGTCTTAGATCTTCATTAGAGTGAGCCTTAATAACCTAGAACCTTAGTGAATCAATTGTGATATGTCATTCTATAACAAGCAATAGAGGCATGGTAATTGTTGTGGCCACTCAATGTTCCATTCCAAACGAGCATATGATTGTCTACAAAGTGTTTGTACCTTTCATATGTTCTCTTTAGCTTCACATGTGGTACAAAACAATCTACTTGTCCTATGAAAAACTTGGGTTACCTTTGTTAGTAAAGATCTTGGCTCCAACAAATGATCGTATTGCATGAAACGAGCTATTACATGATTAGGATTAGTGAAATTTTATTTCATTAGGATGTAGCATAGATCAACATGATAGGCCTTGCACTATTTCAATTTATTAATAGATTGCTCTTGTTCTATGCAACCTAGGCCATTTTGTGAGTTTCATTGAGTGAAAGGTTTATGCTAGTATGATCTATAGTTATTGTAAATTGAATGATTTCACTAGGAAGTAAGTGAGCGAAGCAAATGTGTAATAAGATACAAAGATGTATGTTTTGATTAATACAATATAATATACATTTATTCTTGTTTAATTTTTTGTTTTTCACAAGTCAATAAAATTAGTCATCAATTTTTCTCCCTAATGCCTTTGTTTTGTCATCTAACCATAAGATTCTTCTTTTATCATCCAATATAGATATAGAGCCAATCGCTATAGAAAAAGCAAATTTTTAATTATTATTATTTTTTAATAATGAATATCAAATATGTAAAACAATGACATTAGATCCCTTGCTTGAAATGTAACAAGTTTTAAGCCCATTCATTGTAGCTACTTCGAATTCAAATATATTTCCAATATTTCTTTTATCACTATATAAAAACTACAACAACTATATATAGCCCATATTGAGTTCTTTGTCACTCTTCAACCACATGTATAATTTACAATACTTTCTTGTTTTTCATTTCATTAATTTGTAATTGGCTATCAAATTACTTCAAGTCATGGTATGGATTTCTCAATTTATGTGGTAAAGATGTAGTAGAAAACTCATGGCCTTGGATGACCTACCAATCATGGTAATAAATGATCCCTATATGTTTCACCATTTCCCTCTTGGGCTTGCAACTACAATGTTATCATTCATTGGTTGGGTTATAAGTTGCATTCTCATCAAGGTATTTCATGCTACTCTTGCTCACTAAGAAATTTCAACGTGAACATCTACCTCATCTCTTGCCCAATTTTGTGTTCCCCTTGTCATTGATTGATCATTTATTTACTTCATTTTAGACAAGCCTTCCTTGGAATTTGTCTACATCTTTTTTATTATATTTTTTCTTGTCATAATTATTGCACTATTCTCACTATAAATATTTGATTCCTACCATTTTCTTATGATAAATTGGGCACATGCCAAATCAATAGTATAAATATAATTTCATTGCAAGTGAAAAAATTGAGTAGTAGAATATATTGTGCTCAAAGATGTCATTTTCAATGTGTGAATAGGGCTCAAACTCACCTTTGTCTATATCATAGGGAAATTACCATTACAATTAAAATAAGCCATAGAATGTATTGTGCTCAACGAAGTAGTTTCCATCACATGAATAGATTTCAAGCTCATATTTATTTATTTCTTTGTCTAATTCATCTACCCAACTACAAAAAAATTGTGCCTACGTTCTTGGTGTAAAATTGTTAAGTCGATAACCAAAAAAACAAAACTATTCTTTACATAAAATATTATAAATTAAATTACTTTATCTTTTATGCACATATAAAGTGTATTCTATATAAATTTCTATCGATGTAACCCTTGCACCTCCTTTTGATGCAAGTACTAGTTTCTAGAAAGTGTTATTATTGTTACTATATTGGTTTTGTGTTTTGTGTTTGTTTTTATGGGATATTATTATTTAGAAGACAATAATTAGAAATAGACTTGAAATTATAAATAAAGGTTTAGAGATTTCACAATATAAATTTAAAATGTATTCGAATTAAAATAAATAGTTTTATGTGTAATCAAATAAAAGAATTTGATGCAATTATTTGGAAACTTGTCTTCATGTCAAGCTCCTTCTATTAGTTTGTTGACTTCTCAAAACAACTAATCAAAAAAGATTGGAGAGTGTGTATGCCTAGCCTATATGTCTAGGACTAAGATATGCATGCATGTCTACCCATGTTCTCAACCTATTGCATTAAGACTATGCAAAAAGTGAAAAATAATAATTTGTTCTAAATATGATTATTACTTTAATGACATAAAATGGAATAAGAGTGATTAAAATATTGAAAATCTAACTATTGTGCATGTGTGAGTGTGCAAAACAAGATAAAATTGGCAAATGTCTATCCAACCATATTGCCACACATTAGACTATATTTATTAATTACTTAAATTCATTTAATACAACAAATTTTTTACTTCAATTAATTAATAAATATGTTCAAATGTACATTTTAGGGGTTGCATAGAAGTCATCATAAATTGGGACAAATTTGAATTATGTCAATGTTGGACACAATGTAATGGTAGTAAAAAAAATATTTAGAGAAGAAGCTTATAATTCATTATATATTGATAAAAGAAACCTATGAACGTGTAATTTATTAATGGGCTTTTAATTATCTTTTTCTTTTGTTTCTTTAAAATTAGTAATTAGAATCTGTCATAACACAATCATTTTTCAATTGATTTTTTGAGTTTTAATACCACTCTAAAGGTAAATTAAGAAGATTGGACAAGTGAAAGTCTTTGTGTTTTGATTATTTTTGCTATTGTACAAATTACTATTTTATATAAAGAATAACCACATTCATAATTAAAAAGTTGATGAATAAGGAGTAAACCGCAATGAAAACGGACGCGTCTATTCTGGCTCCAAAAGTGACCTATCGTACCAACGACATGCATCGCGGACATGTTCGAGACATGCATAGCCCATGCATACCATAGCCCATACCATGCCCATTTGGTGCAGGCGTTGGACCCACCGAAAATGACGTGGAGTTATCCTAGAGTCGGCTGTTTCAAACGTCGGGGCCCACATGAAACTACGTGGACATGCCGGAAAACGGCGGATCGTGGGTCGCGGCTTGGGCCGATGTGTTGTGCCTAACACGTACATTAAAAGCCATAGAAAACAAACATCCGACGACAAGTGTTGATGATCGCGTTCGGACGCCAAAACGGTGGGAAAAAGAGGCCGCAGGCTTCCAAACCGTGGTGGTTGTCTCGCACATGCTACTGATAGGTGGGTCCTTACTCAGTCAATCCGTCAATCACAGCCGTTCAGTGAAAACCGATGCCATAGCTCCAAAACAGACCTTTCGTACAACATGTTAGTCCGTAACAGGTTAGTCAATCGCAACCGCTAACTGCAAAATCGACGGTGTAAAATGCGAGACAAACACGCGTGTTAGTCAATCCGTACTGTCTTTTTGGGGCCAGAATAGACGCGTCCGACGCGTCCCACCATTTTCTGTGGCTCCGCGGCCTCATGTGGAAAAACACGCATGTTAGGGCTCCGCGTGTTGTGTTAGGTGGACCGTACAATCGGACCTCCCGCCATTTTCTGCTTGTTGTGGAAAAAAGGGGACAAGCATAAAGGGACAGACAGACTAATGTGCGATTAGATAAAGGACTCCAAAGCCCTAATTTGTTGTTCTAGTGTTATGTTGTTTTGAAGGCGTTTTTGAATGCTGTTATTGAAGGCATTTTTAAAGGCGTTTTTGAAGGCAAAGAAGGGTTTGAAGGAGGCAGCGAGGACTTAGTTTTGAAGGGCAGCCTGCGTTCATTTGTGAAGGTTAACAGGTATGTTGAGTTACAGTTGAAAAATTTGCATGTTTTATTGCTTTTTTGAGTAGCCGTTCTTTCAGATTTGTATACGTTGTGCGAAAATTATATTGTCTTGTTTTTGCTTTGGTTATTCTTGTTTTTCTGTAGCTTGAAATTATTCGGGTTAGGGTTAGATATAGGGCTCGACGCGTGTTTGCTGGCTCCAAAAAGCCGCTGTAAAACACGTGTTAGTATGTCTGTAGTGCCGTTTTGCTAGGTTTTTGGTGTCTGTTGGTATCTGTGTACTGCCGTTTTGGTCTGTCATTTTTGTAGTGCTTTTCGGTTATCGGCAAGACAATATTTGGTTTTTGCCGGTTCTCTGATGTAACCGTCGTTGCCTTATTAATTTAATCAGCGAGAGTAATGCCGATAGGTCCGACCTTGGATTTCCATGCGTTGTTATCGGTTTTGCCGCTTCTCCAATGGATTTCCATGCGTTGTTAGTCGCGCAATAGCCGCGGCCTTGCCGACTCCGCCGTACGCACTGAGTAACACGCGATTAACAATTAACAGTAATATTGAAATTATCTTCAAATGATTCAAATGAATATGTAGAAATACCCATATAAATTTGTAATTAATTTTACACAGGGATTTTTGTATAGTTTTTTTAATATGATTTACTATTAATTGCATAAAATAGTCTAAAATAGCAAAAAAATGTCTGTTTTGGAGCTGTGGCCGAACCCATAACCTATCGCTAACACTCTATTTTTGGTCCCTGTTTCCCTCCCGATAGCCGAAACATAGACCGATATGTCCCATCGGGTATTGGCATAGTTCAATTTATGTCCCTCGAATGCCCCGATGAGTCCACATAAATCACATCGGGTATCGGCATAAATCACCCCAAAGAACTCCTAGCCAGTCTCCATCCACCTTAATAGTCCTATCAGGACTCGACATAGGAAAAAATTGCTTAATGCACTTTTATGCTTAATGCTTCCGAGTTTGTTTTATCGGTATAGGTAATACCGATGGTTCCGCCTTCCCCATTCTCCATGTCATATAGTGTCTTAGCGACAGGTTAGTCAATCTCAACCGCGCGTTACCAACAGGTTAGACAATCGCAGAATGTTGGTCGCATTATGGACGGTGTAAAACGCACTACTAACACGCCTTAATAGTCCTATCGGGACTCGGCATAGCATACAAGTGCTTCTTCCAATCTCCCGATGAGTCCTTATGCATGTTTACTTTATCAGTATAGTTTACACTGATATCCCCACAGGAGCTTTTACCTTCATCGGGGGTCACAATACCATTTTTCCATTCCTCTCGAAGTCCCGATCAGTCTCCGATGCACTTTTATGCTTAATGCTTCACAGTTTGTTTTATCGGTATAGGTAATACCGATGGTTCCGCCTTCCCCATTCTCCATGTCATACAGTGTCTTAGTGACAGGTTAGTCAATCTCAACCGTGCATTACCGACAGGTTAGACAATCGCAGAATGTTGGTCGCATTATGGACGGTGTAAAACAGTCTACTAACACGCCTTAATAGTCCTATCGGGACTCGACATAGCATAATAATGCTTCTTCCAATCTCCCGATGAGTCCTAATGCATGTTTACTTTATCGGTATAGTTTACACTAATATCCCCGTAGGAGCTTTTATCTTCATCGGGGGTCGGAATACCATTTTTCCATTCCTCTCAAAGTCCCGATCAGTCTCCGATGCACTTCTGTGCTTAATGCTTCCGAGTTTGTTTTATCGGTATAGGTAATACCGATGGTTCCGCCTTCCCTATTCTCCATGTCACATAGTGTCTTAGTGACAGGTTAGTCAATCTCAACCGTGCATTTTCGATAGGTTAGACAATCGCAGAATGTTGGTCGCATTATGGACAATTGCAGAATGTTGGTCGCATTATGGACGGTGTAAAATGGACTATTAACACGCCTTAATAGTCCTATCGGGACTCGACATAGCATAATAGTGCTTCTTCCGATCTCCCGATGAGTCCTAATGCATGTTTACTTTATCGGTATAGTTTACACCGATATCCCCGCAGAAGCTTTTATCTTCATCGGGGGTCGGAATACAATTTTTCCATTCCTCCCGAAGTCCCGATCAGTCTCCGATGCACTTTTATGCTTAATGCTTCCGATTTTGTTTTATCGGTATAGGTAATACCGATGGATCTGCCTTCCCCATTCTCCATGTCATACAGTGTCTTAGCGACAGGTTAGTCAATCTCAACCACGCGTTACCGATAGGTTAGACAATCACAGAATGTTGGTTGCATTATGGACGGTGTAAAACGCACTACTAACACGCCTTAATAGTCCTATCGGGACTCGGCATAGCATAATAGTGCTTCTTCCGATCTCCCGATGAGTCCTTATGCATGTTTACTTTATCGGTATAGTTTACATTGATATCCCCGCAGGAGCTTTTACCTTCATCAGGGGTCAGAATACTATTTTTCCATTTCTCCTGAAGTCCCGATCAGTCTCCGACGCACTTTTATGCTTAATGCTTCGGAGTTTGTTTTATCGGTATAGGTAATACCGATGGTTCCACCTTCCCCATTCTCCATGTCATACAGTGTCTTAGCGATAGGTTAGTCAATCTCAACCACGCGTTACCGACAGGTTAGACAATCGCAGAATGTTGGTCGCATTATGGACGGTCTAAAATGCACTACTAACACGCCTTAATAGTCCTATCGGGACTCGGCATAGCATAATAGTGCTTCTTCTGATCTCCCGATGAGTCCTTATGCATGTTTACTTTATCGGTATAGTTTACACCGATATCCCCGCAGGAGCTTTTACCTTCATCGAGGGTCAGAATACCATTTTTCCATTCCTCCCGAAGTCCCGATCAGTCTCCGATGCACTTTTATGCTTAATGCTTCAGAGTTTGTTTTATCGGTATAGGTAATACTGATGGTTCCGCCTTCCCCATTCTCCATGTCATACAGTGTCTTAGCGACAGGTTAGTCAATCTCAACTGCGCGTTACCGACAGGTTAGACAATCGCAGAATGTTGGTCGCATTATGGATGGTGTTAAATGGTCTACTAACACGCCTTAATAGTCCTATCGAGACTCGACATAGCATACAAGTGCTTCTTCCAATCTCCCAATGAGTCCTAATGCATGTTTACTTTATCGATATAGTTTACACCGATATCCCCACAAGAGCTTTTATCTTCATCGGGGGTCGGAATACCATTTTTCCATTCCTCCCAAAGTCCCAATCAGTCTCTGATGCACTTTTATGCTTAATGCTTCCGAGTTTTTTTTATCGGTATAGGTAATACCGATGGTTCCGCCTTCCCCATTCTCCATGTCATCGGGGATCGATATAACTATTTTTGCACTATCCCGATATGGTAAATTTCAAAAACCCTAAACCTTCAGACAGATAGTATGGATTGACTGACACGCGTGTTAGTCTCACGTTTTACACCGTTGATTTTGCAGTTAACAGTTGCGATTGTCTAACCTCTAACTAACACGCTGTACGACAGTTCAGTTTTGGAGCTAGAATAGCCGTCCCTTCCAGAGGCAATATGGCTGAAGCTATTCTAGCTTCAAATCAGACCTTTTGGACAACGTGTTAGCGACAAGTTAGTCAATCGCAAACAGTTTATTACAAAATCAACGGTTTAACACGCATGACTAAAATGACTGTTATTTAATCCGTAGTGTTAGTCAATCGCTGCCCGTTAATCGAAGAAACTTTTGATTAGCTGTGTGCATCATATGGAAATGTGTAAGTCTAAAAAAACATCCACAGACTATTGTGCAGAAATTTAGATTGTAGAATAACATGGAACATGTGGTGGATGAACTTAGTTATTAGAAAGCACTAAAAAATTAAGGCATAGGTTGATAAAAATTGAAATAATTTATAGACGTTGTTGTTAGTCTGACATATTTGCATGTCCGTTTTGGAATAACAGGTATCTTGCTTTTGAACATGGAGGCCAACTTTTCTTCAGAAACAACCAAAACACAGGTCGCATTTTGGGGATGAATAAGCGATGAGAGGTTGATGAACCTATTTATTTATGAAGACACCTCATTCCTGTCTGCAGTGAAGTTGATCCTTGGGCTTGAGTACGTAGAAGGTGGATGGAAGTATAGAACGAATGTGGACATAGTGTCTCTGTTTATGGCATGGTGTCTCGAGCTTCGACCTGTTCTGAAAGTCAGAGAAATCATGAACAGGTGTGGGAAGAAGGAATGGCTAGGCGGAATGGAAGCCTTATTAGGATTGGCACGAGACATGGATGGCTTTGAAAGTGTGGACGAAGCATGGATTCACGTGAGTGAATTCAGTCCTCCCTTGCGACCATTCTTGCTCTGGAGTGCAACATTCGATAAAGAGGCCAGAAGAAGTGTAGCACAGGCTAGGATGTATGGTATTGTGCAATACCTTGAGGCGGTCAATGTTTGGGAAGTGTGTGTGGAGATGGGAAAATGGGGACCTTGGTCAGAATATAGAGCACTTGTGCAATGAGCAGTTCCTGCACGCACAAAATGAAGGGGTCGACCTTGTGGAAGAACAACTTAGAAGGGTCGTGTGCTGCAGTTCGGTGAAGGCTCCAACAGGGAGACAAAAATTAACCAAGTTAGGAACATGGAAGTGCTGGGCGTGGAAGAGGGCATGGTCACTGTTCATGTGGTGTAGCGAGATGGCACATACAACCCTTTTTGAAGCAAGGACTGTGTTTTTTTTTTTAAATGTTTCTGAATGTGTTATGTATGGACCGTTATGTATACCGTCCACCGACTTCGATGGTCTAGTTGGCTAGCCGTCAAGGTTTATCTTGCAGCATTTAAACATTTTCAGAATTAATATAAAATATAGCTTTACCAGACAAATAAAAACTTTGTTGACACCAACTGGTACTCTTATCTTCTCTGTTTTGAAATTGTTGTCAACATTTTATTATATATGGTGGAAAAACAAATGTTTTTTATTGTATGTGCATGAAATTGTTGTATAACATCAAATTCAAGCATTTCAATATATATGACTACAAATACAATTAAATTCTTGTAGGACAATTGAGTTTCTATTCTAGTCATTTTGGTCATTCTCAGAGCATTTTATATGCCATTTTGGTCATAACCAATACTTCATTGGTTGCCCAACCACCGATTTGCTAAAAAAATGCAAAGTTTCTCAAAAAGTTGCAAAAAGTTGTCAAGCAACAATGACAACTTTGGTCAAATGTGCATTTTTGCCTTTTATGCATTTTTACTTATACTGAACCTCCTAGCATGACTTCCTAACATTAAACCGATATGCCTAAATGCCTAATGAGGCTGTAGAAGTCTTTTTTGATCGTAATGCAAATTTATGCTTTTTTGGGCTTACAAGGGCTCATAGGCCAGATTTGACAAAAGTAGCAACCTAGGGGACAATCATCCTTGAAATGACTATCAAACACACATGTGGAGCTCTGAGTATTCCATTATTCAAACACCTAATCCAAAATATGGATCATCAGCTCAAAATGTGGAAAATGCATATAAAATGGTAAATAGTTTCCTAACCATGAAGTAGTGCGATCTGCCTTGGGCAACGAAGTCGAAGACCAATTCCCTCTGCACTTTAGACTCCACTAAACCCAGGTTTCAGAATAATACTTATCTGTCAAGGAGCTAATGCATATTAAATTAGGATCTCAAAGAATTAACAACAGAGCAGTGCCTCTATCTCAGAATATAATGATACTTTGTGGACAGATAACATTATCAACTCAAGAGACAATATGAATAATCAATATAATGGTTCAGTATGTCTCACATAAACAATAAGAAGCCAATCTCACATTTAATGTAACAGAATGTGATTCACATTACAGCATATTCTTAAACAGATTTATGAAGAGGACAAAGCATGTATCATCAACAAAGAAAGTAATCAGTACATTTGAAGTAGAAACAGTGAATCTTGTATATTAATGTCTAAGAAATGACAGTACATAGAAGCTACCCACTTGGAGATAGTTCATTGCAATTTGCTTACACAAAATGACACTTCTGCTTCCTATAAAATTTAATAATACATATGACTTTCAGTCCTTACAGCAATGATGTTCCAACACCCCCCAAAAAGAAAACTCCCTTTGTTACGCAAGATGACTCAATACAAATACAAATGGTGAAAGACAGGAATGAAAGGACACACCCTTTCATTATCTTAACAACTATGTGAACAGAAATTAAAATGCCTAACCAAGATATCAATTACATTACATAAAGTCAAACACCACACTAGGACTTTCGATCCAGCCACCGTCCACATTTTTTAATATGCCCCAAGTAGGCCAGATCCTTATATGTTGTAGCGTTGAAGATGGAATCCTTGGCTGCATTCTCAATCGCATAAAATTTTTCCAATTGATCGACCATGTCATTCATGTCAAGGACATCTGCTCTGGCGATGGCTTGGGCTGCATAAAGAATAGACTTGCACTCAGCGATCCATACAGTTTTGTCTTTGATCACACCTGCATCATCTACCAGACTGGGAACCCCATGCTCAACAATCTGCTGGCATTCATCAAATTCAGACTTCAATGCCTCTGTAACTCCCTCATGTGTAACAAGTAGACCCTACAGCTTCTTTTTTTCTTTCTCTTTGGTCGTTGCATCCTGTAATATCATGTCGAGTCTGTCTCGAATTCTAGTGTGTGAAATCATATTGTCCATGTTCCTCTGATATTCACCCCAGAATTCATTCAATGCTTTCTCCATATTGTCATACCTCCTACGTAGCAACACGCAAGCCGTATCAGCCCTAACGCTCTTCATCTATTTTTTCAACTTGTTATGTTCATAAGATAGCTTTTCAAATTTTTTCTTCCATTCGCCTCCTGAATCTGTAATTTGGGGAACAGGGTGCCCACTCCTCTTAAGGGTCTCTTCATACAAAGCCTTATACTTATTCTTCTCTGCCATCTCATGTTTCATTTGGGCCTTATTAAACTTTGAAATATTGATACCCATGTCAGCTGTGACTATAGGATCTACTTCTCCAACCTTCAAGGTCATCATGTGACCAAAAGCTTTATCTACATCAATGATTTTTGGCCTCTTATTAGGAGGATATAAGGCCCACAATAACATGTCTTCCTCCTTTGGATCATATCTTGATCCAATAAAAATATCTTGCACTCCTTGGATGTTTAACTTCATATCCTTATTATCTGAATGTAACAAAGAATCAAAAATAAATGAAGCACTCAGGTCCCATCCTGGAAACACAATTATTCCTGCATCTACTAGCAATTGCTTGCCCCTTTGCGGGGTCATAGTCTCAATTTCTCTGTCAATGTCTTCCTTCAACCTCATCATCATTTCTACTTCATTATCAGGGGTCACATTTGGCACTGCTTCCCTCAATTTCTTACCCTTGAAGTGGTACAGGAATGATTTGAATTCCCTAGACTTTATGAAGTGATCATCAGATACAAAAGAAACATGTTCTGTCATTCTTTCATCTGTCTCTGCATTTAGAGCAACAATAAGCCTATCTTCTGCCTCCAAATCCTTCTCCTTCTCAGGGGCACGGAGCTTGGAGACTACTTCATTTTCCCCTGAATCACTTTGGGCTGGTTCTCCCTCCATGTTTTCTAGTCTATGCCTTCTTTCCTCTAGCTTCTTCTCCAAGGTCTCCATAACTCCTACAAGCTCTTCCACCTCCTTATTCCTACACATGTCTTCAAATTCATCCTCCTCATGGAGGTAGTCTCCCAAATCCTGTCTTTTCCTGCTTGAATGGATGTAACCCTCAAGATCATAGTGTGCTCTAGATACATGCTGAAACAAATTGTATTCATCCACCAGCTTCCTGTCAATGGCCTCGTATGCCCTAGTTGATACAATTTTAAAATCCTGAAAGTGAAGTGTGCCAGGGAGGAAAGCTTGCTTGTGTGCTCCTTCGAAATGTTTAGCATTAGACACACTTAACTGCCTTACAATTTCCAAGAAGGCAATCCTGTCTAGTGCAGGCTTAGGGAGAACATATGGATAACCCTCAAATCCATAGCATCGAACAAAAGTGAAGTTTTGGCACGAGTACCAATCACCCCAGTTGTGATTGACCTTTGGATTTTGGTGCTCGTGAGGCCTAAGAAACTTCTTAACCTCCTCTGAAAATGATCCTTGCCGAGGCTCACCAAAGACCAAGAAAAGTGGTTTCACAAAGAACTCCTCAAATTTGAGGTAATGAGAACTATCAAACCTGTAATCCCAAAGGGAAACCCATAATTGCACTGGTTGCTCCTTTCCATCTTTCCCAATTGTATTCACATTCAATTCTTCCGGCCATAACCCTCTAAGTCTCCCATAAAATAAAATGATGTGCATTAACAGTGAGTAGTGCTTGAAGTATTTGTCTGGATTGTCTTTCAGGTTTAAGAAACCTTCATGCAATCTGTCTACCAGGTAAGAAGCGAAGTCAAATGCCCTAGGCTCATGCCTCTGCACTTCTACTGCTAGAACAAGTGGTCCAATGTTTGCCACATCAAAAGCTTCAACTCCTCCCACCTGACCACAAGCCATATATGTATATTGCAAATACTTCTTAAAAATAGTCATGTCATATGGAGGACCTTCTTTGTCTGTTAGCCTCCCCTTCTCTGCTTTATGGACAGCGAGGTTCTAGCCCTGGTATGTAGTGTCCATCTTCCTGTACTCTTCTTCCAAATCTACAAAAGACAAAGGCAATTCCGCCTCCAAATCTACTGCAAAAACTTCCTGAATCGTAGCCTTTGCAAAATGCACTAGAGTAGTCCCATCAGGCAACATAATGCATCGCTTGTTTGCATTATAATTTCTTACTAAAAGCTTCAACAAATGAATGTTCACAAACACATTGGGTACTACAAGTTTACCGAGACCCGTTTTCCATGGGTTCGAAATTGGCGTGGGGTTATCCCTGTGGAAGTAATGGAAAAGGAACAACTCGTGCCCTCACACTGTGGTGAATATATCCCCAATCCCTCTGTATCTGTCCTCTAACTGCTCGCAGATAGGCAAATTTGTCTTAGCTCTGTGTGACCTAGCTCCTGGAGATCCCATTTGGTCTATCATGTCCTGATTCAGCTTTCTACCCGATTTCTTTGTTGCGGTACTCGATACTTCGGTAGCTTTTCGCTTCCCTTTTGAGCTTGACCCCTCCATTTTTGCAAATTATTTCACTCTATACTCAATAACTCAGAAATTTTCTCAGTAAGCACTTAATATCTTTCTGCAATTACTTCGTGAGAAATGCTGCTCCCTCTGCAATACCGGCTATTTGGGACAAATTTGCTTGCAATCTTTGTAATTGATTATTGCAATATTTGACAGATTTGCTTCGTGCGGCAACGAATGTACTCAATTTCTGCATTTAATGGAAACTATGTTGTCATGGTTAGTTCTTCTCATGATGAAAACCAACGGCTAATCGGCGACACTCCCGATGATTCAAATGTTTGCCGCCGGTTGTCCGTTATTACTTTACCACTTTTTGCTTTCTGCTCGGAACAAACTACCCCGACCCACTTATCGGGTCTCGGAAAACCTATTTTTTCTTTATCCCGATGGTTTGTTTTATCGTGATGGGCATCACTTCAGTCTCCTCCTTGCCTTTTGTTTTAACGCTCCATCGGCATAGCTCTCTCCAATGCATTCGCCTTTGGTGTGGGCATAGTTTATTTTTGTCCCTCTAATACTCTAATGATCTCAATATACGAACGGACGATATCTTTCGGTTGATCCAATGGCCGACGTTGTTTCGTAAAGGAAAGATGGTCGGAGTTTATCTTTCGTGAAGCAGCGAAAGGGAAGTGGGCCCAGCGTGAGGATGACGTGGAAAGTAAAGAAGGTGCAACTTGAAAAGGATCCGACGGTCTGCGTTATTTCATTGGGCGAAATAGCATGGAGTTTATCTTTCGCGAAGTAGCGAAAGGATGGTGGGCCCGACATATAGAGTAGTCCTACTTTTTTTTTTAAAACGGCCATATCGGAGAAAAAGACCATATCCGGATAGTGCAAAAATAGTTATATCGATCCTTGATGACATGGAGAATGGGGAAGGCGGAACCATCGGTATTACCTATACCAATAAAACAAACTCTGAAGCATTAAGCATAAAAGTGCATCGGAGACATTTCGGGACTTCGGGAGGATTAGAAAAAGGCTATTCCGACCCTCGATGAAAATAAAAGCACTTGCGGGGATATCGGTGTAAATTATACCGATAAAGTAAACATGCATTAGGACTCATCGGGACATCAAAAGAAGCAATTTTTTGCTATGTCGAGTCTCGATAGGACTATTAAGGCGGATGGAGACTGGCTAGGAGTTCTTCAGGGTGATTTATGCCGATACCCGATGTGATTTATGCGGACTCATCGGGGCATTCAAGGGACATAAATTGAACTATGCCGATACCCGATGTGACATATCGGTCTATGTTTCATCTATCGGGAGCGGTCTCGGTCTGCTATACCGATACCCGATCAGTAATGAGTAACACGCGTGTTAGTCGCACGTTTTACACTGTCGATTATGCAGTTAGTGGTTGCGATTGACTAACCTATCGTGAAGCAGCGAAAGGGAAGTGGGCCCAGTGTGAGGATGACGTGGAAAGTAAAGAAGGTGCATCTTGAAAAGGATCCGACGGTCTGCATTATTTCATTGGGCGAAATAGCGTGGAGTTTATCTTTCACGAAGCAGCGAAAGGATGGTGGGCTCGACATATCAGACTAGTCCTGCTTTTTTTTTAAAACGGCCATATCGGAGAAAAAGACCATATCGAGATAGTACAAAAATAGTTATATCGATCCCTTATGACATGGAGAATGGGGAAGGCGGAACCATCGGTATTACCTATACTGATAAAACAAACTCCGAAGCATTAAGCATAAAAGTGCATCGGAGACATATCGGGACTTCGGGAGGAATAGAAAAAGGCTATTCCTACCCCTAATGAAGATAAAAGCACCTACGGGGATATCGGTGTAAACTATACCGATTAAGTAAACATGCATTACGACTCATCGGGACATCGGAAGAAGCAATTTTATACCATGTCGAGTCCCGATAGGACTATGTAGGCGTGTTAGTAGTCCGTTTTACACCGTCCATATTGGGACCAACATTATGCGATTGTCTAACTTGTCGGTAATGCACGGTTGCGATTGACTAACCTGTCGCTAAGACATGGTATGGAATGCCCGTTGGACAGTGTAAAACGAACTACTAACACGCGTGTTAGTCATGGGGAGATCGGGAGGATTAGAAAAATACAACTCCAACCCACGATTAAGATAAAACCGCTTGCGGGGATATCGGTGAAAGTTATACCGATATAGTAATCCTTTAGGGCTACAGCTATTCTGGCTCCAAAACAAACCTTTCATGCGGTGTGGTAGCGACAGGTTAGTCAATCGCAGCCGTTTATTGCAAATGATTTTGCAATAATAGTTTGAAGCTAACAGAGAGATTGAAGCAATATTAAAGTACAGAAAAGGAAAAACTAACAACTATAGATCAATACTTCATGTGACAGAAAATTTGTATTTGAATACATCAATACTTAACAAACATAGTGTTAAAAAATTGGCAGCAGTGTGTAAGAAGCATTGGTTCTTTACAAATTGTAATGTCCACCAGCCATCCCTCATCAGTACATGTAGATGAAAATGACATCTTTAAACATAAAAATATTGGCTACAAAATGACCATCGAAGGCGCTCCATGCACCTACAATGGTGACACTTTCTCCTATTTACCATGACAAGATGTTTTATAACTTATCCGGTAACTACCTAAAATAGTGCTACTGCTAATTTTACAAAATTAATCCTATTGTCTGCAATAGGGTCATAGAAGTGTAGCGAGTGACATATGCAAAACAGGAAATTGTAGATAAACAACAAAACTAACTCCCAATGTATTGGAGTGTATGACATCCATGTTCTCTCCAATCTCCATTACTTTGACAGCGACTGGTGCCGAGAGCCAGTTATCACCGGAGTTCAGTAGTCTGCGGAAGGGATCCAGATTCCCATTCCTCACCCCCACCCTATACACCTCCCACGACTCCTGGATGAAGTTCTTCCTCCTTTCCCGTGCTGCCCTTTTTTGGGCAATTTCCTCATCTTCAGTGTCTAACTCCTCCGATTCAGAGGAGATGTAGTTGGTGTGGTTAAAATAGATGCGGAGGGTGCTTACCCAAAAATCAGAATCCAACTCTAGAATGGCATTTCCCAGGGCCTGCCCATCAGACGGGCAGACAAAGCCGTTGATCCTCTATAAGGTCGCTTCCTTTGAATCGAATATGTCAACCATAGGGCAAATGACAGCCTCATAAACAAACCCATCACACCAGTGTTGATTAGCACCCAATATACCATTAGCCACCCGCCATACAACATTCCAGAGCACATCGTTTGCTTGAAATAGTCGGCTGCATTGGGCCTGGATCGATTCCTCTCTACATAGGCAACTGACACCAAAATGATGCACCATCGGTTCAGATCAAGACTTCCAGGCTTAAGAATGCAATCTGAACCATTTCTTATATAAAGTTTCAAACTTTCTAGAGAAGTCTACATACCGACCAGAAGAGGCCTGAATTCCAATCAAGGTTCGTCCGAACAACATATCTTTACTATTATGAGAACTAGCCGTCAAGATCCCTGCTCCTACGTACTTTATCTGAGGCCTGATGCGAATCTGTCAAAGCGCATGAAAAAACACAGAGGTCTCCAGTTTGTCCTTCCACTAAGGTATGGCTGGCCTACGTCTAGCTAAAATGAAGCTCCAGATGAAACCACATTGGCAAGCCAAAGGAGGATTATCGGCAGCACTTATACCGATGAAACAGAGTGCAGACTCATTGGAGCACATTAAAAAATACTCAACTCGGTGCGCACTTTTCGAAAGATCGTTCCATCGAGAAATCTTGTTCTGATGAGGAAGTAGGCGATTGCTTTCTATCGCCTTGCATCGGCTTATCGGCAAAGCATATAAATTGCTATATCCATGACCTATGAAAGCATCGGTATAACTTGTAACAAAATGGCCAAGCTTATAACATAGTACCGGGAGATCGGAAGTAATAAGAAAGTTTTATCCCAATACCCGATGACTAAAGGAAACTGAAGGCGACACCATCGGAAAGAAGATTCATATCGGAGTAGTGCGAAAATTGCTATACCGATCCCCGATGATATGGAGAATCGGAATTCCGAGCCATCGGTATTACCTATATTGATTAAAGAACTCGGAAGCATATAACACAAAAAAGTGCATCGGGAATTCATCGGGATTTCGGGAGGAATAAAAAGGGCTATTCCGACCCCCGATGAAGATAGAAGCATTGGCTGGAGTATCGGTGTGAGTTATACCGATAAAGAGTGCATCAAATGAGGATTCATCGGGACGTTAGAAGAAGAACTTTTATGTTATGCCGAGACCCGATAGGACCATGCTAAGTGCGGGACATGTTATTCTGGCTCCAAAATGACAGTACGTATTGAATAACACGCGTGTTAGTCATGCATTTTACACCAATGATTTTGCAATTAACAGCTACGATTGACTAACCCGTCGCTAACACGGATACGTCTATTCTAGCTCCAAAACGGCATTATGAATTGACTAACACGCGTGTTAATAACGCGTTTTACATCGTCGATTTTGCAAGAAATGGCTGCGATTGACTAACTTGGCGCTAACACGTTGTACGATAGGTAGAGCCCGGATAGCTTCAGCCCAGCCCTATTCCTCCCTGTAAGAAAATTTAATAACTCTGTTTGTTGCTAAAGAGGACACGAAGAAAATAGATTTCCATACTAACATATAAGAAGGTTTCAAAGAAAATAGAAACCGTAACATTAAAGAAAACTTATGCTCATTTTCAGTATTTGATCCCAAGAAAGAATGAATGCACACCAGAAGAGAAAGAAGATTTAGGGCTGAAACTTTGATGTGTATATTTATATTCATTTTGATAATTTTAGACTCAATGTAATTCTAGAGAGAACTAGAAACACCGCGGATATATTTCAGCAGAGTTTCTTTACAAATTCTTCTGATGATTTTTCCTAAGTCCTGGTATCCATTTATAACAATATGGCTGCAAACAAGCTTCGGAATTTCGTAGGAAAAGTTTGTTAGAACCATGATTCCAGCTGGAAAAGGAAAGAAAAATACAATCATTTTATATCCTAATGGCCTTTTAAATTTGTTGTTCCGCTGCAGCACCTTCCAAGTGTTGTGGGACTTCCTCTTCTTGAACTGCATATTTCTTTTTCCACTCTTCAAACACGCCATCACCTGGCCAGGAGAAGCTAATGACCTTCTTTTTCATCTTATTTAGCCTTTTCCATGTCATTCTCAATTTCCCAACCTCTGTCTCCAGAAAACCATAATGTGACTTTGCTTTCTCAATCTCCTCAACTGTCTTAATAAATAAAGCCATGTCATCTGTATTAATAACCTCGTTTACCCTCTCCGACAAGTTACACCCCAACTCATCAAGCCATGCCTTTTCCTCTTTCAGCTGATTTGGACCAACAAAACCCTCGGGAAACAACTCATACTTATGATCAGAATATTCTTTTCTATATATGTGGGCTTTTCTCTTCACACATGCCCTTTCTTCTGCTAATCCAGTCATCCCTTTTATTAACTCACAAGTGGATTTGATATTGGCATCACCCTCTTCCTCTACATGAGATGAACACATAAGTTCCAACTCCACTCCCCTAGGCATCCACTTATTCAGAATTGGCTCTAAAGTGGCCTTATCTTCTTTCAAATCAGTCAAAATATTCAAAATTCTTTTCATGTTAATGTATACAATAGAGGCTCTAACTGAGTCACCAATTTTCAAAATTGTACCTCTCACCTTTTCTTCATAGTTCATTCTAAGTAAGGCGTGACCCCGTTTAAACTTTTCCATCTCATCTTCTAAAGTTTCAGTAGCCTCGAAACTAGATGTCATAGGAGAAGGGGGAAATTCAATGATAGGACTGGTGGGTGGGGGTCTTGCTGGAGAAGATGCAATCATTAAAGTAGATGACTCACCTTTCTGGTACTGCCCTACCAATTGACTTTGTAAACTAGCAATGATGCTATCTTGGTTGGCTATCTCTCCTTTGGCCTCATTATAAGCCTTTAAAATTGTTTCCAGTTTTACTTGGAGATCAGCTCTCTCCTTAGCTTCTTTCTCAGCCACTGCCACACTGAATTTTGCAGTTTCTAGAACTGTGCTGGTAGCTTCCACCACTCCAGTGTCTTGAACTCTCTTCACTATCATACCTCCTAGGTAGTTGGATTTTGAGGTGTCCTTCCTCCTTCTGCTCTCATCCCTCTTTAGGGACCACATAACCAAAGCAGCATTATCCTTAGTGAATTTCACTCCTTCTAGGGGCTTGGTTTCTTTCCTTACTGCTTCAAGCACTAAGGCATCTGCTATGTCCCATTCAGGAAGGATTAAAACACCAGCCTTTGACACCATTTATCTCCCCTTTTGAGGAGTAATGGCTTTGAATCCTGCCATCATTTCTTGCTTCACCTCTTCCTCCACTGTATTTGCATCTTTCTGGGGTTGCTCATTCTTTCTCTTTTCACATCTTGCGTTATATTGCTCAATGTTTTGTTTCCAAACAAATTGCATAAAGGACCCTGTTGTAACAAAATTATTATCAGCGAGGAACTCGTCATTGGCTTGTTTGATAGCAGGGTCTAGCTCCTTTCCTTTCAACTCATCTGCAGTCAAATTCATCTTAGTAGTCGGTGGCTCTTCCAACATTCCCTCTTGTGTTTCCTCATAAGTGTACGCAATCTCACCGAGACTTCCTAACTGCAACAATTAGTCTGCGGCTACCAGTTCATCTCCCACATGGATAGGGGATTGGGAGGGAGAGTACAGAGGTTCACTTGTTTGCACCTCTTTGCCTTCCCTTTGCCTTTTAGGGGAGTTTTGGATGTCAGTGACATCTCCTATTGCTCTCTTTCCTTTTGAAATAGAGGGCTCACCAGTTACCGGCACTACCACACTATACCTTCACTTCTTATGCATCACATAATCACCTGAAGGGATGGCCTTGGCAAAGGCAGGCTTGGCTAAAACCAACTTAGCCCTTTGAGGATCGTTCCTCATTATAACCTCCCTCTTCTCCTTCAATGTCTGCATTAGGTGTTCAAAATGAAGAATGAAGAATTTAATTTTCTCCTGAAAGGGAGTAAAACTAGATAGAGGATCATAACCACCATCAAATTGGTGAATAAAATCAAGAGCCTTCTTGTATGCTACCCATTTTTCTTTCCTCAATTCTTTCTCATCTAGATTGAATTCATTTCTGATGAGATCCTCAGGAAAATGGAACTGATATGGTCTACCTTTACGTACTGCTCTCTTTCTGAACATACCATTGAAGAAATCTTCAAGGTTAGCAAATCTTGATACTGCAGTAGGCAACCTATATGGTTGAAAGAAATCATCAAAGTGTTTCCACCCACCCTTGGTAATTACAAATTGATGAGCAATGGTGATGGTAGGGAAAATGGTCCCTTTTCCCCTATTTGTTAACTCTGCCTCTTGGAGACCCCCTATTTGCCTTAGGATCTCTACAATTCCTATCTTCAATGGGACTTGATAAGGAAGCAAATATGGAGTTCCTCCGAATCCATAAACTCTAAACACTGTAGAGACAGGGTATAAATATACATCACCCCAGTTGTGCACAATCTTGATACCTTCAGCAAATTCTTTAGGCCTAAGGAAATCTATGAGGACCTTAGGGATCCTAGGATTTATTTGGCACAAGAGAATCTGAAGCCTAGATGCAAAGCATCTGTCAAACTTCAAGTAACTGGCGTCCTCTCTATCCCAAGACAAAATTGTGCTCCATAATTGCACAGGCATCTCTTCACCATCCTTTTGCTTAACCAGATCCATTCCATTAGCGAAGTAATCAGCACCTTTAAACAAAAACATATGCATGAGAAGAGAATACCACCCAAAAGGTCTGTCTACCTTACCATTTTTAATCCCTATCAGCCCTGCATGGATTGCATCAGTGAGATAAGATGCATAATCAAAAGTTACTGCTAGAGAGGGGTTCAAGATCTGTGCTATCATTAGCATATAGTGAGTTGGCATACTGGTTTGGGCATCTTCCCCCAAAATCTAACAAAGTGACCAATACATGCCTTTAGCCCTCAGAGTAAACAAATTCACAGAGAAGGGTTCCATGGTACTAGGGCCTACAACAGTTAACCCTCCTATTTTGACAAAAAATTCTTTCAAAGGACCGCTCCTGAGATGATCTCTCTGGAAATTGTAGACCTCTGCAAGTGTATCAAAATTGATTGGCTCTAAATAGTTTGATACCTCACTGAGCTTAAACACCTTCCTAAACTCATCATCGTTAATCTCAATTAAGGCTCCCCCATCCACATTTCTCACACATTTAGCAATAGGGTCATAATTATTTGCAACCTGGGTTAATAAATCTACATCCATAAAAACCCCAGGGACTATAAGCTTTCCCACATCTAATTCCCACAGACTGTTCATTGGAGTAGCGAAATGTCTTTGGCCAAAACCCACCTTGAAAAGTCCCAGGCCTGATAGACTTGTCTTTGAATCCCTCAACCAGTTCCCTTTGTCATACAAACCATCTCCAATTCTCAAACGGGGGGCCTTGGGCACTAATTCTTTGATCTTAGCAGCGACATTTGTAGACATGGTTAATTGTTCCAAGAAATCATCACATATAGCTCTATCCTGATAATTCACTTTCCCTGTGAAATCTCTTCGTGGTGCCATCTTGAATTATAGGTATTTCAATTTAAAACTCAAACAGACCTCTCAAAATCTAAACACTCGATGAAACCAATTCAAACTGTAACTTTCAAAATGAGTGTAGAACTTACTTGTTGCCTGAAGAAATTTGCTCTGCGCAATGCTTCCTCTGCAAAATTACTTGAATTGATACTAAAATTTCGTTGATGTGAGGCTTAATAGGGCAACAGAGCGTTGAATTGCGACATTAATCTACAGGCTTCACCAATGAATTCGCAATTGAATTTAAGAAAACCTCCAACGGACCACAAAGGAAATCTCATTGTCATGGCTTTTCGTTGTTTCGTGAAGATTAAAAATTGTGCATTCGCTCAATCTGTACTCTCCACGGTGGTCGCAAACCCTTTTCACTAACCGTATGAAGTCCTCACCACAAAGGGTTTTTGTTGTTTCGCGAAGTTTAAAAACCTTGCATCTCTGGACTGCGAAACAGCTCTCATCGTTGGATCTATTTCGAGATGTAAAACCTTTAATCCCTAGTCCAATCTGTCGGTTCCACCATCCTTTCGCCGCTTCACGAAAGATAAACTCCACGCTATTTTGCCCACCGAACTAATGCAGATCGTCAGATCCTTTTCAAGATGCACCTTCTTTACTTTCCACGTCATCCTCCCGCTGGGCCCACTTCCCTTTCGCTGCTTCGCGAAAGATAAACTCCGACCATCTTTCCTTTATGAAACAACGCGAGCCGTTGGATCGACTGGAAGTTATCGTCCATTAACCTTCATTCCAGGCCCGCCACTCTTTTTTCAAAACATAAAAAGGATAAATTTCAAAAAACTCTAAACCTTTAGAATAGATGCAGCCCAGACAGATATGGATTGACTAACACGCGTGTTAGTAGCACGTTTTTCACCGTGGATTTTGAAGTTAACAGTTGCGATTGACTAACATCTCACTAACACGCTGTGCGACAAGTCTATTTTAGAGGGCCATGACTATTCTGGCTCCAAAACAGACCTTTTGTACAGCGTGTTAGTGACAGGTTAGTCAATCGCGACCGTTAAATGCAAATTCGACGGTGAAAAATGCACGACTAACACGCGTGTTAGTCCCTTCGTACTGCCTTTTTGGAGCGTTTAGAGCTAGAATAGCCTTGTCCGACCCCTCTCGATAGCCGAAACATAGTCCGATATGTCCCATCATGTATCGACATAGTTCAATTTATGTCCCTCCAATGCCCCGATGATCTCAATATACTAGTCCGCATTGTGACTAAGTCGCTCACGTTATCGGCATAAATCACTCCGAAGAATTCCTAGCAACTGTACATCCGCCTTAATAGTCCTATTGGGACTCGACATAGCATAAAATTTATTCTTCCGATGTCCCGATGAGTCCTAATGCATGTTTACTTTATTGGTATGATTTACACCGATATCCCCGCAGGTGCTTTTATCTTCATAGGGGGTCGGAATAGCATTTTCCTATTCCTCCCGAAGTCCCGATGAGTCTCTGATGCAATTTTATGCTTTATGCTTCAAAGTTTGATTAATCGGTTTAGGTAATATCGATGGTTCTGCCTTCCGATTCTCCATGTCATTGGGAATCGATCTAACTATTTTTTGCACTATCCTGATATGGTCTTTTTCTCCGATGGGCCCGTCTTCGGTTCCCTTTAGTCATCAGGTATTGGGATAGACTTTTCTTATTACTTCTGATCTGCCGATGCTATAACTCCATGATCCGCATTGCCTTATCCTTACAAGTTACAACGATAAGTTCATAAGTGCCTCTTCCCAATGAATCCGCCCTCTGATTTATCGGTACATGTTATGCCGATATTCTATATTTTGCTTGCCAGTGCTGTTTCATGGAGAGTACTTATGTCGATAATTAAAATTTTACATTTTTGAACAAATGAACCATCCACCTTCAACCGATAGAGGTTGTGCCTGCCGATAGAGATCGCAGATTTTCTTCACACTATTCCATCGATTAGATTTAAACCGATGAGTATGAAGAAAGGTCAAGTGAATTGGAGGCATATTTCAAACGGCCTCGGCTACTATAGCTCCAAATCAGACCTGTCGAACACTCAACATATCACTCAACATTCCCTTCAATATGTCGAAGTGATGCTTTTTCATGAAGATGTTGCAAGATATCACCTGTACATACAATCCACCACTAAATGCTCTTATGATGAAACTAAAAGTGTCCACATATAGCACAAAACTATTTTGTAAATAAATGTGCTAACAAGATGGGCAGGATGAAGGTCTAACAGTAAAGTAGATTTGGTCATTTGTGCGAAGCGACCAATATCATGGCAAACACATTTGACATCAACCAATATCTCAAAACAGTATCACACTGAAGATATAATCATTGTGGCTATTTACTGTTTATGATATCTCTTTCTTTCTCCGATATGTGCAGGACGAGAATGGGAAAACACCGGAAATGGAAGGACATTATGGTATTGGAAGTTCAAGATGGTGGTGAAGGTTTGCATCATTTCTGTTCAAGGGATATTTAGTGGATGCCAATTTGTGTCGAAAATGATTCAACGACAGACCTGTGTGCAACAATTCCACTGGATAGATTGGATGCATTCATGAGAGGGGAATCGTTGCGCGAAGGTGTTGAAACCCAATTCCTCCGAAAGTGGCAAAGTGAGCATGATAGTGCTCTGCACAACACGCACACAACAAAGATGTACAACAGGTTCATAGACACATTCTTTCATATTCTTTGTCTACGTTTAATGACATAACGACTGTTGTTGATAATAGGAGAGTTGTTTTTTGAAGGTATTGGTGTTCATATGGACCACAAGACAACAGGAAGAAGTCACCGAATAAGAAGCGCGCGTGGACATGTCAGAAAAAAAGAGGTTGTACATGCCACTTCATTGTTAAGGTGTTATATGGTAGGCCAGATGTGGCCATCTTGATATTCAAGCAACCGTTGCATGTAGACAACAATGGTGAAGCTTGTCATGGCATTGATGATACCAGCAATGAGTTGCGCTCTCAATTTGCACCAAACCTTTCCAATGAATGCAAAGCATATATAGAGAGGTTGTTGCTGATGGATGTGAGCGTTGATGCTATTGTGGACCGACATCTTGATGATCCTATTTTTCATGACATGTTGAAGAAGAGAGATTCATTCATGAAGCGCAAGGATGTTATCAATGCGGCAACAAGGGTCCGTTCTATTCGGTCATGAAAGCATGTGCACGATGCCACTAGCATCTTAGAATGGAAAAAACAGGATGAGGCAAATTTCTTTTTTTTCCAGCAGCCACAAGGTGCCGATAGACCTTTCGTTATGGGAATACAAACGGCTTGGATGCTTGACATGATGGTACGATTCTCGCATGACTCAATCATCTCAGTGGGTTCGACATTCGCAACAAACAAATATGGGGTATGTCTCTTCAAACTTAACTTGTTTTCATGCAACCCATTTGATCCCTAGATGATCATGATTTTCCTGTTTGTTGTTTAAAACAGTATCAATTGTATTCGTGTCTCGTCTTCGACGAGCAACAATCGGGGGTGCCCGTTGCATGGGCTATGACATCAAGGAACAAAGATCGAGGATATCCAGGTGTGGTTGATGGAGTTGCGGAGATGAGGAAAGGAAAAGAGGCCTGATTGGAGGATCAATGCATTTATCACAGATGATACGAGTGCAGAGATTCAAGCCATACAGTAAGTGCAAGAGCGATATTTTGGCTACATGAAATCAAACAGTATGGTGCGCTGCTTTACGTTTTATTTTAAATGACTACGTTGTCGCCTCCTCCCAATTAAACATTTTGTTCATAACAGGACTATTTTTGAATGTTGTGTCATACTTTGTATTTGGCATGTGCATCGAGCATGGTTGAAGAATGTATACAAGTATGCAACGAAGGAAAGAGCAATGGACATTTTTCACCATCTAGGGACGATAATGATGGCAATGCATGAAAGTGAAGAGAGCACGGTGGAGGAGCTGCACACTTTCTTTGCCGAATTTAGTGATCAGCCACGTTTTCTAGAGTACTTCTATAGCACATGGTGTCAAGGAGAAGGCCGTATCGGTGAGTTCGACATTACATTCGAGTGGTGGCTTTATGACTTGTTACCCGTTTTGGTTGTCGTTTGGTAGTTGACATCCTACTCCTATTTTTAATTTCTTTATTTCAAATTTTTTTTTTTTTGGCCGGCTATGTGGGTGAAAAACTTCAGGAATTTCGCTCATGCTAACCAGGACACAAATAATGCCATCGAATCATACCATGGTAAGTTGAAGTCACTGCACCTAAGAGATGATAAAAAGACGTGCTTGAGGAGGATGGACAATCTGTATTTTATACTTGTGTATAAAGTGGAACCATTCTACCAGCATAAGCGAGAATTGCAGCATTTTGGATATATCAAAAAACTACAGGTTGACACATTTGCAAACTAGTATGGAGAGGGCAAAGGCAATTCCTGATGCCGATTGTGTTCCAGACGACACTACTCCTAGATGGTACTGGGTGAAAAGTCATTCCTCGTGCAACTGGTATGTGGTTAGGAAATTTGGGGATCACTTCTACATCTATGAATGTCCGTGGAGTTTGCAAGGAAACATGTGCAAGCATGAGTTGAAGGTTGTTGCAATGATGAACAATTCATTCCACAATTCACGTGTTCCTGGTAAGTGGATGTTCGTGAATGTTGATTTTTGCTAACTTAAAAGATGTGTACTTCACCCTAAGATCTTGTTTCATACAGATCCTATTCGTATGTCGACTCCAACATCTGCTAATACTAATGAAAACCCAACACCTGAACCTGTTGTCGACACCATTTATAATGCACATACAAATTTAGAGGATGTGGACACCGTAATGGGGAACGAAGCAAACAGAAAGTTAAACGTATTGTCGCAAACAATGTCGGCTTCAGGCGATAAACTAATGGCATTTGTAGGCTGTCTGGATAAGTTCATGGCTGATCTTCAGATTGTCGGTGCCATGTCATTTGATTTTAGACCGTCTACAGATCCAGCCAATACAACCACCGAACATATGTGGCCTTGGTTCAATGCAAGTCGGCTCCGTCGTTGCAATTGGCGGCAACATAGGCATAGTAGTAGGAGTGAGATCTGTCATGATGTTCAACAGCCTCTCACCTTTGAGTTTCCCTTTGAGACTTCTAGGAGGAGGAGGGGAAAGAGGCAATTGGACCAAGAACGGGAACCACATGTCCTTGCCACTGCATTGGTTGTCTCTGATACAGGTTGGTACTCTAGTGTCACTTGTAAGTGGTTTCTAAACATGTGAATGTTGCACGCGTTTATTTAGTCATTGTGTCTTGTACTCGGTGAAAGTGATACACACTTATCTGTGACAGTGTTCGGCACCCCCTCAACACCTGGCCATAGGACTCCTCGTCGGCGATTGGCTTTTGATGGTCTTTTACGTGGAGAGGGATCACACAGTGATCCTCGCTGATACTAATTTTGGTATTATTTGTTCAGATCAAGCTTTCTGTTTTTAACTATGTCATATATGTTCTTGATGTCCCTTGATGTTTAGCCATTCTTAATTCAACCTCTTGCGTAATATGGAACAACTTTGTTTATTGTAGTTGCGTTGTAATGTTTACTATAACTGTCCCTAACCATCTTTTATAATGTATCTTTGTATGCAGGTCCGTTGTTTTTTTGCCCTGTTTTGTCACTAAATGGCGTTCACATACACTTTGGGCGATAGGCGCAGGTTTTATGTAACTTAATTTTCAGTATTACGCTTTTATGTCTTCAATTTATTGAATGCTCTAGTTAAATAATTAATACTCTTATGGTGTGATTATGTTTTGCATTTTTTGAGTGCTTGATACTCTTATGTCTTACATTTCTTGAATGCTATAGTTATATTACTAACACTCTTATCGTATGTATCTGCAGACTGCTAGAGAGATTAGCAGAGAACGACGAGGAGTCTGCCTTATTTCAGCACCTCCTGGATATCATTGTTTCGGATATTATCCGAACAATAACTCCCAGACGAACCGCTGAGTGGACCATTCGAATGGGAAGATATTATACCGACAACAATATGTACACGGTCCACATACAAGACGTGATCTCCTTCGCCAGATTGTCGACTCCGTTGACGGTCGCTTTGTATAGGCGACTATGGCCAGTGTATTTTTCCCTTGCGTACTGGCCAGTCACTCTCCCTCGGATTCACATAATCTGTGCTGACAGACCCCATTGGAGACATGGACGGTCCTTGGTGCCTTACTCTAATGACAGTATCGAGGATGTCATGACATTCTTTCCATGGAACCTACTTATTATGGACTACACCCCCATTTTCATGGGTTATGGTAGTCCATAGCCAGCAGGGAGGTTTCTGAGGATACAGAGTAGATTCCCATCGCAGAGGAGATCCTCTAATTAAAATTGTATAATTGGTCCTGTATGACTATGCTATTATTTATAAAATAGTTAATTTCTATGGTTACATAGCCGATCTTTGAACATCCTTTGTCTCAAATGTTTACCATTTATATGTTTGTCTCGGTTATGTTTACAATTTATATGTTTGTCTCTATGCACTATGTCTACAAAGCAATACACTTTATATGTTAATTTAAATGTAATAAAAATAATCCTTTCTCTAAACAACACGCGTCTATTCTGGCTCCAAAAAAGTTAGTCGCGCGTTTTACACCGTCGATTTTGCAATAACGGTCGTGAAGGCCGATTACTAACCTCTCACTAACACATGAAACTAACTAGTGCGATTGACTAACCTATCACTGAAAAGCAAAACTAACGGCTGCGATTGACTAACCTATCACACAAACGCGATATTAATAGCTATGGTTGACTAACCTACCAAAAAACGTGAAACTAACGGTTGCGGTTGACTAACGGTTGCGATTCGACTAGTGGGTGGCGGACTTTTCCTTTTGCCATGCGAAACGGCGAGCTAGATTAACACGTCATCGAAACTAACTGCTGCGATTGAGTAACCTGTAATAAACATGCAAAACTAACTGCTGTGATTGACTAACTTGTCACAAACATGCGAAATTTACTGCTCCTATTGACTAACCTGTGAGAAACATGTGAAATTTACTGTTGTGACAAACCTGCCACTAACATGTGAAACTTACGGCTGCGAATGACTAACCGTGCACAAACACGTGACATTTACGGTTTTGATTGACTAACCTTTAGCTAACATGCAAAACTAACGGTTGTGAGTCGAGTACTGGCTGGCTCGAAAATGACAGTATGGATATTGCAATTAACGGCTGCGACTGAGTAACTTTTCGCTAACGGCTGAAGCTATTCTGCCTCTAAAACAAACCTTTTGTAGAACGTGTTAGGGACAGGTTAGTCAATCACAATCGTTTATTACAAAATTGACGGTGTAAAATGCATGACTAACACGCGACAGGTTAGTCAATCACAGTCGTTAACTACAAAAATGAGGTGTAAAATGCGTGACTAACATGCATGTTTTTGGGGGCAGAATAGACACATCCCTTCTACAATGGGCTATCTATCGTAAAGCCAAGATACACACCCACAGTGGTTGACAGAGAATAAGGTTTTGGACATTTGATGATATGACAAGTTGGAAAGACTGATCGTAGAATCACTAGCAAACTAAACTTAGATGTGGCTAAACTGAATGAAGATCAAATAGAGTTTCTGTTGAGGGAGGACTCTACATATAAGAGGCTATATGAAAAAAAGTGATGAAGACAAGCAAAGACTGCAAGCAAGATTAATAGTTACAGACCTTTCGTGTCGTAAAGCTTTAATAGTTAATACTCATTGATCTATATTTAAAGTGATGAAGACAAGCAAAGACTGCAAGCAAGATTAATAGTTACAGACCTTTCGTGTCGTAAAGCTTTAATAGTTAATACTCATTGATTTATATTTAATATTTACAAAGAATAATAGTCATTCAGCAGTCTATCTTATGTACTTATGATTCAGTTTATCCATCATTTATAAATAAGCATTTTTTCAGTCTATAAAAAAAAATTGCCATCATACAATTAGTGGCTCTTTTAAATCCGCTATAAAAAAGCTTTTAACCTAAAGATACGTTTCAGGTATAGATTCACCCGCCTTGGTTTGCTAACACTGATTGGGAAGTCATATTAACTTATTAAGAGAAGTCCATTCATCATAGAAGCCACATAGAACCATTCAGAAAGCATGAAAAAGTGTACAACAAACCAGTCATTAACCATTGATGTTTAAGTGAAGTCAATCACATTTATTTATTTTTTATTTTTTTTGACAAGGTGCCAAGGCTACTTAATATATTTTTACAACTAGTTCAAGGGACTGGTTCAAGAAGGGCTCCCGAAGAAAGAAACCAGAAAGAAAAAATTTAGTCAATCAAGTTTATTGAAAATAACCATTCATGAAGCATACAAAGTGTCTTCCTAAATGAAAGAATATGTCTGATGACAAAAAGTCTACACCACTACTAACGTTTTATTGAAGAGGAAAACTTTTGTAATAGTGCAAGCTTATTATAGAGGCAGAGGTTGAGTATTTAAATGACTTTTGTTTCCCCCAGTGGTCGGACAAAGGGGAGGCACATCATTCCCATCATCTTCATTGGTTACAGAGGCAAACACCTCCTCATACCTCTATTTCCAGTACTGAGCGCATTGCGCACAAACATCTAGCATCCCCTGCATCTGGTCACTTATGATTTTGTTGCTTTTAGCACACGCCTCACGAACTACCTCTTGTCTCTCATTCGCCATCTGCAAACCACACACTTCCAGCTCAAGGTCCGTATTCTTATCGTCCAAGTCCATGAACTTGTTATTGAGTTTCATGCATTTCTTATTGAGTTCAGTGCATTTCTTATTGAGTTCGGTGCATCTCCTTTTCACTTCAGTGAGTCTCCATTCAAGATCATAAACAATCCCCTTCAGCCTTTCATTTTCAGCATGGGCAATTTCAATCTTCTGCGTTAGCAGTTCTACTTGCATGGCGTCAAACTTCATTGTGTCCATCCCATCGTTCCAGTCTGCAAAGGGCGGTGGTGGTTGTCTTGCAAACTTCCCTAAACCGCCATCAGAGGTGAGAACATTGGTTGTCCCATTCGCCTTTGAATTCGTAGCAGGCGTTCTGTTCTGTGGAACAGATGTTTCCACACCCTTTCTTTTTCCTGTCCATGGTCTTCCCATTGCCATCCCTGAAAACAATGCCAAAAAGAAGTATCTGTAGACAGGTGGGCAAGACAACATAAAAAATGCAGGAAACAATAGTTTATGCCAACAAGAAAGGAACTGATATTTGTTGCAATTTTTGGAATGAATACCATTATGCACGATACAAAAAGTTAACATGTTCGGTAAAGTTGACATGTTCACTAAACTGGGCACTTGGGTGCCAGGTTACCTGCCAATTGGGAATCCATGTTTTGGGAAGATAACTCCATCAGTCAGCAATCCTCATCCTGCATCCAATTTATTACACATATGCCATGAAACTATAACGGAAGTCTGGTATATTTTAATAGTTTTTTGTTTTTTTTTGGTTATTTTTTTGTTGTTAATTCATTTCAGATTCAGTGTTCAAAAACAAACAATAACAATGGTATATTCAACTGTCGTAAGCTACAGTGGAAAGAACACATGGTTCAAAATTTCAATCAAACATTCTGCTTCATCTGTATACGTAAAAGAGTTGCAGGGACCCAATTGGTATGCAATAACAAAACCTATGCATATGCAACATATAAGAGACCTTGAACAAAACTTGAACAGTAAACGACTATCATCGACTTTATTTTACCATCCACTATCATTATTAAAAATGTTGCGCACCAAAGAAAGGTTTGTGAAGTTATTAAAGGGTAGTTGATGGTGCAGGATCACCATGAAAGAGTCAAAGAAATCAAGCCTTTACAGTTATTTTGCTTAAAATAACAGGAAAGGTGCTTAAAATAGCAGGAAAGGTTGAATAATAATGTACAATTCATCTAAGACAAACAATAATTCAGAGGGTTTAAACTATGCTAAGGTAAAAGCCATGTCAATATAACATCTCCAAATCCCATCTGAATAAAGTCTATGAAGACTGAAATTCCACCATAGTATCTCGCTCTAAATATTTGGAAAGAGGAACAACAACTATGATCAAAGAATATTATCGCCTCCGCTGTCTGGATTGCGCAATGGAGTTGACGACACCATAAAATGCTTTACGCTTCTTCTCATTCTTATGCAACTCGGGAGGGGTGATGCCAAATGATCGCAGCTTGCGACTTACCCATCTGATCATAGGGCCGCGTTTAACATCATCTTTTTGTGGCTGGACAGTTTCGCCAACTTTATCCTGCCACATACAAACGACATCATACGAGTGTTGTCTATTTCATTCCATTGAAATAAGGTAAATGATGGAATGAGAAGATGGAGGAAGGGATCTTGTCATCTTCGAAACTTACCAAGAGTGGGGAACAGACCAGGTCTTCAATGGGCCACACCGCCCACAAGTTTAGGGAATCTGACAAGACATCGGCGAAAGGACCTAGGAAAGGCAGCTGGGCATTTGCATCAAAGACTTTGACGATGCAAACTTTAGCACAATGTCATGGGAGTGGAATAGTATGACACATTACACCCTTCCCCAGGCCATCAACAACGCCTTCCCCAACCACTGCCCCATCCAGAAGTAGGTGGACTTCAACTCCAACAGCAACAGCGTGAGCATCTTCATTGGCGCACTCTTCTTTGTCTTCCACGGTTGCCTGCATCAGTAACGAGTGGACATGGTCACCTAAATAAAATTCTTTATACATCTCGATCAAACATAGTCAAATGAATTCATGCCAATGCAGTACAACAGTACCGGAGTAGCTGTCTCTCCCAGTCTGTTGCCCCCATCGCTGTCACGATCTGCATTTATACATCCATCATCATTTCCCCCAGACTCTTTCTCAATGCTTGTTTCTATCGGATTATGTTGCAAAACATGACACATTGTACAAGAGTGTAAGTACACATTAAACCCATACGCCTACGAACAGTACTGGACCAAGGCCGATGAATTTTACATGACTAAGGCAAAAATAGGAACACAAATAATGGACACAAACCACAACATCATAAAAAATGCTCTAGTATAACACTGCCCCTCACCGCCTGTTATCCAAAAGAAGAGCACAATACCTGTTCATCTCTGCTCTTATCCTCCAATGTTTGGCCCAATTGAGTGGACTCCTCTGCAATCTTCTCGCCACTGCATGCACTCAAATTTCCATTCACCATCTCCTTCAGTTTCTCCCTCGAAATAGACTTCTGAAGTTTCTCGTCCAATACCACGGCCAACTACATAAAAAGAGAGTTACTATATAGTATAACACACCATGTCATGATATAGCACTACATGTCATGCACAATGGCACCACATTACCTGTTCATCTTTGCAGCTATCCTCCAACCTCTGCCCCAGTTGAGGAGAGTGCTCTGCAATCATCTCGCCACTGCATGCACTCGGTTTTTCAATCGTCGTCTCCTTCACCTTCTTCCTCCTAATAGATGTCTGAGATTTTGGACTTGGTTTTTCGGGAACACTACAAGTACACACGATGTCATCAGGCAACTGCATTTACTGTTCTTTGCTCGTATCGTCCATCGTCTGGCCCAAGTTAGGAGACTTCTCCACAATCTTCTCAGCATTACATGCACCCAATTTTTCATTCGATGTCTCCTTCAGCTTCTTTGACAAAACGGACTTATACATAACAGACGCCCGAGGTTTTTGAGTTAATTTTTTTCACACACTACATTTTGTTTCATCCAATACCACGGGACAGTCCATGCTCCCTCCACGGACCCCATCAACCTAAAATGACATGGACAAAATAGTCAACATACTACACAGTGCAGTGCAAAGCATACCATGCAATGAAAACACACATATGGACAAGCCAACAGACAGTCACCTTCGATGACAAACGTGTCGCGTCATCTGAAGTCAGACTTGTTTTTTCTGCGGCATTCTTCTTTTCTTGCTTCCTCGACGAATCACATGCAGGCTCATTGGCTGACACGTATGTTTGAGGATGTGAAGTCTGCCTTTTTTTTTCCACAGCATTCTTTTTTTTTTGCTTCCCCGATAAAACAGGTGCACCCTCTTTTGTTTGATGACCTGAAGCCCGCCTTGATTTTTTTGCAGCATTCCTCTTTTTTTGCTTCCCCAACGAAACAGATGTAGCCTCATTCACTGGCATGTTTGTTTCACAATTAGCCTTCGATGACAAAACCTCCTCGCCATGGCCTGCACTGTCACTTAAAATCTGGGCACCAAGATAGGATACCTCAATAAGTCATTCTTCACATGTTTAAAGGAATTTAGTAAACTGTAAAAAAATACGATCACTAAAAAATTACCTCTGTTGCAATATTCTTTCTTTACAGTAACTCTAAAACCTTCTTCCTTCTAGCCTCCCTAACCGGACTGTTGTCGTACACTCGCATTGCTTCCTTTATCTCTTCCTTCCCTTCGGTAGGAAGCTCATCACATGTTATCTTGCCATATTTCATACAGACCCGATCAGTGACACGTTTTTTTTTCATACTGCGTCGTACGCCCATTTGGTATTCAATATTAGACTCCCTCTTTTTCAACTCCAATGGCAATTTCTTCCTATGATCGGCACTGCGCTTTCCACTTCCACACTATTGACGACTGCGTCGTGCAATCCCCAAAAATGGTAGTTGATTTTCTATGTCTCTATGCATATTAAGCCTCCCCAGATCCCAAAACCGACGACCTCCATTTTCAGAACAATAACAGAAGAGACAAAAGTAGTGCAACCTACCATTAATATGTTCTCTTTTGTGATCGGCATGTTGCTGCACACAGCCAATAGAGACAAAGAGTCACATTCAATTTTGCACTAATCAAGCATTATAAAGATAATCCAACATATAATGACTAATAGTGGACCTCCTTGTTACTCGCCCCTCCTTGTTCCTATCCACGACCATTGACAGAATCACGTTGTCATTCAGCCTCCTGCTCTATGCTCACCTCGTGCTCGCTACAAACGTCTCCTTTTTCACTCTCACCGCCTCGAGCATCAATATAATCGGCCTCATCTACACTTCCACTGGCCTCATCTTCCTCACCAGCACAACCACTATCATAATGTTGTTCAATAAAATAGCACACATCATCAATCCATTTTATGCACGTGTATATATCTACATTTCCACTTATAAATCCCAGCTTCCACCAACCATGCCATGCAATGATGGAAAAAATATATAATGCAATGAGAAATAATTTCCAGTGTGGTTGTGCAGTCGCTGAGAAGCCGACTTGACAATGGGTTCAAAATTGGAGACTCGACTGGTGACTCATTCAGATTTGAATCCCCAACTAGTCCCTGACCTGAAGGCCCATCCCCTGACTCTTTTGGATTTGGATCCCCAACTAGTCCCGCATCTAAAAGCCCAACTCCTGAGTCTTTCAGATTTGAATCCTCAACTACTCGTGGATGTGAAAGTCCAACTCCTGAATCTTTCAGATTTGAATCCCCAACTTGTCGTGCATCTGAAAGCCCAACTCCTGAGTCTTTCAAATTTGAATCCTCAACTACTCGTGGATGTGAAAGTCGAACTCCTAAATCTTTTAGAATTGAATCCCCAACTTGTCGTGCATCTAAAAGCCCAACTCCTGACCCTTTCAGATTTGAATCCTCAACTAGTCCTGGATACGAAAGCCCGGCTCCTGAAACTTTAAGATTTGAATCTCCAACTGATCGCGCATCTGAAAGCCCAACTCCCGACTCTTTCGGATTCGAATCCTCAACTACTCCCAGATGTGAAAGCCCAACTCCTGAATCTTTCAGATATGAATACCAAACTCTTCCCGCATATGAGATCCCACCTCTCTCCTGGGTACACAAATTAGCTCTCCAATCACAAGCATTAAACATTTACAACACCAAGCAATACTACATGTTACATAATCCATTAAAACTACTTAGCTTACAGGCAGGCCGATGTCATGTGTCACTGGGAAGCGAATGCGGCCAACTCCCAGGAGATCATCTACCTTTAGCTCCAACAACCCATAATCAAGATCAACATTTTCCCTCAACCTTTTTCGCAACACAATTGACATGATTGAACTGAAACATAGAAAAAATGCAATTCATATTCGTCACACTATCAATAACACCACACATTCACTACAAATGACACAGCCAACACACGACCGGTTATGCCCACATTCCAATACAAAGTCAGCATGTCGTTGTGTTATGTACAACCCAGCTAACAGTTTAGCCATAAACTATCCATGACATTCCGCTGTAGAACATATTTGGTTGCAATTGCAACGAAATAATGACTCTGATCCATCGCCAACGCTGTTAAAAAGGCTTCTTGTGTTCTCCCCATCCAAAATACAACACAAAAACTAGACTTTCTTAAGGATTGATAAAGAAGGATGCAAAACACGCTTAACGGATCGGCTGTGTCTATTCCGGCTCCAAAACGGACCTTTCCTACAACGTGTTACCGACAAGTTAGTCAATCGCAGCCGCTAATTGCAAAATCGATGCTGTAAAACGAGTGTGCAGCAATTAAGATGGTCAATCTATGTCAGAGAATAAACAGTGATTCATTACCATTAACAAAGTCTTTGACGATAATTAATGGGTACAGAGACCTCCAATTCATTTTTCGAAAGACACGAGTCTTTTGAAACGAGTGTCTATTCTAAAGCTTCCATCTCTTTGTTGACATGGGAATAGTACTATTTATTAAAAACATACTCTTAAGTTACGAAAAGAAAAAAGAAAAAAACACTCTGAACGATAGACACGTGAGGAGTTCATCATGCCAACCCGAGACACCTCAAACAGAAGCCCAAATCACATTTCAGATTGGAGTTGGATCATCAAACACATGTACTTCTCAAACATCACGAACATCAATAATCTAGAAATACAAATACACTACGATGAACATTAACACTCTCATGCAAATCAACAGAATATATACAAATTTATAACACATAGTTCGCAAGAATCGGGATTTGTGGTTCATATATTCAACACTGGTTTCATGACTCAAAGATCCATAAATAACAATCATACTGCGTTCAAGTTCAAAAATTATATCTTATTGTCTAATATGGTGCATCTATAGCATATAATAAAACGCATTAGCCAATTGCATTGTTCATTTTCATTATTATCAAATTCAGTAAAAGTAAGGACATTAATATTACATGATCAAGAACTGAAATTTATACATACATTTGTACCGCATAAAAAAAATTATATACAACAAACTATATATATATATAACAAGCGCCTTTCAAAAAGTTGCACAAGCCCAAAGATTATTAATAAGGGGACATTACAGTGCAAGTAGTATTAAACAAGGGAGACATAGCAACAACCTGGGAACGTCTGGACGTTTGCCCGAGGACTACTCAATAGTCCTTGAAAATCAACAACCTGCATGGATAACTAATGTTACTGGTAGTCTACATTGGGAAGTACATGCATTTCAAAAGACATAAAAGGAACCTACATGTTCATATATGAAATTGCAGTTTAACATCCAATATAAACTACCACTAACTAATTTATATCACCTAAATTATATATGTCAACTTGCCATAGTACCAGAGCTGTACAAGAGTTGTCTATATCAACAACCTATTTTCGTACTATTGTTGTGCGCTCAAGGACAGACACCTCTATTCTGACTCGAAATCAATGCTATGGTCTGACTAACACGCAACTTAGACTCGAAATCAACACTATGGTCTGACTAACACGCATCTTAGACTCGAAATCAACGTTACGATACCTCCTCCCTGCACATGAAAAATAACCCGCGTGTTAACAAGCGATAACAATACGACTAACACTATATTTTACATTCAATGGATGCAATTGGATAACATGTCACTAACACGCAGTACCATTTGTCTATTCTCAAGCCTTGTTATTGACTAACTCCATCTCCTATGTTAAATTGCATCGCGTGTTAGCCTTTGGCTTTACCGCTGTTAGCTGCATCAAATCACAACTCGTACATGAACATTGGTCCGAGAGGTTGTGTCTTTTCTAGTTCTAAAATAGAAAAATCATACAGACTAACAGCGTTGTGTTAGACAGAAGCAACCATCAAATGCAAAACCTACGATTAAAAACCTGCCACAAACATGGGGTGTTAGTCCCCCCATTTTGTTTTTTGCAACCACAATAGAGGCGTCCCACTGCGAGAGTAACTTGAGTTTCGTGCTAGTGTTTTCTCTGACAAAAGTACCAAGTTTTTGCAGCCCGCAGCCTCTTCTTTCTGCCAGGATGCCCTCCAAATGCGATTCCTTCATTCACAAGCTTTTAATGTGCATGTTATGCACAATAAACCGACAGTAACCACGAAGCACGCCGCAGCCATCCTCCGTCATTTCCACATAATTTTGCGTGGGCGCCGAGGACTGAAACCGAGAACTCGACAACAACTCCACATCACATACCATGGGGCGGAGCACCACGAGAAGTTGGCATGGTATGCATGTCTTGGAAATATATGTCGATGCATGTTGTTGGTATGATACGTCCACTGTCGAGCCACAATACAGATAGCCTCCCACATATATATGCATATATGTTTATTCTGCACTTTTCGAGTGTGATTAGGTGCTTCCAACTTGTGTTAGACATGTCTATTCTGGCTTCAAAATGAGATTGTAACAACGACATGAATCGACATACATGTTTTGGCTCCAAAAAGGACATATTGTACCAATGACATGCATCAACATACATGTCCAAGAATAAATATATATATGCAAATACAAGTGGTAGGCACCTAATAGCCACATGAAAGACAAAGTGAGGTAAAATGTTTTGTTTCAAATTGAGCTTCTTTTACTTGGTCTTGACCTCGTTTACATGTTATGGTTTGCCTTTTGATGCAAACAGATTCCTCAAAATTAGGTTGTTGACTAGTTGATGCAACCATTCCTTGACTGTGTGTGACCTGCTCTTGTTTAGGAGTTGATCTATTGTTTGTTTGATGATAGCAAACATGGCGCCTTTTTTATTTGCCTAACGTGGAAAAAGTAAGACTAATGCGCGAACAAAAACATTATTGTTCAAGGGCTCCTTGTTGAAGCAGCCTCCGTCTATTCTGGCTCATTGTTGAAGGGGGATTTATGGGACTATAGGTTTTCTTTTTTTTATCTAATGAACACCTGAGAATAATGGAAACAGAGCAGAATATTTCCATAGTTTCTTTTATCTATGTTTTATTCTGTTGTTTTCCTCTGTATTGTAGAGGACATGTTTGTGTGTGTGTGTCTCTCTCTCTCTGCGAGTGTCTGTGTGTGTGTCTCTGCGAGGTGTGTGTGTGTGTGTGTGTGTGTGTGTGTGTGTGTGTGTGTGTGTGTGTGTGTGTGTGTATTGCTTCATATTGAAATATATATATATATATATATATATATATATACTAACACACACCAAACCGCAAACAAACAATGCAAACCCTGACGGTTTTCAACAAAATCCCAAAAATCAGCCGTCAACAATCAAACAAGAAACCTTGGTATCCTGACACGACCATGCTGCAAAATGATGCCTAATTTACACAGACAGAACACAAAATGACACAAGAAATAAAAAAGAAATTATTGAATGTCTTAGGGTTTCAAATTACCGCAGCCGCCTAAGCCTCCACCCAAATCGTTGTCCTCTTCACACTTCCTGAGGGCACACTCACAACCACCTCTGCGATATAAAAATGATATAAAAATTTACAATTTCAAACACTGGGTTGACGAAGGAATCATAAAACTATCTTTATCTGTTAGGGTTTGAATTTACCGATGCCGCCATAACCCTACACAACAATCTTCAATCGTACCACCCCCTGTACGCTTCGATACCTCCTCCCTGCACATGAAAAAAAACCCGCGTGTTAACAGGCGATAACAATACGACTAACAATATACCCAGACAACTTGGGTTATGCATGCGGTCGACTTTTCTCCTCCCCTTCGGAGCCACGCATATTTTAAGAATGCATACCTATAACTACAATTGAAGCGCAGCTCCTTCGCTTAGTGATTCAACCAGGCACATGAATTTACAGCCTGAATTTTCACGGTCGAATATTTTGTTTCGCCTCCACCACTACGTTCTGCATGCAGAGACCGGATGAAATATATTTTCAATTTTCGCGAAATCGAGTTTTCATTCAAAAAAAAAATTTAAATGAATTGAAAACAGTGCCCATAACACGTGACCGCCGCCCGATGTTAGTCATGTTAGTCGACTCGTCGACGCAATAAAGCGGGTTAGCCAAAAAAAATTGCCACGTGGCAAAATCGAAATTGGCGGTCACCGAAAATGTAAAACGCTTGGCCGGCGATCTGTTAACCGCCTTGCCCGATGTAACCGTCACATCGCGGTGACAATGGCTGGGAAAGTGTTAACCGCGAGCAAGCTTTTCCGTCAAACGCAAAACGGCAACATCATCCACGTCATCGCAGCCGTGAGGAATTCCATGTCATCTGTGGGTCCCAGGAACGTCGCTCTCATGGACCTACCGTACTTGAATGGTATGCCTTCGGCATCATGCTGTTTTGGAGCTAGAATAGCTACAGCCAATGAAAACATGGGTGCACAGAAAAGAGTAAAACCGTGATCAAATGGAATAGTAAAAGAACAAAATTTAATCAGCACTATGTGAGACTGGTAAAGATGCCCTGACAGAAGACTGCAATCAAAGCGCAAAGCAATCAATTCCACATGTATTTACCATTTTTCCCTACTGACAGACAAAAATGCTCACGTAGAATGAGAGAGTTGTGTTGGGTCTTCTGGTATTTACATTGTAACAACTCTTAACTTTTGGTAAAAGCGTCAACGATGATTCAAATTTCCAATGCACAAAATATCGGCCTGCTAAATTGGCCGTCCGTATCTTATCTTCTTTACACAGTACAAATCCATGTGAAATTCTGAAAGGCTTCAACAGTCGAACTCAGACGAGGACCGTTCAATAAATTAATGTTTAAGTAAATGGCTGTATGCCAAGACTTGCTAAGAACATCCGCTCGTCTGGAAAAAATGAGTGCCGGTAATCGCAAAACTATGATGCCTCATGCCCTCCTCATTCCTCTTCCTGCACAGGGCCACATAAATCCCATGATGCACCTCGCCTGGAAGCTTGCCTCTGATGGATTCTTCATCACCTTCCTCAGCACAGAACATAGCCATCAACGAATGATTGAAGCAAACAAGGACAAAGTCATTCATCATAACAGCGAAAGGATCAGAATGATTTCTGTTCCTGGAGGACAGCCGCTCGAGGTCGCCCGGGGAGAGAACCAAATCAATAACATAGATAAATTTTTGAGGTCAGTGGAAAATGCGCTTGGGCCTTCTGTAATTGATAAGCTTATTCAAGACATAAACGAGAAAGATGAAGAGCAGAAAGTGACTTGCATAATAGCAGATGTCTGGACGTGCTGTGGTCTGCAGCCAGTAGCTGAACTCCATCGTGTCTCTCTAGCCGTTTTAAATACATCGCTTGTTTCCACCTTCGCCATCCGCTACTTCAGTCCAAAGCTTATCTCCCTTGGGATTCTTCCTTCCGATGGTAAAATAAATTATTTGTTTTTTTCATTAATTTGATTACACAGCTTTTAGTCTGGTCTAAGACAGTCTGTAACTGTTGTTGTTGAAGGTATTCCAAAGGAGGATACGACACAAACATATCTTCCTTCCATGCCGCCGCTACAGTCTGCTCATCTGCCATGGTTAACCGGAGGTGAATACATTTTTCGGTACGGGAATCGCATAGGAAAAGAAGCGGCTAAGATCGAATGGGTTCTGTTCAACACGTTCTACGAGCTAGAAACTGGTGTAGTTGACGATTTGTCCAGAGAAGTGGGTGTGTATCCCATTGGTCCCTTAATTTCTCCCGAGTTTCTGGACTGCGACAGAAAGACATCGACCCCAAGTTTTTGGGAAGATGACATGGAATGTTTGGAGTGGTTGGATAAACAGAGTGAGCAATCTGTCATCTATGTGTCTTTTGGCAGTCATGCAATTTTGAATATCCGGCAAGTGGAAGAGCTTGCTCTGGCGTTGGAGGCTACCCAGAGACCATTTCTGTGGGTTGTGCGGTCGGATCTAATGGATGGGGCCACTACCGTTTTACCTGCGGGGTTCCTGGATCGGGTTAAAGATAGAGGTTGCATAGTTTCTTGGTCTCCACAGTTAAGGGTGTTGTCGCATCCTTCCATAGCTTGTTTTGTGACCCACTGTGGATGGAACTCTGTACAGGAGAGCATCACCATGGGAGTTCCCATGATCTGTTGGCCATATTTCGGTGATCAGTTTCTTAACAGCACATATATTGTACATGTTTGGAAGGTGGGTCTGCCTTTGAAAGCCAACAATGATGGGTTAATAGAGAAAGAGGAGTTTAGGGGAGCGATTGAGAGATTAGTTGCTACAGAAGAAGGCAAGGCAGTCAGAGAAGAAACGAGAAAATGGAACAGCATAGCAAAGAATACGGTGAAAGAAGGGGGGTTTTCATTTGCCAGTTATACTCGATTTGTCAAAGCTATGATGAAATGTGTGAATGAAATGGGAGGTGGGTGATCTATAAAAAACATAGTGATAGGACTAATTTTATTATCCACTCGTCATGTGTTTTCACCTCATCGAAATGCATCTTTGTTGTTCTCGCGTAGCGCGCGAATAAACATTTACAAGTTTTTATAATGCTTAAACCTTCACGATATTTAGCTCTCATGGAAATAAGTGTACCCTCTTTAATATTACTGTTTTTGGATCTATTTTAGTTTTATAGTCAAAAGCAATTGGCGGATTGATTTTTCTCTTTGTTATTGAAGATTTGTCACTTGACTTGTACTTCATGAATACTTATGAGCTCTTTCAAAGTCACTTGCATTGGGGCATGTCTAATATGAAATTTCACCCCCTTTTTATAGGACTCAATGTTGTAGACCTTTCGAGTAACTTTAAGTGCACGCCTTGCATAATATTCAATTTGTACATGCATCCTTCAAAGCTCAACTTGACACATATTTGATATAAATTTCCTAAAGAGCACTATACCCACTTGGACTTGCACAACTCAATGAGAACTTTTATTATTATGGAAAACTTGAACCCATGGGTTCATGCCATGCTATGTCCAACATTGGTTAGGGACTCTAAAATCACCTTGGAGTCATCCCAATGCAAGGCCTGGCTTCTCTACTTCAAAGGTTTGTGACTGTGCCAAATTTTGTGACAAACCTCACCCATCCATAGGGAGGTGGGATTACTTCCATTCATTCCTTAAATCCACGTAAAACACCCAACTCCATGATCGAGTGGTGGAACTATTCTTCTTTACTCGTGGAGGTAATGTCCTAGGTCATAATCCATGTTCCCTATTTACCTAGACATTGGAAATTAGCATCTATCATGTTCTCTCTCACTCAAAATAGGAAACTCCTTTGGCACTAGACTATTTGGCCTAAGTATCGTCTCTTGCATTGCATCTTAAGTTCATATCCTTCACCTCCAACTCATCAACATCCTTCCACCACATGGCTTCGATTATATAACACCTCATCAACAAGCACTCCCCCTAAGCCTTAACCTAATGTGCAAGTTTCCAATCCTATTAGTAACTTTTCTTTCTATAATCACCTATTATTTTTAATGCTCAACTTAGTATATCCCTTCATCATAATTCATCTATCAAACTCCTTGATTTTTTCAATGCCCTTCCTTGAAGGAATGCATTTACTGACCAAGACCATGACTTGTCCAATCTAATTATAGCCAATAACCCACTCATATATACCAAGTCCTATTGGTCATGAAAACTAAATTATTATCTAGTTGCCTTTGATAAATGTCCCACACTATTTCCATGTAAACCACATTTCACATGTATAAGGCATTCTCATTCCCCTAACTCAACTTATTTAGTGGTCCAAACACATTGCACATTGCTCTTTGACCTTATCATTCATGTTTGCCTCTCATAACCTTGTCACGATCTCCTACTTTTACTATCGCATCATGTTATTCAGCTTGATTTACTCCTTGAACCAATTAACTTATCATTTAAACTTATCCGTTAAATGTTTTGGCCCCATTAAAGTGCTAAGCCCCATTACTCATCACTCTAGAACTCACCAGAAAGTCTCCCTTAATGTGTTTCCAATCTTTGGACTCATTATTGTTCCTAACTTTAATGGTCCAACCATGTTTCATCACTTAAGTCCCCCTTTTAGCACCAATTTAGAAATCTAAGAACTATCCACTCCATATTTTAGACTAACTTTGCAAGCCTTTCAACTTAATATTCTTTGAGGCAATGCTTAACTTCCCTAACAAGCTTCTAGATTTAGCATGGGAAAATTCTCTTATACCCTAGTTTGTTCCTTTCTTCTCCAATTTGATATCTCCTCCTTGAGTAGCACCTTACTTCACAATTCTAGATGGGACTCTTTGATGTTGTTTTTCCAAACTCCTAAGTTTGCTAAGCATTGTACCACCAATTTACCAATATTGCATTACATTTAGCCCCTAGTTCCACTTGAACTACTTAAGCCCTCTTGCAATCTTTTGGGATGGACAAACTCCTCAAGTTAGCCATATGTATCATTTATTCCACTTAAGTTGCCACACTAACACTAATACATTTAGCCTAAAATTCTAATGGAGAAGGTATATTGTGATCAAACTTGATTTTTTTTTGAAAAAATGCCCGATTTTGTCGGAATTCCGACGATAATGCAACATTTGGTTTCGACGGAGAAGGAATTGGCAATGACATTAGGGTTTTTTTAGAAAAAGTGCCCCGTTCGTCAAAATTATGACGACCGCGTGCATTACTTAAAAAAAAAAGAAAAGACCAAGTCATTTCATAAATCCTGCCTCTTTACAAAATCCCGCCTCTCATTCGTCCCGCCTCTGTAGCGAACCTGTGGGTTTAATCGTGGCGGGGAAGATCATTGGTGTGACAAACACAGCCGCAGCGGGGAACGGGGGAACGAAGTGCCACGGGCATAAAATGCCAAGGGCTGGCACATAACCAGTGAGGACGACCGCAAGGGAGCCCAAAATGGGTTGTGTAAACGATGACGCCTGGGCCTCCGTCAACAGCAATAAGAGCTATGGACGGAGGAAGAAGTCATCTTGTCCTTCAATTTGTACATTTAGGTTCAAGGTGTGTAGGTTGCTTTTCTTGATTTCTTAAATGGAACCAATTATGAATATGGGAAATTGCTTCTTCATCTTTCGTTTCTTCAAAATTAAGAATGATGGTAGGATGGCTAGAAGAACACCCTTCTTCGAATCTTCCACAAAATTGTTCTTCAAAATCTTCTTCTTCACTTCTATATCCCATTTGCACAATTAAGATATTGGCCTTCTATATGAATCTCATGAAGGAGTTTTGGCTTCCTAGTTAACTTATTTATTAACTAGTCTTCATTAGTTTACTAATTTGAAAGAAACTAGGAAAGGTCAAGTACCTTGTAGAGTCACTATAAAAGTTTTAAAAGAAGATTGTGATTTACCTTCCTCTAAATGTGTTACTAGTATAGGGAGATCCTCTCTCCTCTACTTCCTTGATCTTCTTGAGACCTATTCATTCTTATAGTATGTAGTTTAGTTAATTCATATATCATACTAAAGACCCCATCTTCATTATTTTCATCATTGATCTTTGAGAACATATTCAAAAAAGTCATATTGTTTATAGAGATATATGTCTTCTTCTACTACACCCCTCCATGATATTGCATTAGTCATGTAGACTAATTTAACAATTGTGTTCTTACAAGAGCAATTTGAAGTGATGTGGCAAAGCTTGTTGCAAATATAGTAGATTATAGTTTTGGATCGAGGCTTGGGATACTTGCACTTGCAAAGGTAAGTGTGCTCGGAGCATGAAAATGATGATGATTAAAGGATCACTTACAAAAAAATGAGTTTGTATTTTTTGTGAGAGTAATGCTTGTGAGTAAAGGGCTAGCAACCAAAGGGGCCAGTTTAAGGAAAGTAAGGATCACGAGACTTGTTTTATTGCTTAGTAAAATTTTGAATATATTTGTTCTGATTGATGAAATGAATTATTTCAATTTGAGCCATATCAATGAGATGAATCAAAGAACAAGTAGCAATAATTGTTGGTGTAATAGGGATATTACCTAGCTACTTCCACTATTAGGTCATTTTTATGCCTTATCATTTAAGTTTACTTAAGGTATACATAGGATACTTATCACTTTATGTCTCATATCATAAGATTAAGATACTTTCATAATCTTATGATATCCTACATGTCTCATCTTGACCTATATAATCAAGGGGTTCTATTTATAATCTCATTCATTCATATTGTAAACTTGCATTCATTGATAGGAATACAATTTATTCGTGTCATATTGATCTTCTCATTTTGTTGTGCTTTCCATTAGACCTCTAGATCTTTGGTGGCTATCTCCATAGTCAAATCTTAAAATATTTACCTTTCTAGATTCTATAAAAGAAGTGGTTTTATCAAGAATATCATATGGAATAGCTTCTAAATATTTGCATTTGATAACAATATTGTTAGAGCATTTTGCTTTATAGGAAAATAATCTAAACTAGACTTTTTTTTTCAAGCTAAGACAAAACAAAGTAAGGTAGTACAATAATCACTTTCTCTAAATTGAGATTTTTTGGCAAAATTTTCCAAAAAAATCTCTAAATTAGTCACATAAACATACTTTCTCACTATCTTCTCCTCCATATAACCCTTGGGATCAAATAAGGGTATAATTCTGAATGCTCTCAAGTTATACATAGTAATATCTTTGTCACATTGTTTTAAGTTTCATATCTCATGGCAGTGGTTACTCTTGTCATATGATTGCTATTGTGTAGATGGGTCCTTGAGCCCTGGTTTAATCCCATTTTTTTTATCTATATCAAAGATATTCTTGGCATCCTCACTCAATGGCGATCAAGCTCTCCCTACCCAGATTAACCTATCTCTAAATTTGGAAAATGGGTGCAGAAGTTTGAGTATGAGTACTCTTCGGTTATTTGTCATGCTTGTAAGGAGAAAAATAAGGATGAAACTTTCCCTATTTCCCAGGAGATTCAAAATATTGATTCCAATCAAGGGAGCTCCCCTTTGGATTGTTCAAGGATATATAATGCTTTGGGTTATAATGATGGATGTGTCAATGATATTATGTCCCTTCATTGTCTCAAGAAAATAGGATTTGGAGAGAAGAGTCCTTCCTTTGTGCTCAATCAAAGAGCTTTGGATCAGTTTTTTAAACCACCCTAATTTTAGGATGGTTCATTTTTTCTTTAGTTATTCCGCCTCTTGTTGTTTTGGAGCTGTTTTGTTTTGTTGTTTTGTTGGGATTAATGCTTCATCTTTCTCTTTGCACAAGGGATCAGGGCCCTTTCAAAATCCCTTCTTATCTAATTAAAAACACTCAATGATGATGGATCATTATAGTCCCCCCTCTATGCTTGGATTTAAAAATAGAATGAACTCTAACTACTTGTTTAATTCTAATAGAATATGAAATTAGGGTACCTAGGTAGCATAAGAGGTTGTTCACTAAATTCTTCCACCTTAATGATAGTTAATGTTAAGGATTGAATGAAACAAACTCTTGTTCATGGATCACCTTCTTAGCCTCCTATGGAAGTCATTCTTTGTGTGGTCTACCATGACCATAATCAGGGTCTTAATAAATGTATTAGATACTCTCTATTATCAATAAGAGAGTTATCATAATATAGTCGTGGCGAGTGGTTACAAATAAGATTAGTGGGTCCATAGTTCCCACTTGGTTTGTACTTAGAAACATTATCATTTCTTAGTTGTATGGAAACTACAAATTCATGCATCTAGGCAACAATACACACTAGCTATTATATGATTCCACTAATGAGAAAAGCCTAGTCAATCTTATAGTTTGTGGAATTAGTCATGTCCCTCATATAGAATATCTATATATGGAGTATTCTTGCCTATAGATTACCTATTATTTTGCTTAATAATGTGATTATTTCACATACATCATAAAAGTGCCCTTCTAATATGTTTGTGCATCAATCTTGAAACCATATTTTTATTAACCAACCAATGATAAGAATTATCTTAAACATGCCTCTATATTTGAATCCCACTAGCTTTGATAATCAACCATAATAACCTTAACAATGCATCGACGGGAACAATGCCTAATAAATCATCAATTGTCTTAGGTGAATCTAGCCAAAGCCAACCCATCAAATCCACTAATCTCCCTTGCATCCCAATCATAAAATTGTATGGTTGTTGGAACAAGCTTGGGAGATTGAAGAGATATAAGGAACATTTCAACTTCCAAAATACTGAAGGAACAAAAATAATTAGCTAACACATCTTCTTTTGGGAATTTTTGTATTTAGTTCTTCCTTTCCAAATCAACATACCCTATTTTGGCTTCCCAAATATTTACTAAATAACTTTGAAGATAAATTGGGAAGAGAATCCATCATATAGATATTTCTTTTCAACAGCCTTAGAGGACATTGTTTTGTCTATCATTTATTATAATAGCTAATACCCAAATTTTTTATAAGATAACAAGCAAAACCTCCTCTTCACAAACTATGTTTTCCTTAATAATCCAAGAATGAAAAAAGGAACCCACATAAAAATTACTTACTCCCTACCATGAAGGAAAAATAACATCCAATTTAAAGATAGATGTACCAAAAGGAAAGAAATATCACCTCAAAATCTGTCTTGAACTTATACATTGAATCTATACACACAAGAATCCCCTTAATAACTCTCTCACAACTTTCAATGCTGGAAGAATGAGTGTTTTCACAAGACTTTCATACCATGATATTTATATCAAGATTCACTTGCATAGTTTTAGAGTCAAGCTGACCCATTCTCATGAGTAGTTTACATGAACCCCTCATAAGAATGGATCACTTAGTACTCATTTCATCAAAGTGATGCTCATAGCGGTGAAGCGTTAGGGATTCCTAGGAGGTCACCCATACTAATACTACTCTAAATCAAGCACATTTAACCATGTAGATTGTCCCAAGATCAAACCCCTTCAACTTGCCACCCCATTTGCAAAACCTTCATCAAGTGGTGTGTCTTATAAACCATTCATTATAGAGCAACTTTAGCTTATCCATTGACAAGTGGGAGGTGTTGAAGTGTTTTTTATGCACATGCAAACGTAGAATAAAATACCCAAAAGTATCTTATCCTCTCTTGAACAAAGTTACTCAAATGCTGGAGATTTGCTTAAGGATCACTTGAGACAACTCCAAGGTTCTGGTATGTCGGGTCACGACGTGTGGATATTTAGGAGACACAAATAAAATATAAATGTAATCATTCCATATTTTTGTAGGAGATATCGAATGAGACTAATAGGAAGAGTAGTAAACATGAGTCACAATGAGCACTTTAGAATAAATCTAAACATTATAAGGAAGAGTAGCTTGGAAAAATAGAAGCGTAATTTATTTTCCAATATGCAAGATTATTACTTGGGAAAGAATCTTGAAAGAGGATTGAAAAGATTCCTTGAGCTAACATTGTCTCACTTATCCAAAATTATGAGGAAGGATTCATTAATGAAATGGTCATTAACAAGATGGAGAGAATAATAATTAGGAAGAGATAGATTTCACATGCTACTAGGTGACTAGATTGGAGAGAAACTAGAGGCAAATCATTTAGCTTGGCCATGACACAAAGTCTTAGAATAGATGCCAACCTTGGTGAATGGAATGAAAATCCCAAACAATTAATGAGTGGTGAGACAAGTAGAGGCATCTATAAATTTTGTTTTGAATAAAATAAAGAAAAAATGGGACTAAAACCAAGGGAAATGCACATGGAAAGGATATGATGAAAATCAAAATAAATAGTTTGAAGATAATATTAGTTACCTAAAGGATATTCCACTTGATTATTTGGTATATCATAACTATTTTGACAAATTTTGAAACCATTAGAGGTACCTTTTGCTTCTGTAGATGAGGCATTCAATCATGTTGAAGTTGTGATAGCTTATTTGCCTCTTTATAGACAACAAATTATCCATACGAATTATCATATATACTTGTAACCTCCATCCCAAACCACCTATTTCACTCTTCTTCCTTTGTGTACCTCTTTTATTCTTCCATTACCTCTTCGCTTACCTAAATTCAATCCAAAGCATAGTGTATATAGCATCAAAAAAATTCCATATTTGATTAATATTATCCACAACATATCGAAAAGACAAATACCACACTTATTGTGTCATCAACCAAAAATAATTTACTTACATATTCAAAGAGTTCAATAATGGAGAAACATCCATGCGGTGCTCTACACATGTCCTTGAAGGTTCAAGAAATACTTATCCTCTATTGGTCCAAACTTTAAATCACTTTCCATGCATGAAAATTATTGCAACCATACACAATTTCCCACCCAATAGATTCTCTCAAACTAGTTTACTATCTTAACATAGGGTCAAGGAAAAGCAGGCCAAAATAGGAATCCAAGTGTCTTAAAAGCCTTCAAGACCATAGTGGTGAGGATTGAATTTCTTTCTTTAGTGGTATCTTTCTCTAGATTAATTAGTGGGGGATTCTATTAGGACCTTTTCCTAATTAAAAAATATATATAAAGATTACATCCCTAAATATTGCATTCATAATAGAATAAATTTCTGCAATATTGAGACTAAATTCATAATAGATTTATAGTGATGAATAAAGAAATATTTAAGATTATCAAAAAATTGATGTTTTCTTTCTCCCAACCGTCATTGGATATTGGGTGATCTTTGAGGCATTATGTCAAATAGTTCATGTGCCTTATCTAAGCTTACATATTTTGCATGCATGTGTACCTGGGCAGTTGCACTACAACATCTATACTCACTAATCACATTTGGTTGGAAGTTTCTAAATCCATTTCAAACACATCTTGTGCATATCCTACAATCATAGCATTCCATTAGATCACGTTTCTTTGATGCATCTCACTAAACAGTTCATGCGCTTTCATGTCTATACTTCCACATTTTCCAAACATGTCAAACAGAGCATTTCCAACCATAAGCATCTGATATTAATTGCCCTTACCTTTTGCTTTGATTGAAGCCCATACTTTGTTCCAAAGCTCCCATTTTGGCACAGGTAGAGAGTACGTTGGCAAATAAAACTGATCGAAATGGAAATCTATTTGTTGCATTGACTGCATTGTGAGGACGCTTATGTATTTCATCGACAGCATAAAGCAGGAAAGGACATGAGAATATCTCCTCGGGGAGGTATTCTATGACAGCTGCGAGGTAGATGAGAGTTTCTTATGCCATTTGCTTTGTTCTATGCAGTCAAACGCGATAACACTGTTTGAATTCAAATGCTAATGGTGATTGTCTTTTTAATGGAAATAGATGAGAAGGGACGTCAAGGGAAGGAATGGGCCCACAACACACCTAAGCAATCAAAGCTTAGTGTGTGTTGTTTAAGGCTGCCCCCTTAAGACATCATAATTGATTGGCTCTTCACTCCTAAGACCTTCAAAAGTCTTTAATGGCTTCATTGAGTCCTTTTGTCTTCCAAATTCACCTGCACCAACTTGAATTCTCCTTCAATGCTTGATTGCCTGTTCACTTGGAATTGAATTGATTTTATAACTAAGAGATCACTTGAATTGTAGGTAGATCCCTTCAAATGACAGGGTAGGCTTCCTTTTATACCTTATATATGTCTTGAAAGCATTTTATCCTAATGGCTTTAAATTAAAGTACTTTCTCTTCTATCTGGTATTGGTGGAGCAGAGCTTGCATTGCATCGTCCTAGGATACATATTTCCGCAGATACAACACAAGTTAAATGTATCTCAGGTCTATGCAAAGCAACCTCTGCTCTAGAGATCACCAAAAAATAGAGAAAGAACTTTAATTTAATGCCATCAGGATAAAAGTCTTTAATCAAGACAGATAAATGGTATGCAACTGGATCTATTTGGAATGCATTACCCAAACACCACAATCGATCAGTCACCTTTGAAAAGAAAGTGGTATGATGAAATATTTAGACATAAAATAGATGAAATGCACTCCATATTACTGCTGCACAATATTTTGGTCGATGATATTTTTAAAATAGTAAAGGAAGGTGCATGGAACAACCAAATTCTGATCATTATAAACAATGAATATTTTAAGATCCTTTTATGATATGTAAGTTGAGAATATTTTATGAAAGGTCCCTAAATTAATACACTTTAAACTGATTTTAATATACCTTGAAGTGTGCAATATGGAAGGTTTGTATTCTTAATCTCCTGCCCATTTCTTAATTTAAAAGATGATATCTTTATTAAATATCTTTATTAACTTGATTTCTCCTTCAATTCTTGATGAATGCTTGATTGCATGTTCACTTGGAATTGAGTTGATTTTATAATTAAGAGATCACTTGAATTGTAGGTAAACCCCTTCAAATGACAGGGTAGGCTTCCTTTTATACCTAATATATGTCTTGAAAGCATTTTATCGTGATGGCTTTAAATTAAAGTACTTTCTCTTCTATCTGGTATTGGTCGAGCAAAGGTTGCATTGCATCGTCCTAGGATACATATTTCCACAGATACAACACAAGTCAAATGTATCCCAGGTCGATGCAAAGCAACCTCTGCTCTAGAGATCACCAAAAAATAGAGAAAGAACTTTAATTTAATGCCATCATGATAAAAGTCTTTAATCAAGACAGATAAAAATTTAGTTTGATTGTCATCATTTACTTTGCCAAATTCTTCACACGTAACTCCTGAATCAATTTCCTACTCACAAGAATTTTATTATGTCTCAAATATAGGGAAACAGAAGGCTTCAAATAGAAAACTTGAACATGCAACTAAATCCATTGACTAACCAGAAGAACAAAATTAAGAAACAGTTTGATCATCTGAGAGATGTTATAGACTTGCAACTCACCAGCTAAGTTTTTGCGGGTAAGAATTTTTTTTGTTTTGGTTATGGTTATGGTGTTTATAGGGAGACATTTACAAATTTATATCTATTTTCACTATTTAATGGTTTATGGGTTTGTAATGTTAATTGCATGTTCTTTCATATTTTTGTATATATTCTTTATAATAGCCTATTATATTGATTTGTTCTATTATGCATAATGGTGTGGGTCAGACGACTTTGCCGTCAGTGCATGAAAGCATTGAACGAGTTCTACTTTTAAAAATTACATGAAACATTTTTAATTTATTTGATTCAGTGTTATTTGCAAAAAATGATTATCAATGATGTTTCCTTTCTCCAAGAATTGTCTAAGATCTTTCCATCAAATAATATGTAACATCGAATGACTAAATCTTTTCATTACAAATGCTTATTTTATTTAATTATTATCTGAGCATGAATTAAAATTTATATCTGTACAGAAGCATAACATACAAGTTGAAGAGTCATGTGCAAGCAAATTTCCTAAAAGAAAGCAAGCAGGCATTATCTTGAATGACATGGAAACAAGCTTATCAGCTGCTTAGAAGAGAGCAATTGGAGAATGGCAGAGGAAAGTGTTTAGGGGTGATAAATAGATAGATAGTATGCAATACAAGCAAACAATGTCTGGAGTGTCTGATGTGACGTCTCTAATTTATGTCCAGAGGGACTAACTGGTTTTGGAGTTCCTACGAAACCTATTGGGCCACACTTGGAGGAAATCAATGTGTTCATGCAAGGAGCACCTTTTTTCTATTATGAAAATGATACTTTTGCACCGAGGGATATTTGGAAGTCAATATCCAAAAATTTCTATAGTGTGGAACAAGAGTTGGCGGACTTGAAGTTTTCACATCTCCATAAAGACCTTTGTTGCACTAAGAATATCATTTACACACTAAAATAGACCAAAATTTTCCTTAATTGACCGTCCACACCTATTCAATGTACCTATTACACATCAAGGTGCAATTGTTAATAAATACATATGTATATCTCCATATATGAAAATATAGAAGAAAAATTATAAGGCCCCATTTTTATAGGATTGATATGCTATTGTCAAACTTGAACCATCGCTAGCTAGCTAAATTGCCAATAAATCAAACCTACCACTTGGATACTACTTAATCCTACCAACATTGCTCAAGCTATTGAGAAATATCACCTAGCTAGTACATCAATCGATCTATTGGCCCATTGCATGACCTATATCACTATCTAGATTATGCGAGCATCTTCCATCCCTATCTCCTAGGCTATTCCAATCTAGGCTCCTTCAATTGATCTTGTGGTTCGCAGTTCATACCTCCTTCATTGGTTGGGAGTAATTTCAGTAGTGCAACTCAACTTCGAGCCGATAGCCAGAGCCAAGCATAGTATATAGTCCCGTCGGGCCCATCCCATATACTTATGCTTGATCAGATAGATAGAGGTAGTCGAGTGTGTGCCTACTATAGAACACGGTACTTCATCTTTTGCCAATGTCATTAACTGCCTGGAGAAAAGTTAACCATTTGGTGGTTCAGAATAGAATAGAATAGAAAGCCCATGCGGCCTCTTGTGCATGAAAATCAATATATATATGTATATGTCTATATATAAAAATGTAAGGATGGATATATGTTTGAATAAAGATAAATAGATGAAAAGATATGTGTGTGTGTGTGTGTGTGTGTGAGAATATATGAATATACGTTTGAATAAAGATAAATAGTTTTATATGTGTGTGTGTGTGTGTGTGTGTGTGAATATATGAATATACGTTTGAATAAAGATAAATAGTTTTTTATGTGTGTGTGTGTGAGAGAGAATATATGTGTGTATATATGAATATATAATGAAAGAAAAAATATGTGAAAACTATTGTGATCTAAACATCACAAAAAGGAATAATTGATGAAATTAAAGGAAAGGGGGATAAATAGCAAAATATAAAATTAAAAAATTGCAACACTTGAAATCATGGAGAAATGCTTAAAAAAGAAAAACATTTATATATAAATATATGTGAAAATATATATAAATAACTACATATTAGACAAAAAAAGATTGTGAGGATAACAATTTTAATTTAACTATTAGCTACATAGACAAAAAAGGGAAAACGATTGAAAGATAAAACTAAGATTGGAAAATGGAATGAGAATAAATACATGAAGAGAAATTAGTAATAGAAATTATGAAAAATGAAAAGAAATGTAAAATAAATATAATGAAGAATAGAGGATCAAATACCCATATAATAATAATACATTAGAAAAAAATTAGAAGGATGCACACATTAAAAAGAACATGGTAATGTGTGCACATACATATATATGTATACAAAAAGAATAAGCGAAAACTGTACAGATAGTTTCGCATTATGTAACAATTTCTGCCTCACATGAAACAACATTTAGAAAAATAACCTCTACCATAGGTTTCTACCTATTTATAAACTCCTTGACCACAATAAAAGAATCATTTATTTCCATCCCAAGATATCTTCGCTTATGTCATGTAAATCCAATGATTGAATTTTTACTTTTAAAGCCTTTCTCCTTAGGCTTATCACATTTAATAACAAGTTGTTAACTTACTCTCTTTATTTATAATAAAAAGATTTGAGATCTTAGATTTGCCATGTAAATTAGAAGCATATGTCCCTTTCAAGCTCCCCACACTTCTTATTTCATCTTATTTCTTGGCGTGCAAAAAACAATATAGATCTTGTCTTATATACAACATGTGCGATTCGTAAAGATGCCTCGAAAATGACAGCGCCCAAAGCAAAGACCAATCAATCCCAAGCGTAAGGACAAAACTGGCCTGCTAAATTGGCCGCCCATGTGAATAGTAGAAAAGCAACTATTGTTTATAATTGATGAACTGATTTAAAATTGTCATTGACTGTTAGATCGATGGTCTAAAATGAGCATTAAATCTTTGTCTTTCGAACAATTAACAGTATAAAATTATCATTAACTGTTTGATTGCCGAACAATTTAATGTTTTAAAGCGGGACTGTATGCCAATATTTGGTAAGAATATCTTCTCCGTTTGGAAAAGATGAGTTCCAGTAACTGCAAATCTAAGATGCCTCACGCCCTTCTCATTCCTATTCCTGCACAGGGTCACATAAACCCCATGATGCACCTCGCTTGGAAGCTCATCTCTGATGGATTCCTCATCACTTTCCTTAACACCGAAGCCAGTCATGAGAGAATGATTAAAGCCAAGAAGAACAAAGACATGCATCATAACAGCGAAAGGATCAGGATGATTTCTGTTCCTGGAGGACTGCCGACAGAGGTAGTACGCGCGGAGAATCAAGACCATGGTGCCTCAGCTTTTTTTGCAGATGTTGAAAATACTCTTGGGCCTTCTGTAATTGACAAACTCATTCGGGAAATAAACGAGAAAGATGAAGACCAGAAAGTCACTTGCATAATAGCAGATGTCTGGACGTGCTTTGGTCTGCACACAGTGGCCGAACTCCATCATATTTCGCTTGCTGCTTTGCATACGTCTCTTGTTTCCACCTTCGCCATCCGCTTCTTCTGTCCCAAGCTCGTCTCCCTAGGGCTTCTTCCTTCCGATGGTAAAATAAATTTTATGGTTTCTTTTATATAATTTGATGATACAGCTTTTGGCTTGGTCTAAGATCACGATCTGTAATTGTTATTGTTGAAGGTATTCCAAAGGAGGATACGATTCAAAAGTATCTTCCCTCTATGCCGCCGCTACGGTCTGCTCATCTGCCGTGGTTATACGGGGGTGAGTACATGTTTCGTCATGGGATTCGAATGGGAAAAGAATCGGCTAAGATCAAATGGATCCTGTTCAACACGTTTTACGAGCTAGAACCTGGTGTAGCTGATGATTTGTCCAAAGAAGTGGGTGTTTATCCCATTGGTCCCTTGATTTCTCCCGAGTTTCTGGACGACGACAGAACGATATCGACCATGGCGACACCAAGCTTTTGGGAAGATGACATGGAATGCTTGGAGTGGTTAGAAAAACAGGATAAGCAATCTGTGGTCTATGTGGCTTTTGGGAGTGTGGCTATTTGGAATAACCGGCAAGTAGAAGAGATTGCTCTGGGGCTGGAGGCTACCCAGAGACCATTTCTGTGGGTTGTGCGCTCGGATGGAATGAATGGGGTCGGTACTGTTTTACCTGCAGGATTCTTAGATCGGGTTAGAGACAGAGGTTTTATAGTTTCTTGGGCTCCTCAGTTAGAGGTGTTATCTCATCCTTCCATAGCTTGTTTCGTGAGCCACTGTGGATGGAACTCTGTACAAGAGAGCATCGCCATGGGAGTTCCGATGCTCTGCTGGCCTTACTTCGCTGATCAGTTTCTGAACAGCACATATGTTGTAGATGTGTGGAAGGTGGGGCTGCGTTTGGAAGCCAATAATGATGGGTTAGTGGAGAAAGAGGAGATTAGAGAAGTAATTGAGAGATTAGTTGCTACGAAAGAAGGCAGGCTAATCAGAGAAGAAATGAAAAAGTGGAGTAGCACGGCGAAGAATACAGTGAAAGAAGGGGGGTCGTCTTCCACACACTATAAGCTGTTTGTCAATGCCATGATGAAGTAAGTCCAATCATTTTGGACTCTCCAGATAAGAATATTCAATTTTATTGCTTGTTTTTAATTATTATATTTTTTTAATGTATTAAACTTTTATGGAAATTATGTTTGGTTAAGGAAGACAATGATTAGCCAATAAAGACAGAGCAAAATAATTGTGATTCTCAATTTAAAGATGAGTATTAACTTTAAAATTTAGAATAAGAAAATTTTGCAATATACATTTTATTTTAGAATCATACAATTTTAGAAATTATGTATTTAGAAAGTTTAATTATTAATGATTTATTTATGAAAAAAATATAATGTATAAATAAATGTAATGATATTTAATCGTATAAGATAAAAATAAATGTTATTATTTAATTTTTTTTTTAACTAGTCTTGTATTTATGTTTGATGAAATGATATTTATATTATGAATATATAATTTGAATGAATTTATATTTTATTTTATAATGGTATTAAACTTAATATTTTCCACCATAAACATCTAGACTGGGATTGCTTTTTGTCTTTATCTTCCTCTTTATAGCTCACATGTAGAAGATATTTTGTTGGACAAGATTTTTTGTCCCAAGATTATGGATTTTAATCCATTCATATTTAATATTGATGTTGATGGATATCATAGAGAAGAAAATCAAGTAGCAATTGAATGAAAACTGACAAAAACAAGAAGGAAAGATTGATTTTTGTAAACAATGACACAATTAAAATATTAGCACTTCAATCAATTTAACTAGACATGTTTCTAACAAACTCTTTCACATAAGATAATCCAAAATTTTCATGTCAATTTCTTAAAGTATATTTTACTTAATTGAACTTACTAGCTTTAATGATGTATGGAACAAGGATAACATATATCTTAAAATTAATAAATAATATTAATATATTTAATGAGCTTGTTATATACATGACTAACCAAGTCACCTAAATCCCCACAATTTAATAAAATGCTATATTTGCATAATATGACACATTAAACTATAGAGGACATTGTCTTAGACTTCATAGTTCCACCAAATATTTTTTATTTATATTTAATAAAATTGATAAATTATTAAAAATATAAAAATATAAATAAAATTTATAAATTAGATTGGTTAATAAGACATATCAAATAATCTTTAATTTGTATAAAAATATATTATTTTTAAATAATAAAAAAATTATATATTATTACGAAGAACAATTCATATAATAATAATAATTTATTTACTAGTTCATTTCATATTGTGATGGTTAAGTGGTGGTGTTTTTGTTGTGATCACCAAGGTTGAAACCCTCATCAGATCATTGTGACTACAGGCTTGTGCCTTCACTAATCCAATGTGCTCATGGATTTGAGCCTAGCATTGATGTTATTACTAGCATTTGTGTCAAAAGATTCATAGGTGTTCATGTTTGTGCTTCATTTACTTGTTGGGCTGGTGTTCTTGTGGGCTATGTGCCCTTGTTGAGCTATCATGCTCGTGGGTTCAGATTTTTGGGTATTTATGCCAAAGGACATCACACATCTAGTCATTGGTCCAGACTAGATAACCTATGCAACCTATCAAAAAAATAATAATAACTTATCTATTGAGAGGAGTATATATACCTTGCATTTATAAAACAAACTATTTCTAAGTTTAGAACCGTCATAATAATAGAGATATTTTTATATTTCCTTTGCATTAACCTTTTTTTAAAGACTCCGTCATTAATACACAAAAATCATGTCTATGAAGCATGAATTTTTTAGACTGGGCACCAATGAAAGCATTAAACATTCAAATATTACAAAAAAAAAAATTATTAAATTTCCACAATTCATTAATGTATCTTTTAGTTTCTTTTGGCTTTGATTGTGTGTATTTTTTAACATCAATGTTTTAGATCACACTTCATGATCCATCATCATGATGTTATAGAGTACAAGAAGATGTAGAATTATAAACATTTGCGAAATCAAATTCTTTTGAAACTATTTCAAAAATATTAATTGCCCAAAAAAATGTTGTTATCATGCCTGTCATGTTCAATTTAATCAAATATTTCATGATCTGAATTCTGAACTGACCTTTTCGAAGGGTTTTTGTTGAAGACCTGGTTGAAGTTTTATTTTTAAGACTATCTTTAATTAGCCGATAGGTTATTTTATGGTGGAGAACTCCCACCAGATTTCAGGAGTCTCACGCCTGAGACACTTTGTCGTTGCCGGAAATTGCCTCGGTTGCCGATAAAAAATAATTAATGCGCCATTGATTAATAAGCCTCGGGTAAGTAAGTTCGTTGGAAACTCCGAGAGCCCATATCTTCAAAGACAATGCTCCTGGTAATTTAGTTTCTACATATTTTCTGTTATTCTGCCATTCTGCCATTCTGCTCACCTAACTTGCGCCAAATTAGTAGCTCTAGAAGAGGGTATGGACATCAATGAAAGCATAAAGGATATGATATTTTCTGTCACATGTTGTAGCTGTAAATGCGCTGGTAGATACGTATGCAAAATGTGGAAGCATAGACAAGGCACGTGAGTTGTTTGACAAAATGCCTCAGAAAAATGTGATCTCATGGACTGCAGTGGTTGCAAAATATGCACAAAGTGATGTTCTTGGAGACGCTTTAAATCTCTTCAATAAAGTGCCTCAAAGAAATGGTGTGTCATTGTAGTGTTTCCTCGAAAATTGCATTGAAATGTAGAATGGCAGGTACATTAAAATGACATTAGTTGTAAATACCCTGATAGAAATGCATGCGAAATGTGGATGCATACACAAGGCACATGCATTGTTTGATAAAATGCCTGAAACAGATATTGCCTCTTGGGATGCAATGATTGCAGGATACGCACGAAATGAACGTGTTGAAAATGCTTTAGTTTTTTTTTAAATGAATGCAATTGGCAGCTATAAGACCAGTCTCCCCAACTTTTTCAAAAATCCTTCCACCTTGTGCAAAAATGGGTGCTTCAGAACTAGGTATGGACATCCTAAAACCATAATACAATGTGGACTTCTGTCAGATGTCATCGTTGCAAATGCCCTGGTAAACATGTACAGAAAATGTGGAAGCATACAAAAGGCGCTTGAACTATTTGACCAAAATGCCTCAAAAGTTGTGGTTTGTGGTTTCATGGAATGCGATGTTTTCGGGATATACATAAAATGGATTCTTTGGAAATGCCTTAGAATCTCGTAAGCAAATGCAATTGGCAGGTGTAAAGCCAGGATCAGCAAGGTTCTTCAAGTTTTGCCATTGTGCTCCCATCCTGTCCCAAAATGGGAGCTTTAGAACAGGGTATAGACATTCATCAAAGCATAAATGAAAGCTGATTTTACTCGGATGTTGTAGTTGCAAGTGTCGTAGTAGACATGTATGCAAAATGCGGAAACATAGAAGGCATGTGAATTGTTTGACCAAATGCTTAAAAAAAATTCGGTTTCATAGACTGGCAATGGTTGCAGGCTATGCATAGAATGGTTCTGTTGAAAAGGCCTTAGAAACTTTTAACCAAATGCAGTTGGCAGGCGTAAAGTCAGACTCCACAACCATTTTCAACATCCTCCGAGCCATGCCAAAATGGGAGCTTTTAAACAGGGCATGAACATTCATCAAAGCATAATACAAAATAGAATTTCATCAGATGTTGTAGTTGTAAGTGCCCTTGTAGACATGTATGCTAAGTGTATAAGTATACATAAGGAATGTGGACTGTCTGAAAAAATGTCTCAAACAAATGTGATCCCATGGAATGCTACGATTGCAGGATATTCACACAAAATGGTTATTATAAGGATGCTTTCAAGCTCTTTGTATTACTGTAGCAGCCTCGAACATATACTGATCTTGTTGCTTGTATTTCATGCAGGTTTGGTGGATGAGGGTTGTAAATGCTTCAATCACATGAAATAAATAGTGTATATAAATTATATCTAAATCTTAAATTTATTCTATTTTACATGTTCGATTTCTTAGGAAGTGCTGTTTAGATTTCACAATTTTTTTCTTGAGTATGAATATATTTTAATCAAACAAGATATGGAAAAAGTATTTAATAAGTTTGGAATCTTTGAAAAAAATAAGGTCCTATTATTGGTTATATAGGATAAATTAATATTGGATACCAATTATGTATTCAACCAAAAATCAATGTTCAACATGTCAATAGGCATGATATCCAACATTGCTACAATGACACAATTTTGATGTTGTAATAATTAAGCCCTTCTAGCAAGAAGGATTGAGCGAGATTATTGCAAAGGAATCGTAGATGAACCCCAAAGAATAATTTCATATATGCTTTATACTCAAACAAAATAGATTCCAATGACCTACAATGCATCGAGTCCAAGTAATCACATCTTCAATTATACAGGGGGAATTCCAATAAATATGGTGCCCTATAATTCAACTAGATCAATAGGGGGATAAAATTGGCCTATCTCCATAAAATTATTAGTGACGAATCAACATACGCAACATTGCAAAACATAGAACTATGTTGGTCTACAAAATAGATCCAAACCAAACATATAAAATATTGCAAATTATATAGTTGAGAAAAATCAAACCAACAAACACAATTTTGTTATGAATTGTAACATTTGAATCCTAAATTACATCCTACATACCCACAAACTCTTTTTCCAAACCCAATTTGTGATTTTATTTTATGTGTTGTAATAGTGGGATGAACTAGCTAATTCACTATTCCTTTAAAAATTGAATGTTATTGGTATCAGTCTATGATATGTTATCCATCTATTAAGGATAGGATGTTGCATAGAACCCTTCCATTCTTGGTGTAGTTTAAATTGCCTTACTTTTGTGTAGCCTTCATAAAATGGTTGTTGTCTATGTATATTAGAAGAAGTATGTATTTTGTATTTGTTATGCTATTTGTGCCTTAGACGGTTTAGTTTTTGTTGCATCTTTTTGGACTCTAAGTCTTGCATTAGAATTTTAGTTTTTTCATGATAACATTTTTTTTGGATGGAATTATCAAATTGTGAGAATTAGGACCCCTTTATCTTTCAATATATATTTCTCTAAAATATTATTTAATATAAACGAACTCCATTTTGTTATATGTTGACTCATTATAATAAGCCTTTCATTTGCTTGTTGAAGTATATTTTGGACTATCATTACCATGTTTTATGCACAATTGTATTGATGTATTAAATCTTATAAAATGGGATGGTTATGTGTATTTGTTTGAATGAAAAGTTGTGAAAGTGGAAGTCTTTTAGGTATTAAGTATCCATTTTTATGAGCCACTCCTTAAATAGTGCACATAGCACTTACATCCTTCTATATAGTCTTACTTTAATGTAGCATATTCTAGATTTTGCAAGGGACTTTAGAATCATTCCCATGAGTGTGGCATCCTAATTAGCAAGTGGATTATAAAGAACCTTGCAACATGTAACATTATTATTATTTTAATTATTAATAATAATATGTGATATTTTTTGTTTTAAAAAATATTTATAGAAAATATGTAAAATATTTAATTGCATTTTTCATACAATTATGAGGGTTTTGAACACAATATTAAGAGAGGAACAACTCATATTTAAATATAATCGGAGATAGTTGACATAAATGAAGATGAGGTTTGGTATATGATTGCATGTAACTAAATATTATAGTTGCAAATGAAGAGACATTGACATAAATGAATATGAGGTTTGGTATATGATTGCATGTAACTAAATATTATAGTTGCAAATGAAGAGACATCCAGTGGTCAATCTTGTGTTAACCCACCTATCATGTAGACATAAAATACCACTTTTCATTTCAATGAGCTAGTCTACATTTTGTTTCTTCCTATTCAACTCTAATGAATGATAAAGTCATCTTAGTGTAATCAATTTATTTATATTATAAATAATTATCATTAATAAATGAAATTTTTATATTCAGTGATTTGTACCCTCCAATATATTATTGAAAGTATATTTTACTATCGGCATAACCTTACACCTTCTTTTGATGCAAGTACTAGTAACATCTAATTGAAAAGCATAGATGGTAACACAAAATCAAAATTGGCAAAGTGTACCACTCCTAAATTTGAAAAGGCAACAATAGATTCAACACTATAATGACTTGTGGATAGAAGATATCGTTTTACAAGAACTTTCATACTTTGAAATAATTATGTTCAAAGGTTGGGTCACATTAATTACATTATTATTGCTCTATGCTTGGTTATGCTACTTTTCCACTATATTTTACTACTAGGCAAGACCACCCGGTGAATTTGTACATAATGTGCTTTGCTTAAAAAACTTGGGGGCCAAGCAAACTTAGATTGCGCGGGCCATTATTGAACTTAATCTAAAAACTTGGGAGCCAAGCAAACTTCTGATCTAAAAACTTTGCGGCCAAGCAAACGTATTCTTTATTATAAAATTTTAATGACCTAGACCAAGACGACTTTTGGTTAGTCTATAACGTGTCTAGCAATCAATCCCACTTGCATCGAAGAATTCAGTCATCGACAGACAAGAATTGTAGGTAATGCGTATTGGACTCTACAACGTTTGGGGTCAATCCATACAACGAAATTTGTCGCCCACATGGTTGAATGCTCAGAAAGTAATATTTTGACTGGAGAAAAGTTGATTAATATTATTATTAATTGCTAATTATTTTTATATGATTCTTGAGTAACTTAATATAAAGGGCTGTAGATCAAGATTTGTAAGAATGTCTGCTTGTTTGGAAAAGATGAGTTCCGGTAACTGTAAAACAAAGATGCCCCATGCCCTTCTCATTCCATTTCCTGCACAGGGTCACATAAATCCCATGATGCAACTTGCTTGGAAGCTCGTCTCTGATGGATTTTTCATCACCTTCCTCAACACCGACGTCAATCATCAGAGAATAATTAAAGCCAACAAGGACAAAGACATGCAAAATAACGGCGATAAGATCAGAATGATTTCTGTTCCTGGAGGACTGCCGCCCAAGGTACGCCGCGGGGAGAACACAAAACATGCCGCCGTAAAATTTTTCGGGGATGTTGAAAATTGGTTCGCGCCTTCTGTAATTGACAAAGTTGTTCAAGACATAAACGACAATGATGAAGAGCAGAAACTTACTTGCATTATAGTAGATGTCTGGATGTGCTTTGGTCTGCAGAAAGTGGCTGAACTCCATCATATATCGCTGGCGGCTTTTCATACATCTCTTGTTTCCACCTTCGCCATCCGCTACTTCAGTCCCAAGCTTGTCTCACTTGGGATTCTTCCTTCCGATGGTAAAATAAATTGTAGTTTTTTCTTTAATTTGACTATACAGCTTTTAGTCACGTGGTCTAATACGATCTAAAAATGATGTTGTTGAAGGCATTCCAGAGGACGATATGGTTCAAAAGTATCTTCCATCTATGCCGCCACTGCAGTCTGCTCATCTGCCATGGTTTTCCGGAGGTGAATACTTGTTTAGGCACGGGATTCGCATGGCAAAAGAAGTGGCTAAGATCGAATGGATCCTGTTCAACACGATTTACGAGCTAGAAGGTGGTGTAGCTGATGATTTGTCCAGAGAAATGTGCGTGTTTCCCATAGGTCCCTTAATTTTCCCCGAGTTTCTGAACGGCGACAGAAAGATATCGACCACGGCAAGCATTTGGGAAGATAACATGGAATGTTTGGAGTGGTTAGAAAAACAGTGTGAGCAATCTGTCATCTATGTGTCTTTTGGGAGTCATGGAATTTTGAATAACCAGCAAGTGGAAGAGCTTGCTTTGGGGCTGGAAGAAACCCAGAGACCATTTCTGTGGGTTGTGCACTCGGATGTAATGAATGGGACCACTGGCGGTCTGCCTGCGGGATTCCTGGATCGGGTTGACGATAGAGGTTGCATAGTATCTTGGGCTCCACAGTTAAGGGTGTTGTCGCATCCTTCCATAGCTTGTTTTGTGACCCACTGTGGATGGAATTCTGTACAGGAGAGCATCACCATGGGAGTTCCGATGCTATGCTGGCCTCATTTCGGCGATCAATTCATCAACAGCACATATGTTGTACATGTCTGGAAAGTGGGGCTGCCTTTGAAACTCAATAATGATGGGTTAATAGAGAAAGAGGAATTTAGGAGAGCGATTGAGAGATTAGTTGCTACAGAAGAAGGCAGGGCAATCAGAGAAGAAATGAAAAAATGGAATAGCATAGCAAGGAATACAGTGAAAGAAGGGGGATTGTCTTCCACCAACTATAAACTATTTGTCGAGGCCATGATGAAATAAATGAATCACTAAGTTATGGATGAATGAATTACATCGACATGACGATTTTAGTGGTAGAAATAATTTGAAAGACGCATTTCTTATAGACATATGTGAATAGATAAAACGTCTAATCTTATTTTCATGTATAGAAGTGTTAAGGATTTTAGAGGTGGAAATAATTTGAAAGACTCATTTCTTATATACATATATGGATAGATAAAACGTTTAATCTTATTTTCATATATAGTAGTGTTATTGTTATTGATTTTTCTATTATATTTTTTATGGGAATTGTATTGGGTACTACAAGAACATAGCTTAAATCACATATAATAAGCTTTGACTTCTAGACTTAAATGTGTTAAACATTCAAAGTTGACTCACATTCTCTAAGCGTAATATGTTGCTTAGTGTGTGTAGTTTAAGGCTGAACGTTGAGCAAATCATTAGTTTGAAAAATGAATAGATATAAAATATTTTTTTTCTTTAAATTTTAATTTGATAATAATTGAATTTAATAATATTTAAATTTTAAATCTGAAATGTTGAATTTTTTGTTTTTTAAGAAAACAAAAATATAAAGTAATATTCTAGATAAGTGAAACTATTAATAACATTCTGAAGAGAGTTTAAATATTCAAAATGATCTAAAAATATTGGTAAAATAATTTTTATTATTATATAATATTTCATTTTATTTTGTACTATTTTTAAAATCTTCACTCTTATTGCAAATGAATCAAAGTCATGTGATTTCCACAATCCATAATGTTGACAATATTTGTTTTTGGATTGCACTATGTAAAGCTTTTCATCATCAACGCTTCGGATCAAACAACATGATCCATCATCATGGTTACAATTGTGCTTTCATTTTGATGATGGATCATGTTGTTTGATCCGAAACATTGATGATGGAAAAATTTACATAGTGCAATCCAAAAGCAAATATTATCGACAAATGAATTTTTAATTATCTTTCTCATCTAAAGTTATATAAAGGTATATGCATGTTTAGTAGGGAAATCATTTTGTGTATCAAAAACTTGTGAACATTTAATTAAATAATTAAGAGAAAATTAACTTCACCTTATACTATTTAAAACGGTGAAATTGGCAATACATTGATCTATTAGCTTGTGAAACTACACAAGCTAAATTCAAAACTGAAAAATTAACTCCTCTCTTGAAAGGAAACTAAAAACTTGCTCAATGTCTTGGTATATACAAGATAGATTAGTGATGTAGTGAAAAATATTTAATTAAGGACCTAGAAGGAATCTAAATAATATACCACAAGGTCAAGATAAAGATCTAGTCAAGAGATGAAGGATAATGCAAAATTAAAATTGCATAATTTGTGTACCTATACCAGCAAATTGAATTTTGAATATTTTGGAAGGATGGATAAGTAAGGTTAGGGTTCCATGAAGGGGAGCTTCCTAAAAAATAGAGTTGGAGTTGTTGAGATTTTTTTGGAAAAAAAAAATATATATATATATATTTGGAATATTTTAAATCTAGTGGTCTCATGAATGTTGTTGTGCAATTTAGCTTAAAGTTTAAGTTCTTATTTTTTTTTGGTTGGATTCATCTCTTCTTGGTGGGATTATAAACTTAGATGATTCACAAGTGGCATATTATATCCCTAAGTTGGTTGGGCAATTTCTAACCCTACCCCATTTTCACTTGTTGAAATATGTTGGTCTAAAAAGTAGGGGATCTTATTTTCTAAGAAAAGATTCCAAATTTAATCTGATAGCAAAAAATAATCATGGGGCATCTAGTTCCTTAAAACTAGAAGCTTAATCCCCTCCATAGTCAAAGTTTCTTCAATTTTAAGATGCATCCATCATCTAGAAGACTTCAAGACTAATTATATTGATGATTATGAAGGAAAACAAGCTTCAATTGTTTGTCTACTCCTCAAAAAAATCCGAACCCACATGGTGTTAGATCAAGTATTAGATGATGGCATAATACTTCTTAGTGCATATGAAATACAAAAGGTTTTAATGACCCAGTCCCAAAACCTAACTAGGCATCGGCAAAAGATATTTTTAGCAATAGTAAGATGTGGTTGAATGAAAAAGTGAAAAAAATAAAGATGTAAGGAGTTACTCTCATCTATAAGAAAGACAGCCAAGAAAAAGAAAATATAAGGAAGAAATAACCTATGAAAAATATAAGGTCCATAACATGGAAGTTGAAACTTTGCAACAAAATATCTCGTAGAAATTTAATCAAATAGTTCCTAGGGAAGAAATACAATCAACATCCAAAAGGAAACGAGCGGATCTTAGAGAAAAAGAAGAGGGAGAAGATGAAATACCTCTTATTTTGAAGAAAAGAGCCCTAAGGACAACAAAACCAATAAGATGATACATACTTAAATATTGTTACTACTCGTGCTCCTCTACCATATCTTATTCCAATTGCACAAGTTACTATATAGCTCCTTAGATAATAAAATAAATCTAATGATCATCTATAATTGCTAATCCTATAGGAGGTCCAATAAGGTATGATGGTTTTAAAAGAGATGGAAGAAATAAGAGATCAAGGAGAAGAAATAAGACCAAGAAATTATTTAGTTGTAGTCTCTACAATGTCAATATAATCATCACGGCTTTATTTGGTCAAGTAGATTCAATAATAAACTTTGCGTTCTATCATTGTTTGTCAAAGCTTCTAAATAGGTTGTGCCCCAAATGTAATTTACACAAGAACACAAAATCACCCACAATTATTTAAGGTTTGTATACAGCCACTCCAAACATTCCATGTCATCTTCCTAAAAACTTGGGGTCGATATCTTTCTTTCGCAGTCGAGAAACTCGGGAGAAATTAAGGGAACATTGGGATACACACCTACTTCTCTGGACAAATCATCAACTACACCAGTTTCTAGCTCGTCGAAAGTGTTGAACAGAATGCATTCAATCTGAGCTGCTTCTTTTCCTATGTGATTCCCATACCGAAAAATGTATTCACCTCCTATGAACCATGGCAGATGAGTAGACTGTAGCGGCGGCATGGAGGGAAGATATTTTTGTATCGTATCCTCCTTTGGAATACCTTCAATAATAACAGTTACAGATCGTTTTAGATTAGAGCTGTATCATACTACCCCCTTAAGTCTCCTAATCGTCCTTCACATTTCCTAGAATGAAATGTATGACCTTAGTCAATGTATCCACAACTACTAAGACAGAATCATAGTGACTTTTTCTCTTCAATATCTCCATTAAAAAATCTACAAAAATAATGGTCCACCTGTGAAAAATATATCATAAGGATATAATTCTTCTCTAGATGTTTGTACTTTGCCTTATTCTTAGGAACAAAGAACATTTAGCCACATGATTCTTCATCCCATTCTATAAGTACATTTTTTCAAGGATAATGATGAGTCTATCTAATGTCCTAGGTTTATAGTTTGATGTCTTCAGTTTATACCATTTTCTTTCAAGCTATAGATAAGACTTCTTTATACTTTATGTATTTAAACTATTACAATTATTGTTAATTATAATATATATATATATATACATGTGGCATAGTTTAAATTTAAAATTGTTGGCTTTGTCATGATTGTTTGCTTCATTTATTTGATCTAAGACAATTTGTTGTGTAGAAGATGCTCTCAAAATCACAATAAAACCCTTTGATCTGGGAAGGCTACTAAGAATCTTCCCATCATAACAATGAACAAAATCATCTATCATTAACCTGAATATTGCAAAAGTTTCATCAAATTATTCTTTTCAACTCTCTTTTCCATTTTGATTAAATTATTCTCAATTTCATCCATGAAGAACTTCCTCAACCTATACATCCTGTTGTTAACCATCACTTGACTAGGTGTTAAGGGAAGCTTTAAGTTTTTACCCAAGCAACAATTGACAAAATCTGACCTTACTAGATACAACGTGTTGAAAAGCTTTTTGAAGTTATTCTGAGAAAGCATTCTTGAGAGTATAATGCATGGTTTTGAATTAACCTTTTTCAATCAATTCCATATATTTGATTTGTTATTTCGATTTTGATGACCTTCATAAAAAGAAAGCAGGCTTGGGCTCTCTAAAATCAATTTTCAAATATGCTTAGCCTCTTCAAGTAGGTTAACATTTTTCTCACAAGTTAGGCATACAAAAAGATTGTAGCTAATAACAAGCACACTTTTTCTTGTATGCCACTCACGTAGCATTGCCAAATGCCAGAAGTTTAATATTTTTTTTCCTTGATCTAGTTGCTCTTAGATAGTTTTATAATCTCTTCATGTTCACAATTTGAATGAACTTCATTCCGAAAGGTCTTTGATCTATTTAGCAAAAAAACTGGAATGTCAATATACTCCACTTCTTGAACTATCTTTCCCAAGGGAAAATCATGTTTTTAGGAGCAATAATCAAAGGCCTGCTTCTGGGAAATAATTGCAAGCAGATCCTTAGAAAACTAATGATGAGAAATGTTTTGCCTATGCCTGAAGCATGAGAAATAACACAACCTCCCACTTCATCTAATGTAGGAAGTTTCATGTTTTCTAGAATCAAACCTCCTCCAATATTTCTCCACAAAAATTCAAATGCATCTTGTTGGTGAGTATAAATGCTTTCTTTTTTAAGCTTGGAATAAGATTCCACACAAAATTCTCTTGAGGACAAGTTTTAGGGAAAGAGTTTATACTATGGTCTTCAACATACATATAAGTTTGGGGACCATGACAAGTCCACTCCATGAACATAATAGGGAGAGGGAGAAGGAGAGGGAGAGTGAGAGTGAGAGATAGAAGGGAAAAGGGATAGAGAGAGAGAGGGAAGGGAAAAGGGAGAGGAAGAGAAAGATCCCTTTACCTCTCTCTCTCCCTCTCCCTCTCTTCTTCTATCTCTCTCTAGATCCCTCCCCCTAATTACTCTCTCTCCCTAGGTCTCTCTCTCTCTCTCTCTCTCTCTCTCTCTCTCTCTCTCTCTCTCTCTCTCTCTCCCTGAACTCCCTATCCCCCTCTCTCTTTATCCCTATCCTAAACAAGGTATCAGATATCCCTCTCTCACTCTCACACTCCCCAAGCCTCTCTCTCTAGATCCCTTTACCCTTCTCTCTCTCTCTCTCTCTCTCTCTCTCTTGTTCCTTGCTTTTCCAGACTTCACTATAGAGGCTGATGACTTTTTTTAGTTGAAATTGATGAAATGAAAAAGGGATTTTTAAGGACATTCTTAGCTTTTCAACAATATAAGTTTTTTCTTATTTTGACTTTAATAAATAATTATTATTCATTTTCCAATTGAATTTTGACTAAAGTCTTGATTGATAGACTGATTAGAAAACATCTATAACTTTTAAACTGTATCACATTTTTTGAATCCAAAATATGCTTCACATACTATAGGATTGTAAAAATAAATTGAATTTCATAATTTTTTTACCAAGATAAGGTTGTCAGACATGCGATCTTTTATATTTTTAAAAAGTTGTAGTAAAAAATTCATAATTATTATTTACATAAAAAAATTACAAATCACATACGGACATGAGTCTTCTACTTATATTTAAAATATTATAAAAAAATATTATGATTTGATTGTGGTTAGGCTGGTCAGACATACACCTACTTCTTATCTATTTCCTTGATTTTTAGTACTACTGCATTGAAATTTCAAATTTTTTGTCAAATAATTTTTGTTTTTTTTCAGAAAACAACTATTAGCTTAGAAACTACATTCAATTTTCAACATATTCTATTCTTACTTATTTTTAAAATAATATTCATAGCTTATTCATTTTTTTACGTCAAGTTGCCTAACTCTATTTTTTTGAAATTCCATTGCCACTTAAGAGCCTATTTTGGCCCACCATGATTCTGCACATACCCTTACACTCTATAATATTTATGTAGGGAGTGCTTTATTTACCTTAACTATATACCCAGGGAGTTTTTTATTTCCTTACAAATATGTAGTGACCATACTAAAGGACAACTATAGAGAAATATCCTTACACAAGTGGGGTCCCCTTGTAAAATTTTAACCTTACAATTTGTAAGGTGTAGGTTTCCATTCTATGGTCACAACCTCATCATAATTGAAATTATTTCTGTTAATTCCATATTTGAATTTATTTATTTTGCTC